>NC_041386.1:453542427-453566160 GCF_002162155.2 Triticum dicoccoides | reverse complement strand
CCCCCTCTATGCAGCGGTGTAACACCTCTTCCCCTGCTATAATCTCTACTTAAACATGGTTCTCAACTCCATATATTATTTCCCAATAATCTATAGTTATCCTATGATGTTTGAGTAGATCCGTTTTGTCCTATGGGTTAATCATGATCTTAGTTGGTATGATTGTATATTTTATTTATGGTGGAGTCCTACGGTGCCCTCCGTCTCACGCAAACGTGAGGGGCCCCCGCTGTAGGGTGTTACAATATGTTCATGGTTTGCTTATTGTCAGTGTTGCGAGAGTGACAGAAACTTAAATGTGGATAGGTGGGCTATGGCGCATGGGAGTAAAGAGGACTTGATACTTAATGTTATGGCTGGTGTCGGTGTTAAAACCGGCGGATCTCGGGTAGGGGGTCCCGAACTATGCGTCTAGGCCGGATGGTAACAGGAGGCAAGGGACACAAAGTTTTACCCAGGTTCGGGCCCTCTCGATGGAGGTAAAACCCTACGTCCTGCTTGATTAATATTGATGATATGGGTAGTACAAGAGTAGATCTACCACGAGATCGAGGAGGCTAAACCCTAGAAGCTAGCCTATGGTATGATTGTTGATGTGTATGTTGTCCTATGGACTAAAACCCTCCGGTTTATATAGACACCGGATAGGGTCAGGGTTACATAGAGTCGGTTACAATGGTAGGAGATCTGAACATCCGTATCGCCAAGCTTGCCTTCCACGCCAAGGAAGTCCCTCCCGGACACGGGACGAAGTCTTCAATCTTGTATCTTCATAGTCCAAGAGTCCGGCTGAAGATATAGTCCGACCATCCGGACACCCCCTAATCCAGGACTCCCTCAGTAGCCCCTGAACCAGGCTTCAATGACGACGAGTCCGGCGCGCATATTTTCTTCGGCATTGCAAGGCGGGTTCCTCCTCCAAGTACCTCATAGAAGATTTTGAACACAAAGATAGTGTCCGGCTCTGCAAAATAAGTTTCCACATATTGCCATAGAGAGAATAATATTTACACAAATCTAATCTGCTGACGTATTCCATAGTGTGACATCACACCATGGCCAAGCTTTTATTCGAACCATTTTACTGTCCCATCTCAGCGCGTTATGCGAGGCGGTTTCCTTGGCACGTCTTGTCAAAGCAGAGATCGTGTCCCCTTATTCCGGGATTCTCATCAATACGGGCATGGGTAACCCAACCACGCCATTGATTACGGTGCTTGGAGATAAGCGAGTCTTACCAGGCCGGTGGGGACATGTAGTTGCGTCGACCCATATAAGGGGATAAGGATCCACCTTTTCACCTACGCCTTCTTCCTCCTTCGCCTATCCATTCTTGCACACTCGAGCTCCAGCGCCGAAGTCCGCACTCCCCACCTCAACCTTCTCCAGCCATGTCGGAGCGGGAGGCAAGTGGATGGTCTCCTCCGTCACGGAGGGACACATCAAAAAGCTAAGGAAGGCCGGATACCTGTCTAACGACATCGCGTACTGGCTCCCTGAAAAGGGGCAGCTCATCCCCACCCCTAGGCCCCATGAGAGGGTGGTGTTCCTCCCCCATTTCCTCCGTGGACTGGGCTTCCCTCTCCACCCATTTGTCCGGGGGTTCATGTTCTACTACGGCCTGGATTTCCATGATCTGGCCCCAAACTTCGTCCTCAACATCTCGGCGTTTATCGTCGTGTGCGAGGCCTTCCTCCGCATCCGCCCCCATTTCGGCCTATGGCTCAAGACTTTCAACGTCAAGCCGAAGGTGGTGCGCGGCAACCAGGCGGAGTGCGGAGGCGCCATGGTGGGCAAGATGGCCAATGTCCTCTGGCTCGAGGGCTCCTTTGTGGAGACCCTGAAGAGGTGGCAATCGGGGTGGTTTTACATCACCGAGCCGCGCGATGCCGAATGGGTCGCACCCCCCGAGTTCTGGTCCGGACCCCCAACGCGGCTCACGTCCTGGAAAGAGACGGGCCTGTCGTGGGGTAAAAAAGGAGAGCTGACCGGACTCCAAACATGCGCCAAAACCCTGGCGGACAAGAAGCTCAAACTTGTCAACGTAGTCCAGGTTATGCTCATCCGCTTGATCCTCCCGCGCCAACAACGGGCTTTCAACCTGTGGGAGTTCGACCCGGCGCGGCACCAAACTCTGAGCAGGCTCTTCGACATGACGTACGAAGATGCCTAGAAGGTGCTTTTCAAGGGCGCCGAGGCTCCTGCATCCGCTACTGAGGATCGCGGATTCAGTGCGCAGCGTCACGCTCTCGCGGTAAGCTGTTTTTTCTTTTACAGGGTATCAGTTTTTCATAGTTTGACTCCATGTGGGATCTAAGCTCCCTTTCCTTTGACAGGATTGGCAGGTGACCTCCGGACAGATCAACTGTCCGGCCCCTTTGCCCGAAGGCCCAGTGGACGCTCGCTTGACGAGGCTGCTGGTTTCGGCACCCTATGTGGTGCCGGAGAAGAAGGTCAAGAAGAAGGGCACGGGGATCCGAAAGAGTGCCCGACGCCTGGAGGTGTCGGATTCATCATCCGACGAATCCAAGACGCACTCCTCCCGTGAAGACGAGGAGGAGGAAGAAGAGACCCCTCCCCCTCCAGCGGGGGAAGGGAAGAAAAGGAAGGCCGCCCCACCTGGGGAGGCCGAAGGGTCCAAGAAGGGGAAAACCCTTCCTCCGGACTGCTCCACCGATGGCGACGGCGGTGGAGAGGAGTGGGCACCTAGGGCCAAGCCCCTGGCCAAATCTTAAGTATCCGGATACCAGAGTAATTCATAGTATTCGTTTATTGCACAACTTTCCCTCATGTCGAATATGTTTATGCAGCCCACCCAAAGACCGGCTCGACGCGTCGTCGAGCGGCTCACTGGACTCGTCAGATGTGAACTCGCTTTCGACGGCTTCCTCCCCCCGCCCTACGGACGACACCGAAGTGTTGTCCCAACAGGTTCCAAGCCTGGGGGAGGTGGTCCTGGAGGCGCCGCCAGGCGACCTCCCGGAGGGCTCCAAGTCCGGCTCTAGGCCGGACACTGCTCCGGAACCTTCAAGGGTTCCAGAGTCCGGCGGGCGACGTCCTTCCAAGAGGAGCCAGCCCACTATGCCGGTGGCACCCGTCCAACCGGAGGCGCCAGACAATATGTTGGAGGCGCTCCGAGGCGCCTCCATCAACGAGGAGCACCACGCTATTATGAGTGCGGTGGTCCAGAAGGTTCAGTCCGCCAAGAGCGGACTGACTGAAGCTTGTACTAGCCTTTTGATAGGCTTTGAGGTAAGTAAAGAATGTGTAAATAATATTACCGCATAGACAGTAGCCCCTGATGCTCTGTTTGGCGTTCGAGAAGAAAAGCCGAATAGAGGATCAAATAAAATTCGTAGGAGTATAACAAAAGGAGTCAATATGCGTATGCAGGCTTCTCTTCTTGTGTCCGCCGCACTGACTGCGGAAGTGGACACACTAAAGCAGAACCTCGAGCGGTCCGAGCAAGAGCTTGGTCGTGCCAAGAAGCAGCTCGAGGACAATGAAGGTAAGAAATACCTTGTTTGAATATATAAAAAAGGTGCAATTGCAAAAAATGACAGGATTATTATGGCTATTGTAGGGGCCACGTCTGAGGTGACGACCCTTAAGCAAGCGCTGGACGAGGCCGAGAAGAGGGCGGCCTCGGAGCGCACCGAGCGGGAGAAGTATGAGGCCGAGGTTGGCAAGGTGCGGCAAGAGCTCCAGGCTCTCATGGAAAAACATGAGAGTTTGGAGCTTGACTCGAAGACGCAAGCGTCCGAGCTTGCGGTGGCTATTGAAAATGCCAAATCTGCCAAGGCCAAATCCCAGAAGACCCTCCAGGAGTTGGATGAGGTGAAGAAGATAGCGGCGGGTAAGGCATTCTTTATGCAAAGAAAACACATAAACGTGAGTTACTTGTTACTTACCCGAATCCGGAGCTCTCCAGGAGCGTTCGCAGATCTTCCCCGGAGTGTGTCCGATGCCGCCGCATTCTATCGAGCCGAGGAGGGCAGCTCGACGGAGAAGGTGTTCTGGTCTCAGTACGCTGAGGCCGGACACCCCGTGCCCCTGAGCGACCAGCTGAAGCAACAGGTCGAGCTCCACAAGGCGGCCGAACAGGCCATGAAGGGCCTCATTGTTCGGCTGTGGCCTGGAGGGGCTCTGCTTGGGAGCTATTTCGGGCTGGTGCGGCGGCTGGTGGAGGCCTGTCCAAGGCTCGAAGTCATCAAGCGCTCCGTCTGCATTGAGGGTGCCCGTAGGGCCCTTGCCCGTGCTAAGGTGCACCGGGGCAAGCTGGATGCTGAGAAGCTTGTGAAGGACGGGCCACCGCCAGGGAAAGAGCATCGCAAGCCCGAGAATTACTATAAGGATGTTCTGAAGGGTGCCCGCCTTGTGGCGGATGAATGTTCTAGGGATGTAATTTTTGAGTGAAACTGCTCGTTTTGTCCCGTGCGCTAAAAACTTGTTTATATGCGCTAAGCAATGCTGTTGGAATTTAAAATATTACCTTCTGTGCGGTTGTTTATCAATTCTGAGAGATGACGAGTCGTCGGCTTCTGCCCCCGTGCCGCTAGTGCCGGGGTGTTCGGGGATAAACCTGAGCGCTCTTTTTCCCATGTTTGGATCCTTCGAGGGAGGCGCTCAGCCCAATGAACAAGGCAATCGGACTATAATGCGTGAACACTCTCACTTAGCCATAGAATTCTATAATTTTAAATTTCAGCGAAGCCCCTGGTATCCGGAACACCGAGTTCGGGGCGCTATCCACGCCTTGGCCGGACAGAGCCGGCTCCTCGCCCTAAGTGGCATAAGTCTTTAGGGACTCGAAAAAACCTCTCGAACAACGACCAGCTCTCGCTTCATCATGACAGTCAGTTTTAGCTTTCTGCACTGAGGTGCTCGACCCAGCTCAACCGGGGCACAATCGCAGTGGTTCTCCTAGTGCTACCTTAGCCGATATAGCGGAACGTAAGGCACCAAAACATAGGAGCCGGGCAAACCCAACTATTGACCCAAGACATGATTCGGAGCCGATGCATATAATGCTATAAGTTCGGGGTGCCGCACTTGTTAAAGTGTTCGGACTTCTCGCACCATATTGAGGGGTACTAAAGCCCCTGGCGTATTTTGGCCGTACCAACGTGTACGGGTGCAACATGTCGTTAAGGAACATATATAAAAGAAAAAAGGTAATGCAAAAATAGACGAAAGCTATGCATTGTTTATTAAAAAGGGCTGCGATCAAAGCAGAACGATACAAATAATGCGATAAGTGGAAGGTTGGACTAGTTAACATGTCCGTTCCAGGGGCAAGCTGCGGAATAGTATGCGGAACGGGTATACTGCTCGTGATAGAGACCACCTGGGAGTTCCGTAGTGCAGCGTGGCTTGTCTGCTTCCCTGGTTCTTGCATCGTTTGTGCGGCAATTGAACTGCCGAACAGGCCTTCCGAAGGATGAAGTCCTGAAAGTAAGAGAAAATTAAAAAATCAGCAGCCCCTGGTACGGTTTAAGCCGTGTTTTGGGCGTGATGTGATGGTGCCCCTCCCCCTGTGCCCATGGTATCTCTAGAGCGTAGTTATGTATGCGAAGTACTGGCGTCGCCTTTTTGCGAGGGTTGGGGTTGGGGCCGCATTGCTACGCCTGCTCGGATCATGCCAGGCGGTCTTGTTGTAGGTTACTCCGGGCGCGCTTGACGGTGTCCGGTCGTTTAGTGGCCGGACTGGAGAACTGCCTGGAGAGGCTACTTTGAACTTCTGCTGCAAGGGCCGCCGTGTGCTCCTTCGTTCGGAGGGAGCGTTCGGTGTTTCCATTGACCATAATTACTCCTCGAGGGCCTGGCATCTTGAGCTTAAGGTATGCGTAATGCGGTACCGCATTGAACTTAGCGAATGCGGTTCGCCCGAGCAATGCGTGATAGCCACTGCAAAACGGGACTATGTCGAAGATTAACTCCTCGCTTCGGAAATTATCCGGAGATCCGAAGACCACTTCAAGTGTGACTGAGCCTATACAGTTGGCCTCTACACCTGGTATTACGCCTTTAAAGGTCATTTTGGTGGGCTTAATCCTCGAGGGATCTATGCCCATTTTCCGCACTGTATCCTGGTAGAGCAGGTTCAGGCTACTGCCGCCATCCATAAGGACTCTAGTGAGATGAAATCCGTCAATAATTGGGTCTAGAACCAATGCGGCGAATCCGCCATGACGGATGCTAGTGGGATGGTCCCTTCGATCAAAGGTGATCGGGCAGGAGGACCATGGGTTGAACTTTGGGGCGACTGGCTCTACCGCGTATACGTCCCTTAACGCACGCTTCCGCTCCCTTTTGGGGACATGGGTTGTGTATATCATGTTCATCATCCGCACTTGTGGGGGAAAACCCTTCTGTCCACTGTTGTTCGGCGGCTGGGGCTCCTCGTCGTCATCGCTATGCAGCCCCTTGTCTTCATTTTCGGTGTTTAACTTGCCTGCCCGCTTGAACACCCAACAATCCCTGTTGGTGTGATTGGCTGGCTTTTCGGGGGTGCCATGTATCTGGCACGCGCGGTCGAGTATTCGGTCCAAACTGGACGGGCCCCTAGGATTCCTTTTGAATGGCTTTTTCCGCTGACCGGATTTAGAGCCTCTAAATCCGGCATTAACTGCCGTATCCTCAGCATTGTCGCCGTTAATGCGGAGCTTCTGCTTGTTGCGACGTGACCTGCCACTACTGTCCCTGGTGTCCGAATTACCAGGGTTCTTGGTCATATTGTTGCTACGAGCAAGCTAGCTATCTTCTCCCGTGCAAAAGCGGGTCATGAGTGTCGTGAGTGCTGCCATAGATTTTGGCTTTTCCTGTCCAAGGTGCCGGGCCAGCCACTCGTCACGGATATTGTGTTTAAAGGCTGCTAGGGCCTCAGCGTCCGGACAGTCGACTATTTGATTTTTCTTTGTTAGGAACCGTGTCCAGAATTGCCTGGCCGATTCCTCTGGCTGCTGAATTACATGACTTAGGTCATCGGCGTCTGGGGGTCGCACGTAAGTGCCCTGGAAATTGTCGAGGAATGCGGCTTCCAGGTCCTCCCAATGACTGATTGATCCTGTTGGCAAGCTGTTAAGCCAATGCCGAGCTGGTCCTTTAAGCTTGAGTGGGAGGTATTTGATGGCGTGGAAATCATCGCCGCGGGCCATGTGGATATGAAGGAGATAATCCTCGATCCATACCGCAGGATCTGTTGTGCCGTCATATGATTCGATGTTTACGGGTTTGAAACCCTCAGGGATTTGATGATCCATTATTTCGTCTGTAAAGCAGAGTGGGTGTGCGGCGCCTCTGTACTGGGCTATATCATGACGTAGCTCCAATGAGCCTTGTCTACTGTGTTCGGCCCCGCCGAATTTGTGGCCGGTGTGACGGTTACCGTCTCGAGCCATGGGGCGCCCACGCGATCCGTAGATCGATCTTGTTTGCCTTGCCTTGTCCTCCAACATGTCTCGTAAGTCCGGCACATATTCCCGTGCCTTGGTACGGGGTGCGGCTTGAGTGGAGGGCCGAGAGGCCTCTCTGTCGCAACCACGAGGTGGCCGGTCGGCCGCATCAAGTGCTTCCTCCTCTAATCGGGGTAGCAACCTGCGCTTTGGGTAGCTCTTGGAGGGGCATTCGAGTTTATGCTCTTCGGCCGCAAGGACTTCAGTCCATCTGTCGGCTAGCAAATCTTGATTAGCTCTAAGCTGTTGCTGTCTTTTCTTGAGGCTTCTTGCCGTGGCCAAAAGCTCGACGGGATCCTCTGGCACGACGAATTCGTCGTCGTCGAGGCTTGCCTCGTCTTCGGAGGGAGGCATATAATTGTCGTCCTCGACCTCTCTGTCTGCCGCTCTCTCATGAGGGCTGGTTTCTCCATCCTCCTGTGCTAAATCTTGCTGGAGGGGGTTTTCTTTGGCGCTTTCCGGAGTATTATTATCTCCCGTGCTGGAATCACCGTGTTTGTTTTGGCGAGATTTTGAGCGGCGCCGCTGACGCTGGCGCTTAGGCTGTTTCTTGGAGGGGTCATCCCCTGCTGTTCCATCGCCATCTCCCTCTTTTGGGGTGTCCACCATGTATATGCCATACGATGAGGTGGCTTTCCAGGGCATAGTAGGCGCTGGTTCTTCATCATCTCCTTCATCGGCGTCCATACCGTCGATGTCCTCGGAGTCGAAGTCGAGCATGTCGGTTAAGTCGTCGACAGTGGCTATAAAGTGGGTGGTGGGTGGGTTTTGAATTTCTTCATCGTCCGTACCCCAACCTTGCTGACCGTAGTCCGGCTAGGGCTCTCCTGATAAAGAGAGAGACTTCAGTGACTTCAGGATATCGCCGAAAGGTGAGTGCTGAAAGATGTCCGCGGTAGTGAACTCCATGATCGGCGCCCAATCGGATTCGATCGGTAGGGGCGCGGAGGGTTCGGAGTCCAGAGAGGAGTCCGGCTCCTTGGAGTCACGAGTCTCGCAGAGTACGGGGCTGGTGCTTGGCTCAATCGCCATTGGGGTCGCAGCCCCCGAGGTGGCGTCCAACCGCCCATCCTCGATCGACGCAGTTGGCTCCAAGTTAAGGGTCGGAGCCGATGCGGGTGCGGCCTCCAGGGCACTGTTCGGCGGCAGAGCTAGATCATGCTCGTCGTGACAATGCGGCGCGCTCGGCAGTGGCTCGAATCCGTCAAAGATCAAGTCCCCGCGGATGTCAGCCGTGTAGTTTAAATTTCCAAATCTGACCTGACGGCCAGGGGCGTAGCTTTTGATCTGCTCCAGACGGCCAAGCGAATTGGCCTGCACTGCGAAGCCGCCAAAGACGAAGATCTGTCCAGGGAGGAAGGTCTCACCCTGGACTGCATCGCTATCGATGATCGTAGGAGCCATCGAGCCTGACGGCGATGACACAGAGGAACTCTCAATGAAAGCACCAATGTCGGTGTCAAAACCGGCGGATCTCGGGTAGGGGGTCCCGAACTGTGCATCTAGGCCGGATGGTAACAGGAGGCAAGGGACACGAAGTTTTACCCAAGTTCGGGCCCTCTCGATGGAGGTAAAACCCTACGTCCTGCTTGATTAATATTGATGATATGGGTAGTACAAGAGTAGATCTACCACGAGATCGAGGAGGCTAAACCCTAGAAGCTAGCCTATGGTATGATTGTTGATGTGTATGTTGTCCTACGGACTAAAACCCTTCGGTTTATATAAACACCGGATAGGGTTAGGGTTACATAGAGTCGGTTACAATGGTAGGAGATCTGCATATCCGTATCACCAAGCTTGCCTTCCACGCCAAGGAAAGTCCCTCCCGAACACGGGACAAAGTCTTCAATCTTGTATCTTCATAGTCCAGGAGTCCGACTGAAGGTATAGTCCGGCCATCCGGACACCCCCTAATCCAGGACTCCCTCAGTTGGGTTTCACGACCTTAATGATCTTTAGTAGTTGCGGATGCTTGCTAGAGTTCCAATCATAAGTGCATACGATCCAAGTAGAGAAAGAATGTTAGCTCATGCCTCCCCCTCATATAAAATTGCAAGAATGATTAACGGTACTTATTATCGATTGCCTAGGGATAAATGACTTTCTTATTAACAAAAGCTTTCCACTTTTATTACCTTGCAATTTATTCGTAGTTTTATGCCCACAAAGTACTCGTAGATTTATTCTTACAAAGTAGTTTCATACTTGTTTCCGGTAAAGCAAACGTCAAGCGTGCATAGAGTTGTATCAGTGGTCGATAGAACTTGAGGGAATATTTGTTCTACCTTTAGCTCCTTGTTGGGTTCGACACTCTTATTTATCGAAAAAGGCTACAAACGATCCCCTATACTTGTGGGTTATCAAGACACCTCTCCAGTAAATAACCAACAGCGGAACCTGTATGCTCATATTGGTTCCTACATATTCTACGAAGATCCTTATCGGTCAAACCGTAATGACAACATACATTATTCCCTTTGTCATAGGTATGTTACTTGCCCGAGATTCGATCGTCGGTATCTCTATACCTAGTTCAGTCTCGTTACCGGAAAGTCTCTTTACTCATTCCATAATGCATCATCCCGCAACTAACTCATTAGTCACATTGCTTGCAAGGCTTATCATGATGTGCATTACCGAGAGGGCCCAGAGATACCTCTCCGATACTCGGAGTGACAAATCCTAATCTCGATCTATGCCAACCCAACAAACACCTTCGGAGATACCTGTAGAGCATCTTTATAATCACCCGGTTATGTTGTGACGTTTGATAGCACACAAGGTATTCCTCCGGTATCCCGGAGTTGCATAATCTCATAGTCAAAGGAATATGTATATGACATGGAGAAAGCTATAGCAATAAAACTAAACGATCAACATGCTAAGCTAACGGATGGGTCTTGTCCATCACATCATTCTCCTAATGATGTGATATATCCTTCATCAAATGCAACACATGTCTATGGTTAGGAAACTTAACCATCTTTGATTAACGAGCTAGTCTAGTAGAGGCTTACTAGGGACACGGTGTTTTGTCTATGTATCCACACATGTATCAAGTTTCCGGTTAATACAATTCTAGCATGAATAATAAACATTTATCATGATATAAGGAAATATAAAATAACAACTTTATTATTTCCTCCAGGGCATATTTCTTTCAGTCTCCCACTTGCACTAGAGTTAACCATCTAGTTCACATCGCCATGTGATTTAACACCAATAGTTCACATCTTTATGTGATTAACACCCATAGTTCACATCGCCATGTGACCAACACCCAGAGGGTTTACTAGAGTCAATAATCTAGTTCACATCGCTATGTGATTAACACCCAAATAGTACTAAGGTGTGATCATGTTTTGCTTGCGAGAGAATTTTAGTCAACGGGTCTGCCACATTCAGATCCGTATGTATTTTGCAAATTTCTATGTCTACAATGCTCTGCACGGAGCTACTCTAGCTAATTGCTCCCACTTTCAATATGTATCCAGATTGAGACTCAGAGTCATCCGGGTCAGTGTCAAAGCTTGCATCGATGTAACCCTTTACGATGAACTCTTTGTCACCTCCATAACCGAGAAACATTTCCTTAGTCCTCTTTAGGTACCTAAGGATAATTTTGACCGGTGTCCAGTGATCTACTCCTAGATCACTATTGTACCCCCTTGCCATACTCATGGCAAGGTATATAATAGGCCTGGTACATAGGATGGCATACTTTATAGAACCTATGGCTGATGCACAGGGAATGACTTTCATTCTCTCTCTATCTTCTGTCATGGTTGGGTTTTGAGTCTTACTCAACTTCACACCTTGTAACACACGCAAGAACCCTTTCTTTGACTGATCCGTTTTGAAGTTCTTCAAAACTTTATCAAGGTATGTGCTTTGTGAAAGTCCAATTAAGCGTCTTGATCTATCTCTATAGATCTTGATGCCCAATATATAAGCACCTTCACTGAGGTCTTTCATTAAAAACTCTTATTCAAGTATACTTTTATGCTATCCAGAAATTCTATATCATTTCCAATCACAATATGTCATCCACATATAATATTAGAAATTCTACAAAGCTCCCACTCACTTTCTTGTAAATACATGCTTCACCTCATGTCTGTATAAAACCATATGCTTCAATCACCTTATCAAAGCATATATTCCAACTCCGAGATGCTTGCACCAGTCCATAGATGGATCGCTGGAGCTTACACACTTTGTTAGCACCTTTAGGAACGAAAAAACCTTCTGATTGCATCATATACATCTCTTCTTTAATAAATCTATTAAGGAATGCAGTTTTGACATCCATTTGCCAGATTTATAAAATGCAGCAATTGCTATCATGATTCGGACAGACTTAAGCATCGCTATGAGTGAGAAAATCTCATCGTGGTCAACACCTTGAACTTGTCGAAAACCTTTTACGAGAAGTCGAGCTTTGTCGATAGTAACACTACGATTAGCATTCGTCTTCCTCTTGAAGATCCAATATTCTCAATGGCTTGCCGATCATTGGGCAAGTCCACCAAAGTCCACACTTTGTTCTCATACATGGATCCTATCTCAGATTTTGTGGCCTCAAGCCATTTGTCGAAATCCGAGCTCATCGTAGCTTCTTCATAATTCATAGGTTCGTCATGGTCTAGTAACATGACTTCCAGAACAGGATTACCGTACCACTCTAGTGCGGAACGTGCTCTGGTTGACCTACGAGGTTTGGTAGTAACTTGATCTGAAGTTTCATGATCATTATCATTAGCTTCCACTCTAGTTGGTGTAGGCATCACGCAAACGGATTTCACTGATGTGCTACTTTTCAATTCGAGAGAAGGTACAATTACCTCATCAAGTTCTACTTTCCTCCCACTCACTTCTTTCAAGAGAAACTACTTCTCTAGAAAGGATCCATTCTTAGCAACCAAGATCTTGCCTTCGGATCTGTGGTAGAAGGTGTACCCAACAATTTCTTTTTGGGTATCCTATGAAGACACACTTCTCCCATTTGAGTTCGAGCTTATCAGGCTGAAACTTTTCCACATAAGTATCGCAACCCCAAACTTTAAGAAACGACAGCTTAGGTTTCTTGCCAAACCACAGTGAGGGAGTCCTGTATTAGGGGGTATCCGTACAGCCGGATTATATCCTTTGGACGGACTGTTGGACTATGAAGATACAAGATTGATGACTTCGTCCCGTGTCCGGATGGGACTCTCCTTGGCGTGTAAGGCAAGCTTGGCAGTACGAATATGTAGATCTCTTTCCTTGTAACCGACTCTGTGTAACCCTAGCCCCCTCCGGTGTCTATATAAACCGGAGGGTTTAGTCCGTAGGAACAACAACAATCATACCATAGGCTAGCTTCTAGGGTTTAGCCTCTTCGATCTCGTGGTAGATCAACTCTTGTACTACTCATATTATCAAGAACAATCAAGCAGGATGTAGGGTATTACCTCCATCAAGAGGGCCCGAACCTGGGTAAACATCGTGTCACCCTCCTCCTGTTACCATTCGCCTAGACGCACAGTTCGGGACCCCCTACCCGAGATCCGCCGGTTTTGACACCGACATTGGTGCTTTCATTGAGAGTTCCTCTGTGTCGTCATCGTTAGGCTTGATGGCTCCTTCGATCATCGATAGCGATGCAGTCCAGGGTGAGACTTTTCTCCCTGGATAGATCGTTGTATTCGGCGGCTTCGCACTACGAGCCAACTCGCTTGGCCATCTGGAGCAGATCGAGAGTTACACCCCTGGCCACTAGGTCAGGTTTGGAAGCTTAAACTACACGGCCGATATCAGCGGAGACTTGATCTTCGACGGATTCGAGCCCCTGCAGAGTGCACCACACGGTCACGATGAGCATGATTTAGCTCTACCATCGGACAGTGTTCAGGAGACCGCACCGGCAACCGCTCCGACCCTCAATTTGGAGCCAATTGCACCATCCATGGACGGGTGGATAGACCCCGCCACGGAGGCCGCATTCTCAGTGACGATCGAGCCGAGTATCAACCTTACCCTTCACGAGAGCCGTGACGCCGAACTGCCGGATTCTTCCCCAGCCATGGACTTCGAACCGCCTGCGCCCGTGCCTATCGAATCCAACTGGGCGCCGATCATGGAGTTCACCTCCGCGGATATCTTTCAGCACTCGCCCTTCGGCGACATACTGAACTCATTAAGGTCTCTCTCCTTGTCAGGAGAGTCCTGGCCGAACTATGTCCGGTAGGATTGGGATGCGGATGACAAAGAAATTCGCCGCCTACCCACCACCCACTTAGTAGCCACTGTCGACAATTTGACTGACATGCTCGACTTCGACTCCGAAGACATCGACGGTATGGACGACGATGCAGGAGACGAACAAGAACCACTGCCCACAGGGCACTGGACAACCACCTCATCATATGATATATATATGGTGGACACACCCAAATAAGGCAATGGAGACGGGACAGCGGAGGATGACCCCTCCAAGAAGCAACCCAAGCGCCGACGACATCGGCGCCGCTCTAAGTCTCGCTAAAGCAAAAGCGGTGATACCGGCACAGGAGATAATAGCACTCCGGACAGTGCCGAAGATGACGACAATCCCCTCCAGCAAGATTTAGAGCAGAAGGATGGAGAAGCCAGCCCTCCCGAGAGAGCGGCGGATGGAGAGGCAGAGGATGATAATTACACGCCTCCCTCCGAAGACGAGGCAAGCCTCGACGATGACGAATTTATCGTGCCTGAGGATCCCGTCGAGCAAGAGCGCTTCAAGCGTCAGCTTATAGCCATGGTAAATAGCCTTGAGAAAAAGCAACAACAGCTTCAAGCTGATCAAGATTTGCTAGCTG
Organism: Triticum dicoccoides; assembly: GCF_002162155.2. NCBI lineage: Eukaryota > Viridiplantae > Streptophyta > Magnoliopsida > Poales > Poaceae > Triticum > Triticum dicoccoides. The sequence goes on along the minus strand of NC_041386.1, from coordinate 453,551,864 downwards.
ACAGATGGACTGAAGTCCTTGCGGCCGAGGAATATGAACTCACGCGCCCCTCCAAGAGTTACCCAAAGCGCAGGTTGCTACCCCGACTAGAGGAGGAAGCATTAAAACCTACATCTCCAGCGTATGACGCGGCTGATCGGCCACCTCGTGGCCACGACAGAGAGGCATTTCAGCCAAAAGCTCAGCCCGCACCCCGACGCCAATCAAGTAAAAATGTCAAGGCACATGGAAACGCGCTAGACCTATGAGACGTATTGAAGGACAAAGCAAAACACGCAAGATCAATCTACGGATCACGAGGGCGCGCCACTACGCGAGACGATAACCGTCACGCCAAATACAGTAAAAGTAAATCCGGCTGGGCCGAACACAGCGGACAAGACTCATTTGAGCTGCGCCGCGATATAGCCCAGTACAGAGGCGGCGCACACCCCCTATGCTTCACAGACGAAGTAATGGATCAGCAAATCCCAGAGGGTTTCAAACCCATAAATATCGAATCATACAATGGCACAACAGATCCTGCGGTATGGATCTAGGACTTCCTCCTGCACATCCACATGGCCCGCGGTGACGATCTACACGCCATCAAATACCTCCCACTCAAACTCAAAGGACCAGCTCGGCATTGGCTCAACAGCCTGCCAGCAGAATCCATTGGCTGTTGGGAAGATCTGGAAGCCGCATTCCTCGACAACTTCTAGGGCACTTATGTGCGACCACCAGATGCCGATGACTTGAGCCACATAATTCAGCAGCCAGAGGAACCGGCCAGGCAATTCTGGACACGGTTCTTGACAAAGAAAAATCAAATCGCTGACTGTCCTCACGACACTCATGACCCGATTTTGCGAGGGAGAGGACATCTGGCTGGCTCGAAGCAATAACATATCAAAGAACCATGGTACTTCGGATACCAAGGATAGCAATGGCAGGTCACGTCGCAACAAACACAAGCGCCGCATCAACAGCGACAATACCGAGGATACGACAGTCAATGCCGGATTCAGAGGCTCTAAACCCGGTGAGTGGAAAAATCCATTCAAAAGAAGCACTCCGGGCCCATCCAGTTTGGACCGTATACTCGATCGCTCGTGTCAAATACATGGCACCCTCGACAAGCCAGCCAACCACACCAACATGGATTGTTGGGTGTTCAAGCAGGCCCACAAGTTAAATGCCGAAAACAAAGATAAGGGGTTACATAGCGATGACGAGGAGGAGCCCCGGCCGCCGAACACCAGGGACAGAAGAGGTTCCTCCCACAAGTGCGGATGGTGAACATGATATAGGCAACCCACATCCCCAAGAGGGAGCGGAAGTGTGTGCTAAGGGACGTATATGCGTTGGAGCCAGTCGCCTCAAAGTTCAACCCATGGTCCTCCTTTCCGATCACCTTCGATCGCAGGGACCACCCCACTAGTATCCGTCATGGCGGATTTGCCGCACTGGTCCTAGACCCAATCATCCACGGATTTCACCTCACTCGAGTCCTTATGGACGGCGGCAACAGCCTGAACCTGCTTTATCAGGACACAATGCGCAAAATGGGTATAGACCCCTCAAGGATCAAACCCACAAAAACGACCTTCAAAGGCGTCATACCAGGTGTAGAGGCCCATTGCACAAGCTCAGTCACACTGGAAGTGGTCTTCGGATCCCCAGATAACTTCCGAAGCGAGGAGTTAATCTTCGATATAGTCCCGTTCCGCAGTGGCTATCATGCACTGCTCGGGCGAACCGTATTTGCGAGATTCAATGCGTACCGTATTATGCATACCTCAAGCTCAAGAGGCCAGGACCTTCGGGGGTCATCACAGTCAATGGAAACACAGAGCGCTCTCTCCGCACGGAGGAGCACACTGCGGCCCTCGCAGTAGAAGCACAAAGCAGCCGCTTCAGGCAATCCACCAGTTCGGTGATTAAACACCCAGACACCGTCAAGCGCGCCCGAAGTAATCTACAACAAGACCGCCTGGCACGTTCCGAGCTCGCATAGCAATGCGGCCCCCACCCCAGTCCCAGCCAAACGGCGAAATCCGTGCCATGCGTACATAATTACGCATTGAAAATACCATGGGCATAGGTGGGGGGCACGACTACGGCACGCCCCAAAACGCGGCTCAACCGCACTAGGGGCTTCCCGCTTTGTGATTTTTTCTCTCTTTCATGACTTTACTCTCTGGAAACCCCCTCCGGCAGTATGATTGTCGGAGACACGATACAACAACCAAGGAGGCAGAAAACTATGTCGCACCATGGAACTCCCAGGTGGTCTCCGATAACGAGTGTAATACCTGCTTTAAATACCATTCCTTAGCTTGCCCTTGGATGGGACATGTCAAATAGTCCTACGTTTTGCTTATCGCACTACTTGTATCATTCTGCTTCGACGCACCTTTTTGAATAAACAATGCATAGCACTAGACTATTACCGCATTCTCTATTCTTTTTTATATATATATGTTCATTCATGACATTCAACACCCGTACACTCTGGTACGGCTAATACGCCAGGGGCTTAAGCGTACCCCATAATACGGCGTGAGAAGTCCGAACACTTTCGACAGTGCGGCACCCCGAACTTATAGCATTATATGCATCAGCTCCGAATCATGTCTTGGGTCAATAGTTGGGTTTGCCCGGCTCCCATGTTTTGGTACCTTACGTTCCGCTATATCGGCTAAGGTAGCACTAGGAGAACTAATACGATTGTGCCCCGGTTCATCTGGGCAAGCACCTCAATAGAGAAAGCTAAAACTGACTGTCATGATAAGGCGTGAGATGGTCGCTGTTCGAGAGGTCTCGAGTCCCTAAAGACTTATGCCGCTTTGGGTGAGGAGTCGGCTTTGTCCGTCTTAGGCATGTATAGCGCCCCGAATTCGGCCTTCCGAATACTAGGGGCTTCGCCGAAATTTAAAATTGTAGACTTCTATGGCTAAGTGAGAGTGATAAAGCATTATAGTCCGAATGCCTTGTTCGTTGCGCTGAGCACCTCCCTCGAAGGACCCAACAATGGGGAAAAGAGTGCTCAGATTTATCCCGAACACCCCAGCACTCGTGGCATGGGGGCAGAAGCCGACGACTGGCCATCTCTCAGATTTGATAAACAGCCGCACAGAAGGTAATATTTTAAATTCAAACAAGCATTGCATAGCGCATATGAACAAGTTTTCATCATACAGGATCACACGAGCAAGTTCATTCAAAAATTACATCCTTCGCACACTCGTTTGCCGCAAAACGAGCACCCTTCAGGACACCCTCATAATACATTTCAGGGTGGCGATGCTCCTTGCCCTGCGGCGGTCCCTCCATCACCAGCTTCTCTGTGTCCATCTTGGCCCAGTGCACCTTCGCACGGGCAAAAGCCCGGCGTTCACCTTCGATGCAGACGGACCACTTTATGAATTCCGGCCGTGGGCAGGCATCCACAAGCCGCCTCACCAGGCCAAAGTAGCTGTTGGGAAGGGAGTCGCCAGGCCACATCCGGACTATAAGGCCCCTCATGGCCTGTTCGGCCGCCTTGTGCAGCTCGACCAGTTGCTTCAGCTGGTCGCTCACAGGCATCGGGTTTTCGGTCCCAGTATACTGAGACCAGAACAACTTCTCCGTCGAGCTTCCCTCCTTGGCCTGGTAGTACTTTGCGACATCTGACACGCTGCGGGGCAAATCTGCGAATGCTCCTGGAGAGCTCCGGACTCGGGTAAGTAACAAGTAATTTACATTCACATGCTTGCTTTGCATAATGAATGCCTTACCCGCCGCTATCTTCCTCATCGCCTCAATTTCCTGGAGGGCCTTTTCGGCTTCAGCCTTGGCATGCTTTGTGCTCTCGAGGGCCGCGGCAAGCTCGGACTCCCACGTCTTCGAGTCAAGCTCCAAAGTCTCGTGCTTCTTCATGAGAGCCTGGAGCTCTTGCTACACCTCGCCCACCCGTGCCTCCTGTCATGGTTCTAACTCTGACAGTGATGTAGGGGGGTGTATGGAGAGGCTAGATCTTAGCTATTGGGAAGTTGTAACACGCGAGGTTTACGAGTTCAGGCCCTTCTCGGAGGAAGTAATAGCCCTACGTCTTGGAGCCCGGAGGCGGTCGACTGGATTATGCGTGTATGGATTACAGGGGTGCGAACCCTTCATACTAAGGAGGGGGGTGGCTTATATAGAGTTCGTCGGCCCCCTCCTGCCCTCAGTAATGCAGGTTTTAAGGTACATTTAAGGTTGGGCATTACTGATAACGCCCCTAATAAGGTGCTATAATGACCATAAATACTACTTATAACTGACCGTTTTGCCTGCGGAGTGACTTTAGGTCTCCTGGCAGTCGAGTGGTTGGCTTCATGGTCGAGTGATAGCTTCTTGGTCGAGTGTCTTGAACCCGTCGAGTGGGATACCTTCAAGTCGATTGAAAGGTGACTTCTTCTAGGGATGTCCTTGGGTAGGGCTCTTTGGACGGGTCCGTGCCCCTACCCTAGGTACATAGCTTCATCATTAGCCCCCGAATGGATCGAGGTTAGAGTGGGGAAAGAGTTGGGGATCTTTCTGACTGGTTCTTTGGGCTACACGAGTGCCTCGTTTCGGGCCGATTGTCACGGATGACTTGATCAACCTCTTTCAGTCACCTTGATCCATTCTAGGCCTTTCGTCGAGTGAATTTCTTTGCTTGTGACATGCCAAGTGTCGGCGCGAGCGGGGTCTTCTGTTTTTAGCAAGTTGTTCTGGTGGCCGTGGATGTCGCGGGATTCAGATTTTGGGAAGCGCGCGGGATGGGAGCGGCCGCAGTAATCGGAAGTGATAAAGTGGAAGCTCCTCGATCCCCGCATCGCCTTTTTTGCCACGTACTGCGCGCGCGTCTGCTGCGGGATTTGACTGGATAGCCTGGGCCTACTAGTCAGCCACTCGGGAGCGGCCCCTTATAAGTTGCCGGCTCGGGGCTTCCAAGCCGTGCGCTCTCTTCTCCTTTCTTCTTCCTCTCTCCCTTCGCAAGTCCTTCCGCCACCTCCGCTCTCACCCTAGCGCTGCAAACCCGTTCGAGATTTCACCGACGACGATGGTGAAGGGCAAGACGACTGCTCTGGAGCGCGCGAAGAAGGCGGCGGCGGCGGGGAAAGGGAAGAGGTCTGCTCGGGGCGGATCTTCCTCCAGGACCGCCCTGCCCAAAGGTTGGATCCAGGGCGACTGGATGCCGTCGGTGCTCCGGCAAGAGGATCTCGACGACATGGTCGAGGGGGGAGTCATTCCCCACGAAGCTGCGCGTCTTCCGGGGGGAGAGATCGAACCTCAACCCTGCGACGATGAGTGCGTGCTCCTAGCCACCCACATCGACCGAGGGTTTTCTCTGCCGCCCCATCCTTTCTTCCGGAGTTTCCTGAACTTCTTCGGAGCGCAGCTCCACCACTTCACTCCCAACTCCATCGTGTACCTTGCTGCCTTCATTTCCATGTGTGAGGCTTTCTTGGGTTGCCGCCCCCATTGGGGACTTTTCAAGCACATCTTTACCCGCCGTTCTCAATCGGTCAAGAAGGCCAAGTCGAGTGACAAGAGGACGCAGGTGATCCAGCTGTGCGGGGGCCTGGCGATCCAGACGAGGGGAAAGAGTTGTTTTCCATCTATCACCTTCCCGTAGTCGGTCCGTGGTTGGCAGTCGACCTGGTTCTACTGTCAGGACCAGGCGACCCCAGGACAGTCGACTGGTCTTCCTCCTTTTCCCCTCGACCGAGCCGAGAAGCCTGCCTCTCTGAAAGTCGCGCCGGAGGAAAGGGCCCAAGTCAAAGTGTTGGTAGGTCGAGTGGTTGAGCTTGTCCGTGAGGTTGTGACTGGTATGGACCTGCTGGAGGTCTTCCTCCAAAGGCGCATCCAACCGCTCCAGGCCCGCAACCACCCGATGTGGCTGTATTCGGGTCTCGACGACACCACTCGGATCCACCCGGAGGAGGTCACCGACGAGATGCTGGAGGTGTGGCTGTCGAGCATCACGGGGAACAAAGACAACCCCCGAGGAGCCAGGAGGGTAATCCCACTCGACAACTCGTATGAGGTGGACCAGGTATGTCTTTGTGCTCCCGACTGATATCTTGTTTTCTGCATTGGTCTTCTTTGAGTAGGTCGATTGACTTTCGTCTTGTCTGTTGTTTTCCAGGCGACCACCGAGATGTACTCGACGCCCAATGGGGCATAGGGGTCGACTGAGGAAGGGGAGGCGAGCGGAGGCGAGAGCGGGGATGACCAAGGCGAGTGGGAGTCTAATGGTGAAGGAGAGGGAGGCGACGACGTCTACTCCAGTGAGGAGGAGGAGGAGGAGGAGGTTGAACCTCCCCGCTCGGAGGGGTGATCCAAGCTCACACATGATCCAGCGCGGGGACGTGGCAAGGCGACTGCTCCTGTTGGGCAGTCGTCGAAACGCCCTCGGACCTCTCCTCCTCCGCCGACTGGGAAGGCTCCCAAGCACCCATGAGCGATGCCATCCAAGCCGCCCAAGGCTCTGCCCAAGATGAAGATAGCTGTTCCTACCATTTCCGGGTAATAATAAAACTTGCTTTCCTTTGTCGACCGTGACGGATCCTTGGCCGATTCACTGAGCCAACTGACTGACTTTTGAGATTTGCAGCGGTGCTACTTCTGAGGTCTCCGCCAAGGACGACGACCAAGAGATGGAGGACGCTGTTACCTCCAACCCTGGTACGATCGCTGACGTTCCGCTTTTGAGTCGACTGAACCTTTATTGCAACTCTGGTCGATTGAATGTTTTCCTTGTAGCCCCTCCTCATGTTATCGACCTCCCGGACGACGATGACAATGAACCGCTGAGAGTGAAGAGGAAGAAGAGGGCGTCGGCTGGCAAGACCCCACAATCCACTCCGGCGCCTGAGGCCGTAGCTCGGGACGATGGCGAACCCACTCGGGCTTCTGTGACTTTCGCCATTCCTCTAACGAGTGTGCAGCCCTCGGCGTCGACTGCGGATCTGTCTTCGCTTTTTGCTGCGTACCCCGTCCTTGAGGACCAAGCGGCTACTGCGAAGGAGGCTGTACGCCAGGCGGGGATCATGATGGAACAAGTGAAAGTGGCTCGGGAGTCCTGCCAGGCGGCTTATGACGCGAGCTCGGCTCTTCAGAGTAACGTCCAGGTCAGTCGACTTCAACACTTGGTCTGTTACGATATGCTGTTTGAAGAATCTCTTTTCTGAAGATCTTTATATCTGTACACCCAGTGGGTGTGTCTGCCAATTCTTGGACCAGTGGGGGCACGCTAAGTGCACCCACTAGGTGTAGTCCCCTGAGACTACGGTGGACTGCTGGCAGTCGACTGTAGTCTTTCTATTGAGTTGTTGTAGCTATATTTCTTCACTCGGTCTGGTCAGGCCATGTCGAATGGAACGGTATTCGGTCGACTGCGGGCAGTCGACCTTCTCTCTTTTTTTTACAGTGGGGGCACGCTGAGTGCACCCACTGGGTTTAGTCCCCGAGACTACTGTCGAATGTTTTTGCTTCGGCTGTAGTCTTAGAAACGCCATCATTGTCTCTTAGTTACTCGGAAGCAACTCATCTTGGACTCGACTTCGGGGGCCGGTTGGGTGGGATAGGAACCGGTGGGGGCACGCTAAGTGCACCCACTGGGTGTAGTCCCCGAGACTATGGTGGACTGCTGGCAGTCGACCGTAGTCTTAGTATTTATTGCCTTTGTTGTTTTTTTACTGTAATGATAACTCCTCCCCTTTGACTTCAGAAATCTTGTGATCTTGGAGCCCGCTTGGCTGACTTGGAGAAGCAACAAATTCAACTGAACCTTGATCTGGAGCTGGCCAGAACAGAGCTGCAGAGGGTCAGAGACGGCGCTGCAGGTAAGACGCCTTTGTCGATTGGTTAGTTTTTAGGCTTGAGTATCCTTCTGCTATTTCCGAATCAATCATCATTTCTTTGCAGAAAAACTGAACGAAGCTCTGGCGAAGAAGGATCAGGACTTGGCTGCTGCCCGTAAGGAGGCTGATGACAAGACCGCTCTGGCCGCACAGAAGCTGGCTTCGGTCGACCAATTAGAAGGAGAGAATACCAAGTTGAAGACCGCTCTGAATGAAGCCAACAGGGAGTGTTCATGTTGGAAGAAGGAGAACCTCACCCTGAGCGAGAAGATGGAAGGCATCGCTCGCAGGAGGGACGACCTGGAGAGCTACTTGAGGAGCCTCGCCAAGAAGTTGTACATCAAGCTTGAAGGTGCACATTCAGTTCCGACTGGTTTTTTTTTGTGTCGACTCAGTCTATGAAAATTGACTTATCCTTGGATCATGTAAGCAGAGCTTTGCCAGAACTTTGAGGAGGAGACTGGGCGGATTGAAACGAGTTTGGATCCAATCAACTCTCCAGTGAAAGATGAAGCTGCCATGAATCTGCTTCGACTGGAATCTCGTATTGACGGCGTCGTGGACTACCTGGCTCGACTGAAGGTTGCCATGTCATGGATCGATCCGGCACTTTGGCCAGAGTCTGCGCTCCAAAACGATCTCGAGTCTCTGATGACTCGACTTAACGGAATCCCTGACCGAGTGCAGGAGTGGAAGAAGTCTTCTGCTTGGTGTGGCGCTGATGTGGCTCTGTCTCTGGTCCGCGTCCATTGCAAGGAGGCGCGAGAAGAGAAGCTGGCCGCCATCCAAGTCGCAAATACCAAGAAGCACAACTTTTAGGACTTCATGGAGACTTTCATTGCTGTTGCCACTCGCATTGCAGACGGGATCGACTTGGATGAGTTCGTCGCCCCTTCCGGTCCTCCACCTGAGGAATGAAAAACTTTTTATGCTTCACTTTTAATTTGCCTCAGAATGCCGAGTGGGTTTTGTAATCGTTAAACTCCGCCTTAAATTTGCCTCGGAATGCCGAGTGGAATTGTAACAGTTAAACTCTGCCGAGCTGAGGGCTCGAATACTTTTATGTGAGGTCTGGGACCTTTTAGGTTTTATTTGAACTTGATTTATCGTTGAACATCTTTGTGGACGATCCGTCGAGTGGAACTTGGTCTTCACTCGAAATAACTTTGTATTTGTGGTGCAGCTCCGAAGGAGAAGGTAGCAGTCGATTTGCACCTCGTCGTCCTTGTGGATCGGGTTGCGTCCCGTACTTAGGCGAGCACTGGGCTGCAGCTAAGCCTCCGAGTGGGAGGTTTGCTCTCACTCGGTAGGATTTTTAAATACTTAGGCGAGCACTGGGCTGCAGCTAAGCCCCCGAGTGGGAGGTTTGCTCTCACTCGGTAGGATTTTTAAATACTTAGGCGAGCACTGGGCTGCAGCTAAGCCCCCGAGTCGGAGGTTTGCTCTCCACTCGGTAGGATTTTTTAATACTTAGGCGAGTGCCTGACTGCAGCTAAGTCTCTAAGTGGGAGAACTTAGGCGAGTACTGGACTGCAGCTAAGCCTCCGAGTGGGAGGTTTGCTCTCCACTCGGTAGGATTTT
>NC_041386.1:453503185-453542232 GCF_002162155.2 Triticum dicoccoides | reverse complement strand
GATTTTTTAATACTTAGGCGAGCACTGGGCTGCAGCTAAGCCCCCGAGTGGAAGGTTTGCTCTCACTCGGTAGGATTTTTAAATACTTAGGCGAGTGCCTGACTGCAGCTAAGTCTCTAAGTGGGAGAACTTAGGCGAGTACTGGACTGCAGCTAAGCCCCCGAGTGGGAGGTTTGCTCTCCACTCGGTAGGACTTTTTTAATACTTAGGCGAGCACTGGGCTGCAGCTAAGCCCCCGAGTGGGAGGTTTTCTCTCCACTCGGTAGGATTTTTGAACACTTAGGCAAGCACTGGGCTGCAGCTAAGCCCCCGAGTGGGAGTCTGGCTCTCCACTCGGTAGGATTTTTCAAACTTAGGCGAAACGGATTCGCGGCTAAGTCACCCACTAGGGGATTTCATATGCAAACAAAAGTGACAGCAATTATTGGAACACTCTTGTCTTTGATAAAAATGAACTGCAGAAGTTTCTCTTATTACATCTTTAGAGGAAGGAACTCAAGTGTAAAAGGGGCGGAGCAGCTCCGCATTCCAAGCCCGCGGCTCGTCGATCTGGCGATCAACATTGTTGAGGTGATACGCTCTGTTGTGAAGGACTCTGGTGACGATGAAGGGGCCTTCCCAAGTAGGAGCAAGCTTGTGTGGTTTCTGCTGATCCACTCGGAGGACCAAATCTCCTTCTTGGAAGGCTCGACTCTTGACATTCCTAGCGTGGAATCGACGCAAGTCTTGCTGATAAATGGTCGATCTGATCATGGCCATCTCTCTCTCTTCTTCCAGGAGGTCGACTGCATCTTGTCGGGCTTGTTCTGCTTCGTCTTCAGTGTAGAGTTCGACTCGGGGCGCGTTCTGAAGAAAATCACTCGGCAGAACTGCTTCGGCTCCATAAACCAGAAAGAATGGAGTTCTTCCAGTCGACCGGTTTGGGGTGGTCCTCAATCCCCACAGAACTGACGGAAGCTCATCGACCCAAGCACCTGCCGCGTGCTTGAGATCGCGCATCAATCGAGGCTTTAGTCCTTTGAGAATCAGACCATTTGCTCTTTCGGCTTGTCCATTCGACTAGGGATGGGCGACCGATGCATAGTCGACTCGTGTGCCTTGAGAGGCGCAAAAAGCTATGAACTGGTCCGAATCGAAGTTTGACCCATTGTCAGTGATAATGCTATGCGGGACTCCATATCTAAATGTTAGTCCTCTGACGAAACTGATAGCAGTGCAAGCATCAAGATTCTTGATGGGCTTAGCTTCAATCCATTTGGTAAACTTGTCGACTGCCACCAGCACATGAGTGAAACCGCTCCTGCCTGTTCTTAGTGGACCAACCATGTCTAGTCCCCAAACAGCAAAGGGCCAGACGAGTGGAATGGTCTTTAGGGCCGATGCAGGTTTATGTGACATGTTGGAGTAGAACTGGCACCCTTCACACTTGTCGACTATCTCTTTTGCCATCTCATTTGCTCTTGGCCAGTAAAATCCCGCTCGGTATGCTTTAGCCACAATTGTCCGAGAGGACGCATGGTGACCACAGGTCCCCGAGTGGATATCATCAAGGATTATCCGACCCTCTTCTGGTGTTATGCACTTCTGACCGATTCCAGTCGCGCTTTCTCTATACAACTGTCCCTTTATGACTGTGAAGGCCTTGGATCGGTGGACGATCTGTCGAGCCTCTTCCTCGTCTTCCGGGAGTTCTCTCCTTAGGATATACGCGATGTACGGTATCGTCCAGTCGGGAGTGATTGCCAAGATTTCCATGATTAGGTCGACTACAGCAGGAACTTCGACTTCAGTCGGATCTGTGGCACTTTTCGGCTGCGGGGCTTCTTCTGTAAAAGGATCTTCTTGGACTGACGGTGAGTGGATGTGTTCCAGGAACACGTTGCTGGGAATGGCTTCTCTCTTGGAGCCTATCTTTGCCAAGTCGTCAGCTGCCTGATTTTTCAGTCGGGGGATGTGATGAAGCTCCAACCCCTCGAATTTCTTTTCTAGCTTTCTCACTGCATTGCAATAACCAGTCATAGCCAGACTCCTGACGTCCCACTCCTTCATCACCTGATTAACCACCAAATCTGAGTCGCCATAGACCATGAGGCGACGGACGCCGAGTGAAATGGCCATGCGCAACCCATATAAAAGTGCTTCATATTCTGCTTCGTTATTGGAGGAATCGAAGTGAATCTGGAGAACGTATCTGAGCTTATCTCCTCAGGGGGAGACTAATACCACCCCAGCACCGGAACCATTCAACATCTTAGATCCATCAAAGAACATGGTCCAGTGCTCCGAGTGGACTTGAGTCGGAAGTTGCTGTTCAATCCACTCGACGACGAAATCTGCGATTGCTTGGGACTTGATAGCCTTCTTTGCTTCAAACCTGATATCTAAGGGAAGGAGTTCAATCGCCCACTTAGCCACTCGACCAGTTGCATCTCTGTTGTGCAGGATCTCTGACAATGGGGCGTCGCTGACGACTGTAATGGAGTGGTCAGAGAAGTAATGTGCAACCTTCTTCATGGTCATATAAATCCCATATACAAGCTTCTGGTAGTGAGGATATCTTTGTTTTGACGGGGTCAAAACTTCAGACACATAATAAACTGGGCGCTGAACTCTGAAGGCCTTTCCTTCTTCTTCCCGCTCGACCGTAAGTACTGAACTAACAACTTGTCCTGTGGCTGCAATGTAAAACAGCAGAGTCTCTTTGCTGATTGGGGCAGCAAGCACCGGCTGGGTGGAGAGCAGAGCTTTGAGCTCTGCAAACGCTGCATCAGCTTCTGGAGTCCACTCGAACTTGTCAGACTTCTTCATCAGTCGGTAAAGAGGCAACACCTTTTCACCGAGACAAGAAATGAATCGACTTAGAGCGGCCAAGCAACCTGTAAGCTTTTGGACATCGTGCACACGCACAGGCCGCTTCATCCGGAGTATGGTACCAATCTTTTCAGGATTAGTGTCGATCCCCCGTTCGGAAATGAGAAAACCGAGTAACTTTCCACCTGGAATTCCGAATGTACACTTTGGTGGATTGAGCTTGATATCATACCTCCTGAGGTTGGCAAAGGTTTCAGCAAGGTCAGTCCGCAGGTCGGAACCTTTGCGTGAATTGACCACTATATCATCCATGTATGCCTCCACATTCCGACTGATTTGAGTGAGTAAACACTTCTGAATCATTCTCATGAACGTGGCTCCGGCGTTCTTGAGGCCGAACGGCATGGTGACATAATAGAAGCATCCGAATGGAGTGATAAAAGCTGTTTTGATCTCGTCGGGTCCATACAGACGGATCTGATGGTACTCGGAATAGGCATCTAGAAAATACAATCTCTCGCACCCCACAGTCGAGTCGACTATTTGGTCGATGCGAGGGAGAGGAAAATGATCTTTCGGGCAGGCCCGATTGATATGTTTGAAATCAATGCACATGCGAAGTGACTTGTCCTTCTTGGGGACCATGACGACATTGGCGAGCCACTCGGAGTAGTAAATCTCTCGGATGAACTCTGCTGCTAAGAGCCGAGCCACCTCCTCGCCAATGGCTTGCTTCTTCTGGACGGCGGACCGCCGAAGACGTTCCTTCACAGGCTTGAATTTTGGGTCGACTCGTAGACGGTGCTCGGCCAGCTCTCTGGGAACTCCAGGCATGTCAGAGGGTTTCCATGCGAAGATGTCCCAGTTCTCATGGAGGAGCTGGACGAAAGCTTCTTCCTATTTGGAGTCGAACATCGTTGAGATGTGAGTCAGGGCAGCATCGGGGTCGGTCGGGTGAATGTGGACTGTCTTTGTTTCACCGGCCGACTGAAAAGCTCACTCTGAAGCAGGCTTCTTGGCCCGTAGCAATTCACTCGGATCGGCAGTCTTTTGGTACTCTTGCAGCTCGACCACTGCCATCTGAGCATCTGCAATCTTTGAGCCTTTTTGAAAACACTCTTCTGCCTTCTTCCGATTGCCTGTAACGGTGATCACACCTTTGGGACCAGGCATCTTCAATTTGAGATACACGTAACATGGTCGAGCCATGAAGCGTGCGTAAGCTGGCCTGCCCAGAATGGCATGATAAGCACTTTGGAAGTCCACAACTTCGAATGTCAACCTTTCCTTGCGGTAATTCTTTGAATCACCAAAAACCACATCAAGAGCAATCTGGCCGAGTGATTGGGCTTTCTTCCCAGGAATGACTCTATGTAAGCTCATGTTACTGGTACTGAGTCTGGACATCGGAATGCCCATCCCTTTCAATGTTTCAGCATACAGTATGTTCAGGCCACTGCCGCCATCCATCAGTACTTTGGTCAGTCGAGTGCCTTCGACAATTGGGTCGACCACCAAAGCTTGCCTCCCAGGGGTGGCAATGTGCGTCGGGTGATCAGACTGGTCGAATGTGATGGAAGTCTGAGACCACTTCAGGTAACTGGGTGTTGCCGGAGCAACCATGTTCACCTCGCGATTAATGACTTTCAGTCGACTTTTGCTTTCGACGTCGGCAAAAATCATCAGGGTGGAATTGACTTGGGGGTATCCATCGTCACTGTCTTCCTTGTCCTCAACTCTGCCCGACTCTTTTTCCTTGTCCTTGGACTGCTTGCCTTGAAACTGCTGGATTAGGAGCCGGCATTGTCGAGTGGTATGTTTTGGGTAAATAAAATTACCCTCTTCATCTTTCTTGGTGTGGATGTGACATGGCAGATCCAAAACATCATTCCCATCCCGATCCTTGACTTTCTTGGGCTTCCAGGGGCCCTTGGATTTTCCTTTGAAATTTCCCTGGGCCATGGCCAGGGCCTCCCCAGGGGCGGCTGGTTCGGCCTTCCGCTTTTGCTTCTGACTGGAGTTCCCTCCGGTTTCTTGGGCGACTGCCTTGTACTTGCCACTCCGGAGTCAATCTTCGTCTTCACCATTAGCGTATTTGGTGGCAATCTCCATCATCCGATTCAGAGACATCTCTCTAGTTCGACCGAACTTCAGATTCAGTTCTCTGTACTTAACGCCTTCTTTAAAGGCACAAACTGCTTGGTGATCTGGCACATTCTCAACTGTGTGATGCAATGTGATCCACCTCTGGATGTAATCCCTCAGAGTTTCATTTGGTTTCTGCATGCAAGACCGCAATTCCGTAAGGCCTGCGGGTCGCTTGCATGTTCCCTCAAAGGTCGTGACAAACACTCGGGAGAGGTCCTCCCAAGTGTAGATGCTGCTGGGTGCCAACTGATTCAGCCACGCTCGGGCTGAGCCTTCTAACATGAGAGGCAAGTGCTTCATAGCAACCTCATCATTGCCGCCACCAATCTGTACAGCCACTCGGTAATCTTCGAGCCAAGTATCAGGCTTAGACTCACCGGTGAACTTGCTGACTCCAGTCGCCAACCTGAAGTTGGGAGGAATCACTGCGGCTCTGATGGCTCGACTGAAACACTCTGGCCCCGAAACATGTACTCTGCTGCTGCTGGCGGGCGCATCTCTGTTGTGGCCTTCCTGATGAGCTCTGCTCCTGTCAACCAAACCTTGAACGAGGATAGATCTCGCATCAAAGCCTGGGTCCCTGGGGTCGACTGGAATCCTCTGCCCAACACTGTGAGGGCACCTGTCATCTCGATGTCGAGGCGCATATGACCCACTCCTTGGGGGAGGGGTTGGCACTCGACGTTGATCATCATGATCGGATCGGTGATCATGCTGCTCATTCCTCCTATACTGATCATGCCGGTCGCCACGTCCCTCACGCCTCAGGGGCGATCTCGGGCTGTGAGCCGACTGGACTGTATCTATTGCAACGGATCGACTGTGGATCCTATTCCGCGACTGAGAAACGGCGGAATTCTGGTTTCCTGCCGCCCGGAGCAACGCTCTGATCTGCAACAAGCCCCTGCCGGCCTCTGACTGGGAGGGCTGAATTGATTCTGCTATACGAGCTGCGGCGGCCAAATTCTGAACTGGGGTTCGATATACCTGCGGCGGCGGGAAGAGCTAACATCGACTGGACTCGGGAGCTTGCTGACGTCGACTGGACTCAGGAGCCCGCTGACGCTCTTGCTCGTCGAGTATTCGCTGGAGATTCTCCAGTCGAGTGCGCTCGGCCAGGTTAGCCAAGCACGCGTCCTCTAAGGCCCGGGCCTCGGGGGTTTCTCCGACAATAGGAGTGTGGAGCGCGTCCATGTTCCGGCGGCGAAGCTCCTCTCGCTGCAATGACGTGAGAGGTTCAGGGAGATACTCATCGTGGGGATGCGACGGATCGCCCCTACCCGCGCCTCCATCAGCGCGAAGGAAACCAGGAGGACTGTGCGTTCCATCGACCGCCAGAACTTCAGCCGCTGGGTCGCTGCTGTCGCTCTCGGATGCGGTCTCCGCGGAGCCAGTCGACAGGTCGAACAGGCCGCAGAGGGATTCGTCAGGCTCGATCGCCGCGACTTGTGGGGCTGCCGACTGGCGGGCCACGACATGTCTCACCCACCGCTAAAGTCTCGACCGACCGGAGCGTTTGCGCTGGTGAGAGACAGGGCGGGGAGACGACACGGGGGCCGACCGATACTGGGTCGACGGCTGCCGCAGGAGGACGCCACGAATGCATGCGCGGAAGTGCGTCGCACAGCGGACGGGGAGCGCGTCGATGTCGAGTGGTGCCTCCTGAAGCCAGACGGAGTCATCGGCGATGAACGTGAGCGCGCCGAGACGGACCTTGCGGCCCTCCACCAAAACTCCGCAAGAAACCATGATCAAAGGGATCGGAAAAGATCGCAACTTCTCCAACTAAGCGCTAAGATTCCTGCCCCACGGTGGGCGCCAACTGTCGTGGTTCTAACTCTGACAGTGATGTAGGGGGGGTGTATGGAGAGGCTAGATCTTAGCTATTGGGAAGTTGTAACACACGAGGTTTACGAGTTCAGGCCCTTCTCGGAGGAAGTAATAGCCCTACGTCTCGGAGCCCGGGGGCGGTCGACTGGATTATGCGTGTATGGATTACAGGGGTGCGAACCCTTCATACTGAGGAGGGGGTGGCTTATATAGAGTTCGCCGGCCCCCTCCTGCCCTCAGTAATGCAGGGTTTAAGGTACATTTAAGGTTGGGCGTTACTGATAACGCCCCTAATAAGGTGCTATAATGACCATAAAGACTACTTATAGCTGACCGTTTGCCTGCGGAGTGACTTTAGGTCTCCTGGCAGTCGAGTGGTTGGCTTCATGGTTGAGTGATAGCTTCTTGGTCGAGTGTCTTGAACCCGTCGAGTGGGATACCTTCAAGTCGATTGAAAGGTGACTTCTTCTAGGGATGTCCTTGGGTAGGGCTCTTTGGACGGGTCCGTGCCCCTACCCTAGGTACATAGCTTCATCACCTCCTGTTTCTCCTGCTCGGTGCGCTCCTTGGCTGCTTTGTTTTTGGCCTCGGACAGCGCTTGCTCCAGGGTCGCCACTTCGGTCGTGGCCCCTGGCACATTCATGATGATCCTGTCATTTTGCAACCACATCTTTATATATATATATATATATATATATATATATATATATATATATATATAGACAAGGTATTGCTTACCTTTGTTCTCCTCGAGCTGCCTCTTGGCAAGGCCGAGCTCTTTCTCGGACCGCTCGAGGTTCTGCTTCAGTGCGGCGACCTCCACAGTCAGTGTGGCAGAGGTCAGCAGGGAAGCCTGCATATGCATACAGACATACTTATATTAGACTCCTGCAGATATTATTTGATCCTCTATTCGTCTTTTCTTTGTGAACACCAAACAGAGCATCAGGGGCTACTGTCTATGCGGTAATATTTTCCTATATTTTAAATACTTACCTCACAGCCTGTTAGAAGGCTGGCACAGGCTTCAATCAGTCCGCTCTTGGCTGACTGAACCTTCTTGATCACCGCACTCATAATAGTGTGGTGCTCTTTGTCGATGGAAGCGCCGTGAAGCGCTCCCAGCAGGTTGTCCGGTGCCTCTGGATGGACAAAGGTCACCGGCACAGGCGGCTTGCCCCTCTTGGAAGGGGGCTGCCTGCCGGAGTCTGGAACCACTGGAGGTTCCGGCGCGGTGTTCGGCTGAGGGCCGAACTTGGAGCCCTTGGGAGTCTAGCTCCCTTTGTGCCTGGAGTCAGGAAGGTCGCCTTGAGGCGCCTCCAGGACTATCTCCCCCGGCTCGGTGCCCCTTGAGACAATACCTCGACATTGTCCGTAGGGCAAGGAAAGGAGGCGGTTGGAAGTGATTCACTATTCATATCCGACGACTCCAAGGAACCGTCCGACGAGGATACGTCGATACGGGCTCGGGGCGGACTGCATAATCATATTCGACGTTAGGAGAAGCAGTGCAACAAAAGTATGCTATGAGTTACTCTGGTATCCGAATACTTACAACTTCGCCAGGGGCTTGGCCCCGAGTAACCACTCGTCTGCGCCATCGGCAGCGGTGGTGGAACAGTCCGGGAGGAGAGTCCTTCCCTTCTTGGACCCTCCGGCCTCCCCGGTTGGGGCGGCCTTCCTTTTCTTGTCTCCCCCGGCTGGAGGGGGAGAATCTTCATCTTCCTCCTCCTCGTTTTCATGAGAGGAGTGCGTCTCGGAGTTATCGGACGATGAGTATGATACCACCTGGCGCCGGGAACTCTTTCGGGTTCCCGTGGCCTTCTTCTTGATCTTCTTCTCCGGCACCTCATAAGGAGCCGGGGTCCGCATCTCCGTCAGGAGAGCGTGTGCATGGTCTTCGGGCAAAGGGGTCGGGCAGTCAATCTGCTTCGATGTCTCCACCCAGTCCTGTCAAAGGCATGGGAGCTCAGATCCCGCACATGGTTAAACTATGGAAAATAAATACCCTACGAGATGTATAGAACTTACCGGATTCGCAGGGCGCGTCGCGCTTAGCCCACGGTCCTCGGTAAGGGGAGGGGGGACCTCGGCGCCCTTGAACAGCACCTTCCAGACGTCCTTATGCGTCGTGTCGAAGAGCTCGCGTAGTGTCTGGTGCTGGGCCGGGTCGAACTCCCATAAGTTGAAAGACCGTTGTTGACACGGGAGGATCCGGCGGAAGAGCATGACCTGGACTATGTTGACGAGCTTGAGTTTCTTGCCTATCATGTTCCGGATACACTTCTGGAGTCCGTCCAGCTCCACCGATGAGCCCCAGGACAGGCCCTTCTCCTTCCAGGAAGTGAGCCGAGTGGGGACTCCGGATCGAAACTCGGGGGCTGCCGCCCAGTTGGTGTCGCGCGGCTCAGTGATGTAGAACCACCTCGATTGCCACCCTTTTATGATCTCCATGTAGGAGCCCTCGAGCCATGTAACGTTGGGCATTTTTCCCACCGTGGCTCCGGCGCATTCCGCTTGTTGTCCACCTACTACCTTTGGTTTGACATTGAAGGTCTTCAGCCACATGCCAAAGTGGGGCCGGATGCGGAGGAAAGCCTCACACACGACGATGAACGCCGTGATGTTGAGGATGAAATTCAGAGCTAGATCATGGAAGTCCGGCCCATAATAGAACATAAGGCCGCAGACGAATGGATGGAGGGGAAACCCCAGTCCGCAGACGAAGTGGGTGAGGAAAACCACCCTTTCGTAAGGTTCCGGAGTAGGGACGATCTGCCCCGCAGCTAGCAGCCGGTGCGCAATATCTACGGCTAAGTATCCGGCCCCGCGCAGCTTTTTGATGTCTCCCTCCGTAGCGGAGGAGACCATCTACTTGCCTGTCGCTCCGGACATGTTTGGAGAGGGTTGAGGAGAAGGATGTGGACTTGGGCGCTGGAGCTCGAGTGCACGAGAATGGATGAGCAAGGAGGAAGAAGGTGTGGGTAGAAAAAGGTGAACCCTTATCCCTTTATAAAGGCGGACGAAACTATGTGCCCCCACTAGCCTGGTAAAACTCGCTTATCCCCCGAGCGCCGTAATTGATGGCGCGGTTGGGTTACCCATGTCCGTATTGATGGGAATCCCGTAATAAGGGGACACTGTCTCTGCTTCGACAAGACGTGCCAAGGAAACCGCCTCGCGAAACACGCTGAGGATGGTTGTGAAAAACGATTCGAATGGTGACCTGGCTGTGGTGTGATGTCACACTGCGGAATGCATCGGCATATTATATTTGTGAAAATATTATTCTCTCTACGGTTGTATGTGGAACTTGTTTTGCAGAGCCGGACATGATCCTCGTGTTCAAAATCTTCTATGAAGTATTCGGAGGAGGAACCCGCCTTGCAATGCCGAAAACAATCTGCGTGCCAGACTCATCGTCATTGAAGCCTGGTTCAGGGGCTACTGAGGGAGTCCTGGATTAGGGGGTATCCAGACAGCCGGATTATATCCTTTGGTCGGACTGTTGGACTATGAAGATACAAGATTGAAGACTTCGTCCCGTGTCCGGATGGGACTCTCCTTGGCGTGGAAGGCAAGCTTGGCCGTACAGATATGTAGATCTCCTTCCTTGTAACCGATTCTGTGCAACCCTAGCCCCCTCCGGTGTCTATATAAACCGGAGGGTTTAGTCCATAGGAACAACAACAATCATACCATAGGCTAGCTTCTAGGGTTTAGCCTCTTTGATCTAGTGGTAGATCAACTCTTGTACTATTCATATTATCAAGAACAATCAAGCAGGACGTAGGGTATTACCTCCATCAAGAGGGCCCGAACCTGGGTAAACATCGTGTCACCCGCCTCCTGTTACCATCCGCCTAGACGCACAGTTCGGGACCCCCTACCCGAGATCCGCCGGTTTTGACACCAACACACAGTTCATACAGTGTCGTCTCAACGGATTTAGATGGTGCCCTATTTAACGTGAATGCAACTGTCTCTAATGCATAACCCCAAAATGATAAAGGCAAATCAGTAAGAGACATCATAGAACGCACCATATCCAATAGAGTACAGTTACGGTGTTCGAACACACCATTACACTGTGGTGTTCCAGATGGCTTGAGTTGTGAAACTATTCCACATTGTTTTAAATGAAGGCCAAACTCGTAACTCAATTACTCGCCTCTGCGATTAGATTGCAGAAACTTTATTTTCTTGTTACGATGATTCTCCACTTCACTCTAAAATTCTCTGAACTTTTCAAATGTTTCAGACTTGTGTTTCATCAAGTAGATATACCCATATCTGCTCAACTCATCTGTGAAGGTCAGAAAATAACGATACCCGCCGCGAGCTTCAACACTCATCGGATCGCATATATCGGTATGTATTATTTCCAGTAAGTCATTAGCTCGTTCCATTGTTCCGGAGAACGGAGTTTTAGTCATCTTGCCCATGAGGCATGGTTCGCAAGTATCAAATGATTCATAATCAAGTGATTCCAAAAGCCCATGTGCATGGAGTTTCTTCATGCGCTTTACACCAATATGACCTAAACGGGAGTGCCAGAAATATGGTGTACTATCATTATCAACTTTGCATATTTTGGCATCAATATTATGAATATGTGTATTACTACGATCGAGATTCAATAAACCATTGACATTGGGTGTATGACCATAGAAGGTTTTACTCATGTAAACAGAACAACAATTATTCTCTGACTTAAATGAATAACCGTATTGCAATAAACATGATCTAATCATATACATGTTCAACGCAAACAACAAATACCATTTATTTAGGTTCAACACTAATCCCGAATGTAGAGTGAGTGTGCGATGTTGATCATATCAACCTTGGAATCAATTCCAACATTCACCGTCACCACTCCCTTAACTAGTCTCTACTTATTTTGCAACTCCTATTTCGAGTAACTAATCTTAGCAACTGAACTGATACCAAATACCCTGGGGTTACTATGAACACTAGTAAAGTACACATCAATAACATGTATATCAAATATACCTTTGTTCACTTTGCCACCCTTCTTATCCGCCAAGTATTTGCGGCAGTTCCGCTTCTAGTGACCAGTCCTTTTGTAGTAGAAGCACTCTGTCTCATGCTTGGGTCTAGATTTGGGCTTCTTCACGGGAGTGGCAACTTGCTTGCCATTCTTCTTGAAGTTCCATTTCTTTCCCTTGCCCTTTTCTTGAAACTAGTGTTCTTGTTTAACCATCAACACTTGATGCTATTTCTTTATTTCTACCTTTGCCGGTTTCAGCATCGCGAAGAGCTTCAGAATTGTTTTCGTCATCCATTGCATATTATAGTTCACCACAAAGTTCTAGTAACTTGGTGATAGTGAGTAGAGAACTCTGTCAATCACTATCTTATCTGGAAGATTAACTCCCACTTGATTCAAGTGATTGTAGTACCCAGACATTCTGAGAACATGCGCACTAGCTGAGCTATTCTCCTCCATCTTGTAGGCAAAGTACTTGTCAGAGGTCTCATACCTCTTAACACGGGCATGAGTCTGAAATATCATTTTCAGCTCTTGGAACATCTCATATGCTCCATGGCATTCAAAACATTTTTGAAGTCCCGGTTCTAAGCCGTAAAGCATGGTGCACTAAACTATCAAGTAGTCATGTTATCGAGCTTGTCAAAGGTTCATAACGTCTGCATCTACTCCCACAATAGGTCTGTCACCTAGCGGTGCATCTACGACATAATTCTTCTGTGTAGCAATGAGGATAATCCTCAGATCACGGACCCAGTCCGCATCATTTCTACTACCATCTTTCAACTTATTTTTCTCTCGGAACATATCAAAAATAAGGGAGCTATATCGCGAGCTATTGATCTACAACATAGATATTCAAAAACTATCAGGACAAAGTTCATGATAAATTAAGTTCAATTAATCATATTACTTAAGAACTCCCACTTAGACAGACAACCCTCATGTGACACTCTCAGACCGATGCACCAGGTGTCTTCCAGTTATTCGTTGTTGTTGCCTTGTCATTCGCTTGCGTCTTGCATCTTGGCATGTCATCATGTGCATTGCATCATCATGTTTTCAAAACATGCATCCGTCCGGGTCTTTCAGTTCTCTCCATTGTCCGTTTTGAGCCCAGACACACTTGCATGCGCCCACGACACCTCCGAAATATTATTTTATAAGTGGCCGGTAAATGTTCTCGGAATGGGATGAAAGTGGGCGTGCGGTCTTATTATAGTGTAGATAGAACGCCTGTCAAATTTGATTGCATTCGGAGTTCGTTTGATGCCCCAACGGATAAATATAGCGGCAATAGTAGTCGGTCTATCGTCGGACGTTTTCGGTCTCCGAAACAGTCGCCGGGCTGCATTCCATGTTTCTCTTCTTAGCCAAACACCCCTCCTACACAGCCCACTAGCCCACCTACCTAACCCCCCTCCGCTCCGGACGTCCGATCGAGATCGAACGGCTCCGAAACGGAGGAAAACCCCCAACCCTAGACCCCTCCCTATAAAAGGAAGGGACCCTTCCATTTTTGGCACCCGCTACCCCCCTCCTCTTTTTCCGCGCCTCCACCTGCCTGCAGCCGCAGCCAACGTCGTTTTCAGCGCCGGCAAGCTATGCGCCGCCACTTGTCACCACGCCAGCGGTCAGCCGCCACCCAACGCCTCCGCCCCTGCAGCCATTAAGGGCGTGCCACCTCACCCCCGCAGTCCCCACTCCGTCGCGGCCCTGCTGGCCCATCCACGGCTAGCCCCGGGCTGATCTAGGCCCGAAGAGCCCAAACCGCCGCCCGTACACTACAGGAGCGCCCCGCTCCCTGCGCTGAGCTCCACCCCGAGCTTCATCGCTTGTGACCCGCCGCCTCCACCCCGTCGCTCGCCGGAGACCAAGGTCACCGGAGCCACCACCGGCGACCCCAGCAGGCATGCCCCGACGCCGCCGTGCCATCCCTCTCCCTCCTCTCTGACCTACCCCTCTCCTCCATGCCTCACCCTCTCTCTCTTCCGCGCAGGTCGCCGTCGCCGGTGGAGATCCATGCCTCCCTACCGTTTGGCCTCGCCGCCGACCGGATCTGGTGCCTCGAGGTCGGATCCGCCGCCCCACACCTGTTCCCGGCCTCCCCGCCGTTCCCCACGTCACCGGAGCATCACCGCCGGAGCTGCGTTGCCCGTCCCCATCGAATCCCGAGGTCCGTCCCACTCGTCGCACGTTGACCGCGTCCTGCTGCGTGGGCCGCCTCCTTGCCCGCTATCCAAGGCCCAGCGTTTCTGCAACCTCCCACCGAACTGGGCCTGGCCCATGGTGAGTACCAGTTCCAGCACCACCCTTCCACTATTGGGCCAGCCAGATCCAGCTCAGTGCACGTTTTTTTTCCTGCCTGCGAATTTATCTTTTGTTCCACAGAACACCAGTTTTGCAAAAAAAACCCTCAAACTTCATGCATATAATTACTCATGAACCACGCATCAGAATTAAACAAACCTTATATGTAAAATGCTTAGAATATTGTCTAGTTTCATAATATCCAACATTCATGCATGTTTAAAATGTTTAAAATGTTGTTTGATTAAATTTTCTCAAATGCCGTGCTAAAATGTTTTACTTCATAACTAAATAACTGTAGCTCCATTTTAAATAAACTTTATATGGAAATGGAGTAGAAAAATGTCTAGTTTAACATGGTGGCATTACTTTGCATGTTTAACAACTCTAAAATTGTGTATAGGGAGAAACAGTACCAACTCTAAAATTTGCATGTGGGGGTTTACCGGAATCGTTGGTTGTTGTTCCGGCCTCATTTAAACTTGCCTAGATAGGTAGTTTTATTATGCTTCGCCCCTTGCCAAGCTAACCAACATTTAATATTGTTGAGTACATAAACGGGAGATAACTAAATAAGTCATTTGGTGTTTCGTCAATATGCAACTCGTTGCATATTGAGCTCCACTTAACTTGTAGTTTTGCTTGTGCACTTTGCCATGCCATGTTTCATTAAATCGGACATGCATCATACCTGTTTGTGTTGAAGGAAATATGCCCTAGAGGCAATAATAAAGTTATTATTTATTTCCTTATATCATGATAAATGTTTATTATTAATGCTAGAATTGTATTAACCGGAAACATAATACATGTGTGAATACATAGACAAACAGAGTGTCACTAGTATGCCTCTACTTGACTAGCTCGTTAATCAAAGATGGTTATGTTTCCTAACCATGAACAAAGAGTTGTTATTTGATTAACGAGGTCACATCACTAGTTGAATGATCTGATTGACATGACCCATTCCATTAGCTTAGCACCCGATCGTTTAGTATGTTGCTATTGCTTTCTTCATGACTTATACATGTTCCTATGACTATGAGATTATGCAACTCCCGTTTGCCGGAGGAAAACTTTGTGTGCTACCAAACGTCACAACCGTAAATGGGTGATTATAAAGGTGCTCTACAGGTGTCTCCAAAGGTAGATGTTGGGTTGGCGTATTTCGAGATTAGGATTTGTCACTCCAATTGTCGGAGAGGTATCTCTGGGCCCTCTCGGTAATGCACATCACATAAGCCTTGCAAGCATTACAACTAATGAGTTAGTTGCAAGATGATGTATTACGGAACGAGTAAAGAGACTTGCCGGTAACGAGATTGAACTAGGTATTGGATACCGACGATCGAATCTCGGGCAAGTAACATACCGATGACAAAGGGAACAACGTATGTTGTTATGCGGTCTGACCGATAAAGATCTTCGTAGAATATGTAGGAGCCAATATGGGCATCCAGGTCCCGCTATTGGTTATTGACCGGAGACGTGTCTCGGTCATGTCTACATTGTTCTCGAACCGTAGGGTCCGCACGCTTAACGTTACGATGACAGTTATTATGAGTTTATGCATTTTGATGTACCGAAGGTTGTTCGGAGTCCCGGATGTGATCACGGACATGACGAGGAGTCTCAAAATGGTCGAGACATAAAGATTGATATATTGGAAGCCTATGTTTGGATATCAGAAGTGTTCCGGGTGAAATCAGGATTTTACCGGAGTACCGAGAGGTTACCGGAACCCCCCGGGAGCTATATGGGCCTTAGTGGGCTTTAGTGGAACGGAGAAAGGAGAAGCCCAAGGTGGCCGCGCGCCTCCCCCCTCCCCTGGTCCTATTAGGACTAGGAGAGGTGGCCGGCCCCCCTCTCTCTCTTCCCCCCCTCGAGGAATCCTATTCCAACTAGGATTGGGGGGGGGGGAATCCTACTCCCAGAGGGAGTAGGACTCTCCTGGCGCGCCCTCCTTGGCCGGCCAGCCCCTCCCCCTTGGCTCCTTTATATACGAGGGCAGGGGGCACCATAGAACACGCAATTGATCCGCGTGATCGTTCCTTAGCCGTGTGCGGTGCCCCCTGCCACCATATTCCACCTCGATCATATTGTAGCGGTGCTTAGGTGAAGCCCTGCAACGGTAGAACATCAAGATCGTCACCACACCATCATGCTGACGGAACTCTTCCCCGACGATTTGCTGGATCGGAGCCCGGGGATCATCATCGAGCTGTACGTGTGCTAAGAACTCGGAGGTGCCGGAGTAACGGTGCTTGGATCGGTCGGATCGGGAAGAAGACGTACGACTACTTCCTCTACGTTGTGTCAACGCTTCCGCAGTCGGTCTGCGTGGGTACGTAGACAACACTCTCCCCTCTCGTTGCTGTGCATCACCATGATCTTGCGTGTGCGTAGGAAATTTTTTGAAATTACTACGTTCCCCAACAGTGGCATCCGAGCCAGGTTTTATGGTTTGATGTTATTTGCACGAGTAGAACACAAGTGAGTTGTGGGCGATATAAGTCATACTGCCTACCAGCATGTCATACTTTGGTTCGGCGGTATTGTTGGATAAGACGACCCAAACCAACATTACGCGTACGCTTACGCGAGACCGGTTCCCCCGACGTGCTTTGCACATAGGTGGCTTGCGGGCGACTGTCTCTCCAACTTTAGTTGAACCGAGTGTGGCTACGCCCGGTCCTTGCGAAGGTTAAAATGGAGTCTATTTGACAAACTATCGTTGTGGTTTTGATGCGTAGGTGAAATTGGTTCTTGCTTAAGCCCGTAGCAGCCACGTAAAACTTGCAACAACAAAGTAGAGGACGTCTAACTTGTTTTTGCAGGGCATGTTGTGATGTGATATGGTCAAGACATGATGCTAAATTTTATTGTATGAGATGATCATGTTTTGTAATCAAGTTATCGGCAACTGGCAGGAGCCATATGGTTGTCGCTTTATTGTATGCAATGCAATCGCGATGTAATGCTTTACTTTATTACTAAGCGGTAGTGATAGTCGTGGAAGCATAAGATTGGCGAGACGACAACGATGCTACGATGGAGATCAAGGTGTCGCGCCGGTGACGATGGTGATCATGACGGTGCTTCGGAGATGGAGATCACAGGCACAAGATGATGATGGCCATATCATATCACTTATATTGATTGCATGTGATGTTTATCCTTTATGCATCTTATCTTGCTTTGATTGACGGTAGCATTATAAGATGATCTCTCACTAAATTATCAAGAAGTGTTCTCCCCGAGTATGCACTGTTGCCAAAGTTTGTCGTGCCCAGACACCACGTGATGATCGGGTGTGATAAGCTCTACGTCCATCTACAACAGGTGCAAGCCAGTTTTGCACACGCAGAATACTCAGGTTAAACTTGACGAGCCTAGCATATGCAGATATGGCCTCGGAACACGGAGACCCAAAGGTCGAGCGTGAATCATATAGTAGATATGATCAACATAACGATGTTCACCATTGAAAACTACTCCATCTCACGTGATGATCGGTTATGGTTTAGTTGATTTGGATCACGTGATCACTTAGAGGATTAGAGGGATGTCTATCTAAGTGGGAGTTCTTAAGTAATTTGATTAATTGAACTTAAACTTATCATGAACTTAGTACCTGATAGTATCTTGCTTGTTTATGTTGATTGTAGATAGATGGCTCGTGCTGTTGTTCCGTTGAATTTTAATGCGTTCCTTGAGAAAGCAAAGTTGAAAGATGATGGTAGCAATTACACGGACTGGGTCTGTAACTTGAGGATTATCCTCATTGCTGCTCAGAAGAATTACGTCCTGGAAGCACCGCTGGGTGCCAGGCCTGCTGCTGGAGCAACACCAGATGTTATGAACGTCTGGCAGAGCAAAGCTGATGACTACTTGATAGTTCAAAGTGCCATGCTTTACGGCTTAGAATCGGGACTTCAACGACGTTTTGAACGTCATGGAGCATATGAGATGTTCCAGGAGTTGAAGTTAATATTTCAAGCAAATGCCCGGATTGAGAGATATGAAGTCTCCAATAAGTTCTATAGCTGCAAGATGGAGGAGAATAGTTCTGTCAGTGAGCATATACTCAAAATGTCTGGGTATAATAATCACTTGATTCAGATGGGAGTTAATCTTCCAGATGATTGCGTCATTGACAGAATTCTCCAATCACTGCCACCAAGCTACAGGAGCTTCGTGATGAACTATAATATGCAAGGGATGAACAAGACTATTCCCGAGCTCTTCGCTATGCTGAAAGCTGCGGAGGTAGAAATCAAGAAGGAGCATCAAGTGTTGATGGTTAACAAGACCACTAGTTTCAAGAAAAAGGGCAAAGGGAAGAAGAAGGGGAACTTCAAGAAGAACGGCAAGCAAGTTGCTGCTCAGGAGAAGAAACCCAAGTCTGGACCTAAGCCTGAAACTGAGTGCTTCTACTGCAAGCAGACTGGTCACTGGAAGCGGAACTGCCCCAAGTATTTGGCGGATAATAAGGATGGCAAGGTGGACAAAGGTATATGTGATATACATGTTATTGATGTGTACCTTACTAGAGCTCGCAGTAGCACCTGGGTATTTGATACTGGTTCTGTTGCTAATATTTGCAACTCGAAACAGGGACTACGGATTAAGCGGACACTGGCAAAGGACGAGGTGACGATGCGCGTGGGAACGGTTCCAAAGTCGATGTGATCGCGGTCGGCACGCTACCTCTACATCTACCTTCGGGATTAATATTAGACCTAAATAATTGTTATTTGGTGCCAGCGTTGAGCATGAACATTATATCTGGATCTTGTTTGATGCGAGACAGTTATTCATTTAAATCAAAGAATAATGGTTGTTCTATTTATATGAGTAATATCTTTTATGGTCATGCACCTTTGAAGAGTGGTCTATTTTTGATGAATCTCGATAGTAGTGATACACATATTCATAATGTTGAAGCCAAAAGATGCAGAGTTGATAATGAAAGTGCAACTTATTTGTGGCACTGTCGTTTAGGTCATATCGGTGTAAAGCGCATGAAGAAACTCCATACTGATGGACTTTTGGAACCACTTGATTATGAATCACTTGGTACTTGCGAACCATGCCTCATGGGCAAGATGACTAAAACACCGTTCTCCGGTACTATGGTGAGAGCAACAGATTTGTTGGAAATCATACATACCGATGTATGTGGTCCGATGAATATTGAGGCTCGTGGCGGATATCGTTATTTTCTCACCTTCACAGATGACTTAAGCAGATATGGGTATATCTACTTAATGAAACATAAGTCTGAAACATTTGAAAAGTTCAAAGAATTTCAGAGTGAAGTTGAAAATCATCGTAACAAGAAAATAAAGTTTCTACAATCTGATCGTGGAGGAGAATATTTGAGTTACGAGTTTGGTGTACATTTGAAAAATTGTGGAATAGTTTCGCAACTCACGCCACCCGGAACACCACAGCGTAATGGTGTGTCCGAACGTCGTAATCGTACTTTATTAGATATGGTGCGATCTATGATGTCTCTTACTGATTTACCGCTATCGTTTTGGGGTTATGCTTTAGAGACGGCCGCATTCACGTTAAATAGGGCACCATCAAAATCCGTTGAGACGACGCCTTATGAACTGTGGTTTGGCAAGAAACCAAAGTTGTCGTTTGTTAAAGTTTGGGGCTGCGATGCTTATGTGAAAAAGCTTCAACCTGATAAGCTCGAACCCAAATCGGAGAAATGTGTCTTCATAGGATACCCAAAGGAGACTGTTGGGTATACCTTCTATCACAGATCCGAAGGCAAGATATTCGTTGCTAAGAATGGATCCTTTCTACAGAAGGAGTTTCTCTCGAAAGAAGTGAGTGGGAGGAAAGTAGAACTTGACGAGGTAACTGTACCTGCTCCCTTATTGGAAAGTAGTACATCACAGAAAACTGTTTCTGCGACATCTATACCAATTAGTGAGGAAGCTAATGATGATGATCATGAAACTTCAGGACAAGATACTACTGAACCTCGTAGATCAACCAGAGTGAGATCCGCACCAGAGTGGTACGGTAATCCTGTTCTGGAAATCATGCTGCTAGATCATGATGAACCTACGAACTATGAAGAAGCAATGGTGAGCCCAGATTCCGCAAAATGGCTTGAAGCCATGAAATCTAAGATGGGATCCATGTATGGGAACAAAGTATGGACTTTGGTTTGCTTGCCTGATGATCGGCAAGCAATTGAGAATAAATGGATCTTCAAGAAGAAGACTGACGCTGATGGTAATATTGCTGTCTACAAAGCTCGACTTGTCGCAAAAGGTTTTCGACAAGTTCAAGGGGTTGACTACGATGAGACCTTCTCACCCGTAGCGATGCTTAAGTCCGTCCGAATCATGTTAGCAATTGCCGCATTTTATGATTATGAAATTTGGCAGATGGATGTCAAAAACTGCATTCCTGAATGGATTTCTGGAAGAAGAGTTGTATATGATGCAACCGGAAGGTTTTGTCGATCCAAAGGGAGCTAACAAAGTGTGCAAGCTCCAGCGATCCATTTATGGACTGGTGCAAGCCTCTCGGAGTTGGAATAAACGCTTTGATAGTGTGATCAAAGCATTTGGTTTTATACAGACTTTTGGAGAAGCCTGTATTTACAAGAAAGTGAGTGGGAGCTCTGTAGCATTTCTGATATTACATGTGGATGACATATTACTAATTGGAAATGATATATAATTTCTGGATAGCATAAAGGGATACTTGAATAAGAGTTTTTCAATGAAAGACCTCGGTGAAGCTGCTTACATATTAGGCATTAAGATCTATAGAGATAGATCAAGACGCCTAATTGGACTTTCACAAAGCACATACCTTGACAAAGTTTTGAAAAAGTTCAAAATGGATCAAGCAAAGAAAGGGTTCTTGCCTGTGTTACAAGGTATGAAATTGAGTAAGACTCAAAGCCCGACCACTGCAGAAGATAGAGAGAAAATGAAAGATGTTCCCTATGCATCAGCCATAGGCTCTATCATGTATGCAATGCTGTGTACCAGACCTGATGTGTGCCTTGCTATAAGTTTAGCAGGGAGGTACCAAAGTAATCTAGGAGTGGATCACCGGACAGCGGTCAAGAACATCCTGAAATACCTGAAAAGGACTAAGGATATGTTTCTCGTATATGGAGGTGACAAAGAGCTCATCGTAAACGGTTACGTTGATGCAAGCTTTGACACTGATCCGGACGATTCTAAATCGCAAACCG
Source organism: Triticum dicoccoides (assembly GCF_002162155.2). Classification (NCBI taxonomy): domain Eukaryota; kingdom Viridiplantae; phylum Streptophyta; class Magnoliopsida; order Poales; family Poaceae; genus Triticum; species Triticum dicoccoides. The sequence goes on along the minus strand of NC_041386.1, from coordinate 453,520,879 downwards.
GATACGTGTTTACATTAAACGGTGGAGCTGTCAGTTGGTGCAGTTCTAAACAAAGCGTCGTTGCGGGATCTACATGTGAAGCGGAGTACATAGCTGCTTTGGAAGCAACAAATGAAGGAGTCTGGATGAAGGAGTTCATATCCGATCTAGGTGTCATACCTAGTGCATCGGGTCCAATGAAAATCTTTCGTGACAATACTGGTGCAATTGCCTTAGCAAAGGAATCCAGATTTCACAAGAGGACCAAGCACATCAAAAGACGCTTCAATTCCATCCGGGATCTAGTCCAGGTGGGAGACATAGAGATTTGCAAGATACATACGGATCTGAATGTTGCAGACCCGTTGACTAAGCCTCTTCCACGAGCAAAACATGATCAACACCAAGACTCCATGGGTGTTAGAATCATTACTGTGTAATCTAGATTATTGACTCTAGTGCAAGTGGGAGACTGAAGGAAATATGCCCTAGAGGCAATAATAAAGTTATTATTTATTTCCTTATATCATGATAAATGTTTATTATTCATGCTAGAATTGTATTAACCGGAAACATAATACATGTGTGAATACATAAACAAACAGAGTGTCACTAGTATGCCTCTACTTAACTAGCTCGTTAATCAAAGATGGTTATGTTTCCTAACCATGAACAAAGAGTTGTTATTTGATTAACGAGGTCACATCATTAGTTGAATGATCTGATTGACATGACCCATTCCATTAGCTTAGCACCCGATCGTTTAGTATGTTGCTATTGCTTTCTTCATGACATATACATGTTCCTATGACTATGAGATTATGCAACTCCTGTTTGCCGGAGGAACACTTTGGGTGCTACCAAACGTCACAACGTAACTGGGTGATTATAAAGGAGCATTACAGGTGTCTCCAAAGGTAGATGTTGGGTTGGCATATTTCGAGATTAGGATTTGTCACTCCGATTGTCGGAGAGGTATCTCTGGGCCCTCTCGGTAATACACATCACATAAGCCTTGCAAGCATTGCAACTAATGAGGTAGTTGCAAGATGATATATTACAGAACGAGTAAAGAGACTTGCCGGTAACGAGATTGAACTAGGTATTGGAATACCGACGATCGAATCTCGGGCAAGTAACATACCGATGACAAAGGGAACAACGTATGTTGTTATGCGGTCTGACCGATAAAGATCTTCGTAGAATATGTAGGAGCCAATATGGGCATCCAGGTCCCGCTATTGGTTATTGATCGGAGACGTGTCTCGGTCATGTCTACATTGTTCTCGAACCCGTAGGGTCCGCACGCTTAAGGTTACGATGACAGTTATATTATAAGTTTATGCATTTTGATGTACCGAAGGTTGTTCGGAGTCCCGGATGTGATCACGGACATGACGAGGAGTCTCGAAATGGTCGAGACATAAAGATTGATATATTGGAAGCCTATGTTTGGATATCAGAAGTGTTCCGGGTGAAATCGGGATTTTACCGGAGTACCGGGAAGGTTACCGAAACCCCCCGGGAGTTAAATGGGCCATGATGGGCCTTAGTGGAAAAGAGAAGAGGCAGCCCTACATGGGCTGCGCGCCTCCCCCTTCCCCTAGTCCTATTAGGACTAGGAGAGGTGGCCGGCCCCCTCCTTCTCTTTTCCCCCTCCGCGAATCCTATTCCAACTAGGATTGGGGGGGGGGAATCCTACTCCCAAAGGGAGTAGGACTCTCCTGGCGCACCCCTTGTGGCCGGCCAGCCTCCCCCCTTCTAGTCCTTTATATACTGAGGTAGAGGCACCCTAGAACACAGAAGTTGATCCACGTGATCTATTCCTTAGCCGTGTGTGGTGCCCCCAGCCACCATATTCCTCGATAATAGTGTAGCGGAGTTTAGGCGAAGCCCGACTGCTGTAGTGCATCAAGATCGTCACCACGCCGTCATGCTGACGGAACTCTTCCCCGACACTTTGCTGGATCGGAGTTCGGGGATCGTCATCGAGCTGAACGTGTGCTCGAACTCGGAGGTGCCGTAGTTTCGGTACTTGATCGGTTGGATCGTGAAGACGTACGACTACTTCCTCTATGTTGCGTCAACGCTTCCGCAGTCGGTCTGCGTGGGTACGTAGACGACACTCTCCCCTCTCGTTGCTATGCATCACATGATCTTGTGTGTGCGTAGGAAATTTTTTGAAATTACTACGAAACCCAACAGTGGCATCCGAGCCTAGGTTATTTATGTTGATGTTATATGCACGAGTAGAACACAAATGAGTTGTGGGCGATATAAGTCATACTGCCTACCAGCATGTCATACTTTGGTTCGGCGGCATTGTTGGACGAGACGACCCGGACCAACATTACGCGTACGCTTACGCGAGACCGGTTTCCCCGACGTGCTTTGCACATAGGTGGCTTGCGGGCGACTGTCTCTCCAACTTTAGCTGAACCGAGTATGGCTACACCCGGTCCTTGCAAAGGTTAAAACGGAGTCTATTTGACAAACTATCGTTGTGGTTTTAATGCGTAGGTGAGATTGGTTCTTGCTTAAGCCCGTAGCAGCCACGTAAAACTTGCAACAACAAAGTAGAGGACGTCTAACTTGTTTTTGCAGGGCATGTTGTGATGTGATATGGTCAAGACATGATGCTAAATTTTATTGTATGAGATGATCATGTTTTGTAACCGAGTTATCGGCAACTGGCAGGAGCCATATGGTTGTCGCTTTATTGTATGCAATGCAATCGCGATGTAATGCTTTACTTTATCACTAAGCGGTAGCGATAGTCGTGGAAGCATAAGATTGGTGAGACGACAACGATGCTACGATGGAGATCAAGGTGTCGCGCCGGTGACGATGGTGATCATGACGGTGCTTCAGAGATGAAGATCACAGGCACAAGATGATGATGGCCATATCATATCACTTATATTGATTGCATGTGATGTTTATCCTTTAATGCATCTTATCTTGCTTTGATTGACGGTAGCATTATAAGATGATCTCTCACTAAATTATCAAGAAGTGTTCTCCCTGAGTATGCACCATTGCGAAAGTTCTTCGTGCTGAGACACCATGTGATGATCGGGTGTGATAGGTTCTACGTTCAAATACAACGGGTGCAAAACAGTTGCACACGCGGAATACTCAGGTTATACTTGACGAGCCAAGCATATACAGATATGGCCTCAGAACACGGAGACCGAAAGGTCGAGCGTGAATCATATAGTAGATATGATCAACATAACGATGTTCACCATTGAAAACTACTCCATCTCACGTGATGATCGGTTATGGTTTAGTTAATTTGGATCACGTAATCATTTAGAGGATTAGAGGGATGTCTATCTAAGTGGGAGTTCTTTAATTAATTAAATTAACTGAACTTAAATTTATCATGAACTTAGTCCTGGTAGTATTTTGCAAATTATGTTGTAGATCAATAGCTCGCGTTGTTGTTTCCCTGTGTTTATTTTTGATATGTTCCTAGAGAAAATTGTGTTGGAAGATGTTAGTAGCAATGATGCAGATTGGATCCGTGATCTGAGGTTTATCCTCATTGCTGTACAGAAGAATTGTGTCCTTGATGCACCGCTAGGTGACGGACCTATTGCAGGAGCAGATGCAGACGTTATGAACGTTTGGCTAGCTCAATATGATGACTACTTGATAGTTTAGTGCACCATGCTTAATGGCTTAGAATCGGGACTTCAAAGACGTTTTGAACGTCATGGAGCATATGAGATGTTCCAGGAGTTGTAGTTAATATTTCAAGCAAATACCCGAGTTGGGAGATATGAAGTCTCCAACAAGTTCTATAGCTAAAAGATGGAGGAGAATCGCTCAACTAGTGAGCATATGCTCAGATTGTCTGAGTACTACAATCACTTGAATCAAGTGGGAGTTAATCTTCCAGATAAGATAGTGATTGATAGAATTCTCTAGTCACCATCACCAAGTTAGTAGAACTTCATGATGAACTATGATATGCAAGGGATAACGGAAACGATTCCCAAGCTCTTCGTAATGCGGAAATTGACGAAGGTAGAAATTGAGAAAAACATCAAGTGTTGATGGTAGACAAGACCACTAGTTTCAAGAAAAAGGGCAGAGGGAAGAAGGGGAACTTCAAGAAGAACAGCAAGCAAGTTGCTGCTCAAGTGAAGAAGCCCAAGTCTGGTCCTAAAGCCTGAGACTAAGTGTTTCTACTGCAAAGGGACTGGTCACTGGAAGCGGAACTACCCCAAGTGATTGGCAGATAAGAAGGATGGCAAAGTGAACATAAGTATATTTGATATACATGTTATTGATGTGTACTTTACTAGTGTTTATAGCAACCTCTCAGTATTTGATACTAGTTCAGTTGCTAAGATTAGTAACTCGAAACGGGAGTTGCAGAATAAACAGAGACTAGTTAAGGGTGAAGTGACGATGTGTGTTGGAAGTGGTTCCAAGATTGATATGATCATCATTGCACACTCCCTATACTTTCGGGATTAGTGTTGAACCAGAATAAGTGTTATTTGGTGTTTGCGTTAAGCATGAATATGATTTGATCATGTTTATTGTAATACGGTTATTCATTTAAGTAAGAGAATAAATTGTTGTTCTATTTACATGAATAAAACCTTATATGGTTACACACCCAATGAAAATAGTTCGTTGGATCTCGATCGTAGTGATACACATAATCATAATATTGAAACCAAAAGATGCAAAGTTAATAATGATAGTGCAACTTATTTGTAGCACTACCGTTTAGGTCATATTGGTGTAAAGCGCATGAAGAAACTCCATGCTGATGGGATTTTGGAATCACTTGATTATGAATCAGTTGATGCTTGCGAACCATGCCTCGTGGGCAAGATGACTAAGACTCCGTTCTTCGGAACAATGGAGCGATCAACAAATTTGTTGGAAATCATACATACTGATGTATGTGGTCCGATGAATATTGAGGCTCGCGACAAGTATCATTATTTTCTGATCTTCACAGATGATTTGAGCAGATATGAGTATATCTACTTGATGATACATAAGTCTGAAACATTTGAAAAGTTCAAAGAATTTCAGAGTTTAGTGAAAAATCATCGTAACAAGAAAATAAAGTTTCTACGATCTGATCATAGAGAAGAGTATTTGAGTTACGAGTTTGGCCTTCAGTTGAAAACAATGTGAAATAGTTTCACTACTCACGCCACCTGGAACACCACAATGTAATGGTGTGTCCGAACGTCATAACCGTACTTTATTGGATATAGTGCAATCCATGATGTATCTTACCGATCTACCACTATCGTTTTGGGGTTATGCATTAGAGACAGCTGCATTCACGTTAAATAGGGCACCATCAAAATCCGTTGAGATGACGCCTTATGAACTGTGGTTTGGCAAGAAACCAAAGTTGTCGTTTCTTAAAGTTTGAGGTTGCAATGCTTATGTGAAAAAGTTTCAACCTGATAAGCTCAAACCCAAATCGGAGAAGTGCGTCTTCATAGGATACCCAAAAGAAAAATGTTGGGTACACCTTCTATCACAGATCCGAAGGCAAATTCATTGCTGAGAATGGATCCTTTCCAGAGAAGGAGTTTCTCTCGAAAGAAGTGAGTGGGAGGAAAGTAGAACTTGACGAGGTAACTGTACCTACTCCCTTATTGGAAAGTAGTACATCACAGAAAACTATTCCTGTGACACCTACACCAGTTAGTGAGGAAGTTAATGATAATGATCATGAAACTTCAGAACAAGATACTACTGAATCTCGTAGGTAAACCAGAGTGAGATCCGCACCAGAGTGGTACGGTAATCCTGTTCTGGAAGTCATGTTACTAGACCATGACAAACTTGCGAACTATGAGGAAGCGATGATGAGCCCAGATTCCGCAAAATGGTTTGAGGCCATGAAATCTGAGATATGATCCATGTATGAGAACAAAGTATGGACTTTGATGGATTTGCCCGATGATCGGCAAACCATAGAAAATAAATGGATCTTCAAGAGGAAGACGGACGCTGATAGTAGTGTTACTATCTATAAAGCTAGAATTGTCGCAAAAGGTTTTCGACAAGTTCAAGGTGTTGACTACGATGAGAGTTTCTCACTCGTATCTATGCTTGAGTCTGTCCGAATCATGTTAGTAATTGCCACATTTTATGAAATCTGGCAAATGGATATACAAAACTGCATTCCTTATTGGATTTATTAAAGAAGAGTTGTATATGATGCAACCAGAAGGTTTTGTCAATCCTAAAGGTGCTAACAAAATATGCAAGCTCCAGCGATCCATCTATGGACTGGTGCAAGCATCTCGGAGATGGAATATACGCTTGGATAAGTTGATCAAAGCATGTAGTTTTATACAGACTTGCGATGAAGACTGTATTTACAAGAAAGTGAGTGGGAGCACTACAGCATTTCTGATAAGTATATGTGAATGACATATTGTTGATCGGAAATAACATAGAATTATTCTGTAAAGCATAAAGGAGTGTTTGAAAGGAGTTTTTCAAAAGAAAGACTTCGGTGAAGCTGCTTACATATTGAGCTTCAAGATCTATAGAGATAGATCAAGACGCTTGATAAGTTTTTTCAATGAGTACATACCTTGACAATATTTTGAAGTAGTTCAGAATAGAACAGTCAAAGAAAGAATTCTTGCATGTGTTACAAGGTGTGAAATTGAGTAAGACTCAAAGCCCGACCACGGCAGAAAATAGAATGAGAATGAAAGTCATTCCCTATGCCTTGGCCATATGTTCTATAAAGTATGCCATGCTGTGTACCATACCGATTGTATACCCTGCACTAGTTTTGGCAAGGGAGTACAATAGTGATCTAGGAGTAGATCACTGGACAATGGTCAGAATTATCCTTAGTGAAATAAGGATATGTTTCTCGATTATGGACGTGACAAAAAGGTTCGTCGTAAAAAGTTACATCAATGCAAGTTTTCACACTGATCTGGATGACTCTAAGTCTCGATCTAGATACATATTGAAAGTGGGAGCAATTAGCTAGAGTAGCTCCGTGTAGAGCATTGTAGACATAGAATTTTGCAAAATACATACGGATCTGAATTTGGCAGGCCCGTTGACTAAATTCCTCTCACAAGCAAAACATGATCACTCTTTGGGTGTTAATCACATAGCAATGTGAACTAGATTATTGAATCTAGTAAACCCTTTGGGTGTTAGTCACATAGAGATGTGAACCAATCACATAAAGATGTGAACTATTGGTGTTAATCACATAGCGATGTGAACTAGATTATTGACTCTAGTGCAAGTGGGAGACTGAAGGAAATATGCCCTATGCCCTAGAGGCAATAATAAAGTTGTTATTTATTTCCTTATATCATGATAAATGTTTATTATTCATGCTAGAATTGTATTAAGCGGAAACATAATACATGTGTGAATACATAGACAAACAGAGTGTCACTAGTATGCCTCTACTTGACTAGCTCGTTAATCAAAGATGGTTATGTTTCCTAACCATGGACAAAGAGTTGTTATTTGATTAACGAGATCACATCATTAATTGAATGATCTGATTGACATGACCCATTCCATTAGCTTAGCACCCGATCGTTTGGTGTGTTGCTATTGCTTTCTTCATGACTTATACATGTTCCTATGACTATGAGATTATGCAACTCCCGTTTGCCGGAGGAACACTTTGTGTGCTACCAAACGTCACAACGTAAATGGGTGATTACAAAGGTGCTCTACAGGTGTCTCCAAAGGTACATGTTGGGTTGGCGTATTTCGAGATTAGGATTTGTCACTCCGATTGTCGGAGAGGTATCTCTGGGCACTCTCGGTAATGCACATCACATAAGCCTTGCAAGCATTGCAACTAATAAGTTAGTTGTGAGATGATGTATTACGGAACGAGTAAAGAGACTTGCCGGTAACGAGATTGAACTAGGTATTGGATACCGACGATCGAATCTTGGGCAAGTAACATACCGATGACAAAGGGAACAACGTATGTTGTTATGCGGTCTGACCGATAAAGATCTTCGTAGAATATGTAGGAGCCAATATGGGCATCCAGGTCCCGCTATTGGTTATTGACCGGAGACGTGTGTCGGTCATGTCTACATTGTTCTCGAACCGTAGGGTCCGCACGCTTAACGTTACGATGACAGTTATTATGAGTTTATGCATTTTGATGTACCGAAGGTTGTTCGGAGTCCCAGATGTGATCACGGACATGACAAGGAGTCTCGAAATGGTCGAGACATAAAGATTGATATATTGGAAGCCTATGTTTGGATATCGGAAGTGTTCCGGGTGAAATCGGGATTTTACCAGAGTACCGGGAGGTTACCAGAACCCCCCGGGAGCTATATGGGCCTTAGTGGGCTTTAGTGGAAAGGAGAAAGGGGCAGCCCAAGGTGGCCGCACGCCTCCCCCTCCCCTAGTCCTATTAGGACTAGGAGAGGTGGCCGGCCCCCCTCTCTCTCTTCCCCCCCTCGAGGAATCCTATTCCAACTAGGATTGGGGGGGGGGATCCTACTCCCAGAGGGAGTAGGACTCTCCTGGCGCGCCCTCCTTGGCCGGCCAGCCCCTCCCCATTGGCTCCTTTATATACGGGGGCAGGGGGCACCATTGAACACACAATTGATCCACGTGATCATTCCTTAGCCGTGTGCGGTGCCCCCTGCCACCATATTCCACCTCGATCATATTGTAGCGGTGCTTAGGCGAAGCCCTGCAACGGTAGAACATCAAGATCGTCACCACGCCGTCGTGCTGACGGAACTCTTCCCCGACGCTTTGCTGGATCGGAGCCCGGGGATCGTCATCGAGCTGTACGTGTGCTAAGAACTCAGAGGTGCCGGAGTAACGGTGCTTGGATCGGTCGGATCGGGAAGAAGACGTATGACTACTTCCTCTACGTTGTGTCAACGCTTCCGCAGTCGGTCTGCGTGGGTACGTAGACAACACTCTCCCCTCTCGTTGCTGTGCATCACCATGATCTTGCGTGTGCGTAGGAATTTTTTTGAAATTACTACGTTCCCCAACATGTGCATCATGCCATGCTTATGTGATGGTTGTTTACTATGTTGTTTGCTTCTTTCTGGGTTGCTTCTCTCGTTAACTTCGGTTTCGTTCTGGAGTTGTGAGGATCCGTTCGACTACGTCTGTTTGTCTTCTTCATGGACTTGTTCTTCTTCCTTGCGGGATCTCAGGCAAGATGACCATACCCTCGAAATCACTTCTATCTTTGCTTGCTAGTTGTTCGTTCTATCGCTATGTCGCGCTACCTACCACCTATTATATCAAGCCTCCCATATTGCCATGTCAAGCCTCTAACCCACCTTCCTAGCAAACTGTTGTTTGGCTATGTTACCGCTTTTGCTTAGCCCCTCTTATAGTGTTGCTAGTTGTAGCTGAAGATGAAGCTGGTTCCATGTTGGAACATGGATATGTTGGGATATCACAATTTCTATTATTTTAATTAATGCATGTATATACTTGGGAAAGGGTGGAAGGCTTGGCCTTATGCCCGGTGTTTTGTTCCACTCTTGCCGCCCTAGTTTCCGTCATACCGGTATTATTGTGGCACCCCGGCTCAGAGAAACCAGAACGCCCCGTATTCCAGCCCAGAGATCGAGGAGAAGTCTCTGGAATACGACACTGCTTGACATAGAACAAATCAGCTCTTATTACAAGAATAATAATACAAGGGTTTGATGTTACAAAGAAGCACATCAGCACGGCGACACTATGCCTGCGATACTACACTTGCTCTATGCTAACAGCAAAACAACTCGTAGCAGCGGAATACTTCTAGCAGGAACAACGATGAACGTGGTGAACTCCACTCCGCAGGGACTCTGGCTGGGACACGATCTAGCTCGCACGCACGGCAACCATCGACAAGAAATCAAGCAATCATGGCATCACCTGCAATCTGGCATGACACGCCAGGTCAGTACATTGAATGTACTTGCAAGCTCACAACAACCATAACATCAAGGCAAGACAATAACATAGCATTTAACAGGTTAATTAAATTAACAACTATTATGATGAAACAACTACTAAACATGGTATGAGACTGATACAAAACTGATAAATCACCATATCAGATCTCCATAATCATTTCTCTCTTGGCTAACCAACCAAGCAATAGACCATCTCGATCACCTCGTGATCCAATCCAAACGTTGATCATTCCGGCGATCACTACCACCACCAACACTGCTGATCAACAAGAATTTTACTAGTGCCAAAGAGTTTGTCTGGGGTGATTAACTAAGGAAGGACTATGATCCTGGAGTTTTGGAGGCATAATGGAGCACAAACTAATATAGTTGCTTTGTAACCCACATTATGGGTCCAGAATAAAGATTTGGATGATGCACTCACATGGGGTAACCACTTGAGGTAAAATTTGGCAGGGCTTAGTGATTTGGCCAGATAAAGGTCCTGTAAAAATTTCACACCAATTGGTTTCACTAAAATGGTACTTGCTTCACTAACATCCTTGCTGACCAGAAACTTGCAATAATTTTGGAGAAATATTGGATGAGTGAAAAGGTGCCAAATTTGGTGGAGAGATATTATTTGGGTAGGAGAACAATCTGGTATTTCTCAGAATTAATGAAGCAATATAAAATGCACTTTCTTCACAACCTGAAAATATTGCCAGAATCATAGATTTGGTCCTATCCTCAAATAGATCAGGGGATGGAGCTGAAATTTGGAGGAGGCAAATTATATGAGCACATGAAGAGGCATGCAAAATTTAAACTCATTTGGATAACCCTAGCTAGCACTTCCTTCACAATGCCTTCTGACTGACAGAAAGTTTGAAAAATTGCTGAGGAATATTGGCTAGGCAAATAAAGTTGAATTTTGGCATTAGGCAATTATTTGGACATAAAAGAATGCCCAACAAGTTTCGGAGCAAACAAGATTGGATAGGTGGCACTTCCTTCACAAAGTGCCACTCTGGACAGAATGGAAGAATGAATTTTGGAGAATTATTTTTGAACTGGCCAAGGTGATGTTTGGGCATATTTGAGCAACATATGACCCAAAGTATTTATTAGAATTAATTGGGATTTTTGGGAGTGACAGCAATATAGGTTGCTTCACAACCTAGGGCATACAGGGTTATTCCTTTAATAGAAAAATGTATTTTCCCTAGAAAAAGAAATTAGGGTTTGGTCAAGGAGTGGATTGACATGATCTTGGCAGGATTTTGAGAATGATGAGCCACTTGGGAGGGAAAAGAGGATGATTTCCCAGGTGACACGGCCATAGAACCACTCCAAAAAGAAAAACAGAGCAAAAACCAATAAATCAAAAAGAAAAAGGAAAGGGCCAAAATCCAGGCTGTTACAACTCTTACCCCCTTAAAGAAATTTCGTCCTCGAGATTTAGTTGCTCTGGGAATAAGTATGACTTGAGGATACCGTTTCCAACTCGGGTATCCTTTTTCCTTTATTTATTATTCCCCAAAGAATTTTATATGATTTGATTATCTTTGCTCAGGGTGGTTTGCTTCACCTTTCCCCAAATCCTGACAGGTCTTTGTTCATATACCAATTTATTTTTACTGACGTTGATTCCCCATACCTGTGGTGGTATCCAATGGATCTGAGCATAAATTTTCCTTCAATCATGAAAACCCTTTTACTTCTGTCATGGGGTTGCTTCAAATAAATGCAATCCTTTGGGGTTCAATAAATGCTTAGAATTAATCATGGCCATCTTCTGACGGGATCTGACTGCTCATAGGTGGTACTGATTTTTGATTTATTTCTTTGGCTCGAGCGTGAGATATGTACCAAAGATCTGACAGCCTTTTTTAGCAGTATAAGGGTGTATGGAGTTATAGATATATCATACCTCAGATATTCTCATCTTGAGACCTTGCCCGACAGGGGGCTGACGGCCAAATGCTTTTCCTGACTGACTCACCATGTACTTGATTTTGTCGGTGAGTATACCGGGTCTGAGCTAATTATTCGGCTTTTGACTTTCTCATTTTGTTGGTATACCTATTTGGATTTTTCCATATTAACCATTTCCAGCGAGTCAGCGGGATAAGAGATCCTTGAAAAATAGAGTAGGCTGCTAAGAGTATGCCTTTGTGGATCCATATGGAATTATGGCCTCCAACTGACTTGGGGTATCCGGACCCTGATGGTCGTGCAAAATCATCATACCTTTGTTGTCAGTCTCACCCTTTAATGGTCATGATTTTCTTTGTCAGGATACCTTACTGAAATAACCTAGCCACAACTGTCCTTGATTCTTCGTATGACCATGGACGTGATTAGTGCAATATTTTTGACATTATACCTGGTGCCTCTTTTCTGACCTGGGTCCACACACATATGAAATATGTTCGGGGCTTGTAGCTGTATAGAGCTCTTTGCTGAGTCCAATCATACAAGAAGGTGACAAGAGTTTATATATCACCTTGTCTGGTGCGGGAATAATGACCTCGATGACTGTTGATTTTGTGATGTCATTGTCGTGGTTCTAACTCTGACAGTGATGTAGGGGGTATGTATGGAGAGGCTAGATCTTAGGTATGGAGGAGTTGTAAGCACACGAGGATTACGAGTTCAGGACCTTCTCGGAGGAAGTAACAGCCCTACGTCTCGGTGCCCGGAGGCGGTCGACTGAATTATGTGTGTATGAATAACAGGGGTGCCAACCCTTGATACTAAGGAGGGGGTGGCTTATATAGAGTTAGCCAGGCCCCTCCAGCCCTCAGTAATGCAAGGTTTAAAGTACATTAAGATTGGGGGTTACTGGTAACGCCCCTAATAAAGTGCTATGATGACCATAAAAGCTACTTAATGACCGACCGTTTGCATGCAGGGTGACTTTAGATCCCCTGGCAGTCGAGTGGTTGGACTTTGGTCAAGTGATTGCTTCATGGTCGAGTGTCTTGAATCTGTCGAGTGGGATACCTCCAAGTCGATTGAAAGGTGACTTCTTCTAGGGATGTCCTTGGGTAGGGTACTTAGGACAGGTCCATGCCCCTATCCTAGGTACATAGCTTCATCATTAGCCCCCGAATGGATCGAGGTTCGAGTGGGGAAGGAGTTGGGGATCTTTCCGACTAGTTCTTCATGTTATATGAACGTCTTGTTTTGGATCAATTGTCACGGATGACGTCGTCAACTTCTTTCAGTCGCCTTGATCCATTCTTGGCCTCTTGTCGAGTGAATTTCTTTACTTGTGAAGTTCCGAGTGACGGTGTGAAAGTGATCTTCTATTTGACGAGTTGTTCTGCGGCCCGTGGATTTTGCGGGATTTGAATTTCGGGAAGCGCGGGGGACGGGGGCGGCCGAAGTAATCGGATGGGATAGGATGGAAGCTCCTCGATCCCCGCGCCACCTTTTTCGCCACGTACCGCGTGCGCCTGTTGCGGGATTTGACAGGATTGCCTGGGCCTACCAGTCAGCCACTCGGAAGCGACCTCTTATAAGCTGTCGGCTCGGGACCCCCGAACAGTGCGCCTTCACTTTTCCCCCTTCCTTCACAAGATCCTCCGCCACCTCCGCTCCCACCTTGGTGCCGTAGGTTTGTTCGAGCTTCGCCGGCGACGATGGTGAAGGAGAAGACGTCGGCTCTGGAGCGCGCGAAGAAGGCGGTGGTGCAGGGGAAGGAGAAGAAGTCCACTTGGGGCGGATCTTCCTCGAGGACTGCTCTGCCCAAGGATTGGATCCAGGGCGACTGGATGCCGTCGGTGATTCGGCAGGATGATCTCGATGATCTGGTCGAGGGGGGATTCATTCCCCACGAATCTGCGCGCCTCCCGGGGAAAGAAGTCAAACCCCAACCTCTTGATGGTGAGTGCGTCCTCCTCGCCACCAATATTGATCGTGGATTCTCTTTGCCTCCTCATCCTTTTTTCCGGAGCTTCTTGAACTTCTTCGGAGCGCTGCTCCATCACTTTACTCCCAATTCTATTGTGTATCTTGCTGCTTTCGTTTCCTTGTGTGAAAACTTCTTGGGTTGCCGCCCCCATTGGGGACTCTTCAAGCACATCTTCACTTGCCGCTCTCAGTCGGTCAAGAAGGCCAAGTCGAGTGACGAACGGATGCAGGTGATCCAGCTGTGCGGGGGCCTGGCGATCCAGATGAGGGGAAAAAGTTCCTTTCCATCTATCACTTTTCCCGAGTCAGTCCGTGGGTGGCAGTCGACTTGGTTTTACTGTAAAGACCAGGTGACCCCAGGACAATCGACTGGGCTTCCCCCTTTTTCTCTGAATCGAGCACAAAAACCTGCCTCTCTGAAAGTGACGCCGGAGGAAAAGGTGCAAGTCAAGGTGCTGGTCGGTCGAGTGGTTCAGCTTGTCCGCGAGGGTGTGACTGGCATGGACTTGTTGGAAGTCTTCCTTCGGAGGCGCATCCAACCGCTTCAGGCTCGTGACCACCCGATGTGGCTGTACTCTGGTCTCGAAGACACCACTCAGATTCACCCAGAGGAGGTCACTGACGAGATGTTGGAAGGGTGGCTGTCGAGTATCACATGGAACAAGGACAACCCCCAAGGAGCCAGGAGGATTCCTCCACTCGACCAAAAATACGAAGTGGACAAGGTCTGACCTTGCGTTTCCGACTGTGATCTTGCTTTCTTTATTTGTTCTTTTTGGATCAGTGGATTGACTTTTGTCTCGTTTGTTGTCCTCTAGGCCACTACTGAGATGTACTCGACACCCAATGGAGCACAGGAGCAGGCCGAGGAAGGAGAGGCGAGCGGAGGCGAAAGTGGAGACGAGGGAGAAGAGTGGGAATCTGACAGCGAAGCAGAGGGGGATGACGACGATGACTCCAGTGAAGAGGAGGAGGAAGAAGTCGAACCTCCCCGCTCGGAACGGCGATCTAAGCTTACAAACGACCCTGCGCGGGAATGTGGTAAGGCGACTGTCCCTGTTGGGCAGTCATCGAAGCGCCCTCGGACCTCATCTCCAGTGCTGACAGAAAAAGCTCCCAAGCACCCACGCGCGATGCCGTCCAAGCCGCCCAAGGCTCTGCCCAAGATGAAGATGACTGTCCCCACCATTTCTGGGTAATAGTAGAATTTGTTTTCCTTTGTAGAACGTGACGGACTCTTGGTCGACTCATTGAATAAGCTGACTGACTTTCGAAATTTGCAGTGCTGCCACCTCGAAGATCTTCGCCAAGGACGATGATCAAGAGATGGAAGACGATGTTACCCCCAACCCCGGTATGATTACTGATGCTCTGCTTTTAGTCGACTGACGATTTCTTATAATTCCGGTCGATTGGATTTTTCTTGTAGCTCCTCCTCATGTCATTGACCTCCCTGATGATGACGACGAAGTGCCGCTGAGGGCGCGAAGGAACAGGAGGGCGCCGGCTAGCAAGACCCCACAAACTACTCCGGCGCCTGAGGCCGCAGTCCGGGAGGGTGGTGATCCCACTCGGGTTTCTGTGACCTTCGCTGAACCTTTGACGAGTGTCTGGCCTTCGACGTCGACTGCAAATCCGCCTTCGCTTTTTGCCACACACCACGTCCCTGAGGACCAAGTGGGTGCCGCTAAAGAGGCTATACGCCAAACGGGGATCATGATGGAGCAAGTGAAGGTGGTTCGGGAAGCCAGCCAAGCAGCTTATGACGCGAGCTCAGCTCTTCAGAGCAACGTCCAGGTCAGTCGATTCACCACTTGTTCTGTTAGGATATGCTATCTGAAGAATCTCTTTTTCGAAGATCTTTATATCTGTACGCCCACTGGGTGTGTCTACTAATCTTTTTGACGAGTGGGGGCACGCTAAGTGCACCCACTGGGTGTAGTCCCCGAGACTACGGTGGACTGCCAGCAGTCGACTGTAGTCTTTATATTGTGTTGCTTTAGCTGAACTTCTTCACTCGGTCTGGTCAGGCCTTGATTTTTTTTGGTCGAACTAGTGGGGGCACGCTGAGTACACCCACTGGGTGTAGTCCCCGAGACTACTGTTGAATGTTTTTGATTCGGCTGTAGTCTTAGAAATGCCATCATTGTCTCTTGGTTACTCGGAAGCAACTTATCTTGGATGTCTGTCGACTGATTTTTTGCAGAAATCCTGCGAACTTGTGGCTCGCTACACTGAGTTGGAGAACAAACAGATCCAGCTGAACCTTGACTTGAAGCTTGCTCAGGAGAACTTGCAGAAGGCGAGGGACGAAGCAAAAGGTATGGCTGGTGAGCTTTTGTCGACTGTCCTTTCTTTCTGGCCGTCCTCGATGTTGATCTCACTTGCTGTTTCGCAGACAAAATGGAGGAGGCTCTGAAGAAGAAGGATCAAGACCTTTCCGAAGCACGGAAGGAGGCCCTGAACAAAATGAAGCTTGCTGAGGAAAAACTGGCTTCAGTCGATACTCTTGAAAAGGAAAACTCCAGGCTGAAAACTGCTCTCGACGCGGCTAATCGAGAGGTCAGCCGTCTGAAGAATGGCAATATAGCTCTGAATGACAAGGCAAGTGAACTGGCGGGGAAGAGGAACGATCTGGAGGCTTATCTCGGTGGACTCGCCAAGAAGCTGTTCGTCATGCTCGAGGGTAATTACTCCGGCCCGACTGACTTGCAGTTACCAAATCTGCGTAGAGCCACTGACTTATCCTTGAATTGTGTTTATAGAATTCTGCCAGAACTTTGAAGAGGAGACCAGTTGAGTGGAGACAGACTTGGACCCCATCAATTCTCCAGTGAAGGACGAGGCTGCTATGAACGTGCTCCGACTGGAATCTCGTGTTGCCGGCGTTGTTGACTATCTTGCTCGGTTGAAGGTTGCGATGTCACGGATCAACACGTCGCTCTGGCCTAGGACGACGCTTCAGAATGACCTCGAGTCCCTGATGACTCGACTGAATGAAGTCCCAGGTCGAGTGGCGGAATGGAAGAAATCTTCTGCTAGATGTGGCGCCTGACGTTGCTCTGTCTCTAGTCCGCGTCCACTGCAAGGAGGCGCAAGAAGAAAAGTTGGCCCCCATCCAAGTTGCCAATACCAGGAAGCACAACTTTCAAGACTTCATGGAGACTTTCATTGCTGCTGCCACTCGCATTGCAGACGTGATCGACTTGGACGAGTTCGTCGCCCCTTCCAGTCCTCTGCATGAGGAATAAAAAACTTTTATGCTTCACTTTAAATTTTCCTCGGAATTCCGAGTGGATTTTGTAACCGTTAAACACTGTCGAGCTGGAGGCTCGAGTACTTTAATCTACGGTCTAGAACCTTTGGATCTTATCTGAACTTGATTTATCGTTGAATATCTTCATGAATTATCTATCGAGTGAAACTTGTTCTTCACTCGAAATAACTTTGTATTTGTGGTGCAACTCCGAAGGAGAAGGTAGCAGTCGATTTGCACCTCGTCGTCCTTGCGGATTGGGATGTGTTCCGTACTTAGGCGAGCACTGGGCTGCAGCTAAGCGTCCGAGTGGAAGGTCTGCTCTCCACTCGGTAGGATTTTAAAAACTTAGGCGAGTACTGGACTGCAGCTAAGCCCCCGAGTGGGAGGTCTGCTCTCCACTCGGTAGGATTTTTTCAAACTTAGGCGAGCACTGGACTGCCGCTAAGCCCCCGAGTGGGAGGTCTGCTCTCCACTCGGTAGGATTTTTTCAAACTTAGGCGAGTACTGGACTGCAGCTAAGCCCCCCGAGTGGGTGGTCTGCTCACCACTCGGTAGGATTTTTAAATACTTAGGCGAGCACTGGACTGCAGCTAAGCCCCCGAGTGG
>NC_041386.1:453464742-453502546 GCF_002162155.2 Triticum dicoccoides | reverse complement strand
CTGCAGCTAAGCCTCCGAGTGGGAGGTTTGCTCTCCACTCGGTAGGATTTTTTCAAACTTAGGCGAGTACTGGGATGCAGCTAAGCCTCCGAGTGGGAGGTTTGCTCTCCACTCGGTAGGATTTTTAAACACTTAGGCGAGCACTGGGCTGCAGCTAAGCCTCCGAGTGGGAGTCTGGCTCACCACTCGGTAGGATTTTTAAACACTTAGGCGAGCACTGGGCTGCAGCTAAGCCTCCGAGTGGGAGTCTGGCTCACCACTCGGTAGGATTTTTAAACACTTAGGCGAGCACTGAGCTGCAGCTAAGCCTCCGAGTGGGAGTCTGGCTCACCACTCGGTAGGATTTTTTTACAAACTTAGGTGAAACGGATTCGCAGCTAAGCCACCCACTGGGGAATTTCACACGCAAACAAAAGCAACAGCAATTATAGGAAAATTTGTAACACTCTTGTATTTGATAAATAGACTACATAAGTTTTTCTTATTACATCTCATCCGAGTGAGAATTCAAGTGTGAAAGGGGCGGAGCAGTTCTGCATTCCAAGCTCGTGGCTCATCGATCTGGCGATCGACATTGTAAAGGTGATACGCTCCATTGTGGAGGACTCTGGTGACGATGAAGGGACCTTCCCAAGTAGGAGCGAGCTTGTGTGGTTTCTGTTGATCCACTCGGAGGACCAAATTTCCTTCTTGGAAGGCTCGACTCTTCACATTTCTGGCATGGAATCGACGCAAGTCTTGCTGATAAATGGTCGATCGGATCATAGCCATTTCTCTTTCTTCTTCCAGGAGGTCTACTGCGTCTTGTCGGGCTTGTTCTGCTTCATCTTCGGTATAAAGCTCGACTCGGGGTGCATTGTGAAGTAGATCACTCGGCAGGACTGCTTCCGCTCCGTAAACCAGAAAGAACGGAGTTCTTCTAGTCGATCGATTTGGGGTGGTCCTCAATCCCCACAGAACTGACGGAAGCTCGTCGACCCAAGCGCCTGCTGCGTGCTTGAGATCACGCATCAGCCGAGGCTTTAGTCCTTTGAGAATTAGACCGTTTGCCCTTTTTGCTTGTCCATTCGACTGGGGGTGGGCGACCGATGCGTAGTCGACTCGTGTGCCTTGAGAGGCGCAAAAAGCTCTGAACTTGTCTGAATCAAAGTTTGACCCATTATCGGTGATGATGCTATGCGGGACACCATATCTGAATGTTAACTCTCTAACGAAACTGATAGCAGTGCAAGCATCAAGATTCTTGATAGGCTTAGCTTCAATCCATTTGGTAAACTTGTCGACTGCCACAAGCACATGTGTGAAACCGCTCCTGCCTATTCTCAATGGGCCAACCATGTCCAGTCCCCAAACAGCGAAGGGCCAGATGAGTGGAATGGTCTTCAGGGCTGATGCAGGCTTGTGCGACATGTTGGAGTAGAACTGGCACCCTTCACACTTGTCGACTATCTCTTTTGCCATTTCATTCGCTCTTGGCCAGTAAAATCCCGCTCGGTATGCTTTAGCCACAATGGTCCGAGAGGACGCATGATGACCACAGGTCCCCGAGTGGATATCATCAAGGATTATCTGACCTTCTTCTGGTGTTATACACTTCTGACCGACTCCAGTCGTGCTTTCTCTATACAACTGTCCCTTTATGACTGTAAAGGCCTTGGATCGACGGACGATCTGTCGAGCCTCTTCTTCGTCCTCCGGGAGTTCCTTTCTCAGGATATACGCGATGTACGGTATCGTCCAGTCAGGGGTGATTGCTAAAACTTCCATGATTAGGTCGACCACTGCCGAAATTTCAACTTCAGTCGGATCTGTGGCACTCTTTGGCTGCGGGGCTTCATCTGTAAAAGGATCTTCTTGGACTGATGGCGAGTGGATGTGTTCCAAAAACACATTGCTGGGGATGGCTTCTCTCTTGGAGCCTATCTTTGCCAAATCATCAGCCGCTTGATTTTTCAGTCGGGGGATGTGATGAAGCTCTAACCCCTTGAATTTCTTCTCTAACTTTCTCACTGCATTGCAATAACCAGTCATAGCTGGACTTCTGATGTCCCATTCTTTCATCACCTGATTAACCACCAAATCTGAGTCGCCATAGACCATGAGGCGACGGACGCCGAGTGAAATGGCCATGCGCAACCCATACAAAAGTGCTTCATATTCTGCTTCGTTATTGGAGGAATCAAAGTGAATCTAGAGAACATATCTGAGCTTATCTCCTCGGGGGGAAACCAATACTACCCCAGCACCAGAACCACTCAGCATCTTAGATCCATCACAGAACATGGTCCAGTGCTCCGAGTGAACTTGAGTTGGAAGTTGCTGTTCGATCCACTCGGCGACGAAATCTGCAATTACTTGGGACTTGATAGCTTTCTTTGCCTAAAAACTTGATATCTAGGGGAAGAAGTTCAATCGCCCATTTGGCCACTCGACCAGTTGCATCTCTGTTGTGCAAAATCTCTGATAGTGGAGCGTCGCTGACGACTGTAATGGAATGATCAGAGAAGTAATGTGCAACCTTCTTCGTGGTCATATAAATCCCATATACAAGCTTCTGGTAATGAGGATATCTTTGCTTTGAAGGAGTCAAAACTTCAGAAACATAATATACAGGGCGCTGAACTTTGAAGGCCTTTCCTTCTTCTTCCCGCTCGACCGTAAGTACTGTACTGACAACTTGTCCTGTGGCTGCAATGTAAATCAGCAAAGGCTCCTTGCTGATTGGGGCAGCAAGCACCGGCTGGGTGGAGAGCAGAGCTTTGAGCTCTCTAAACGCTGCATCAGCTTATGGAGTCCACTCGAACTTGTCGGACTTCTTCATCAGTCGGTAAAGAGGCAATGCCTTTTCACCGAGGCGAGAGATGAATCGACTTAAAACGGCCAAGCATCCTGTAAGCTTCTGGACGTCATGCACACGCACAGGACGTTTCATCTGGAGTATAGTACCAATTTTTTCAGGATTGGCGTTGATTCCCCGTTCAGAAACAAGAAAACCGAGTAACTTCCCACCTGGAACTCCGAACGTGCACTTTGACGGATTGAGCTTGATATCATACCGCCTGAGGTTGGCAAAGGTTTCAGCAAGGTCAATCAGCAGGTCGGAACCCTTCCGTGACTTGACCACAATATCATCCATGTATGCCTCCACATTCCGACTGATTTGAGTGAGCAAACACTTCTGAATCATCCTCATGAACGTGGCTCTGGCATTCTTGAGGCCGAACGGCATGGTGACATAACAGAAGCACCCGAATGGAGTGATGAAAGCTATTTTGATCTCGTCGGGCCCGTACAGACGGATATGATGGTACCCGGAATAGGCGTCTAGGAAAGACAAATGCTCACATCCCGCAGTCGAGTCGACTATCTGGTCGATGCGGGGGAGAGAAAAATGATCTTTCGGGCAGGCCCGATTGATATGCTTGAAATCAATGCACATGCGAAGTGACTTGTCCTTCTTGGGGACCATGACAACATTGGCGAGCCACTCGGAGTGGTAAATTTCTCGGATGAACTCCGCTGCTAACAGCCGAGCCACCTCCTCGCCAATGGCCTTCCTCTTCTGGACGGCGGACCATCGAAGATGTTCTTTCATAGGTTTAAATTTTGGGTCGACTCGTAGACGATGCTCAGCCAGCCCCCTGGGAACTCCAGGCATGTCAGCAGGCTTCCATGCGAAGATGTCCCAGTTCTCACGGAGGAACTGGATGAGCGCTTCTTCCTATTTGGAGTCGACCGTCCTTGAGATGTGAGTCGGAGTAGCGTTTGGATCGGTCGGGTGAATGTGAACTGCCTTCGTTTCACCGAACGACTGAAAAGCTGATTCTGAAGCAGGCTTCTTAGCTCGTAGCAACTCACTCGGATCTGCAGTCTTCTGGTACTCTTGCAGCTCGACCACCGCCATCTGAGCGTCGGCAATCTTTGAGCCTTTCTGAAAACACTCTTCTGCTTTCTTCCGATTGCCTGTAACAATGATCACACCTTTGGGACCAGGCATCTTCAATTTGAGATACACATAACATGGTCGAGCCATGAAGCGTGCATAAGCTGGCCTGCCCAAAATAGCGTGATAAGCACTTTGGAAATCCACAACTTCGAATGTCAACTTTTCCTTGCGGTAATTCTTGGAATCACCGAAAACCACATCAAGAGCAATTTGGCCGAGTGACTCGGCTTTCTTCCCAGGAATGACTCCATGGAAACTCATGTTACTGGTGTTGAGTCTGGACATCGGAATGCCCATCCCTTTCAATGTTTCTGCATACAGTATGTTCAAACCGCTGCCTCCATCCATCAGGACTTTGGTCAGTCGAGTGCCTTCGACAACTGGGTCGACCACCAGAGCTTGCCTCCCAGGGGTGGCAATGTGCGTAGGGTGATCAGACTGGTCGAATGTGATGGCAGTCTGGGACCACTTCAGATAATTGGGTGTTGCCGGAGCAACCATATTTACCTCACGGTTAATAACCTTCAGTCGACTTTTGCTCTCAACATCAGCAAAAATCATCAGGGTGGAATTGACCTGGGGGTACCCATCGTCACTATCTTCCTTGTCCTCAACTTTGTCCGACTCCTTTTCCTTATCTTTGGACTGCTTTCCCTGAAACTACTGGATCAGAAGCCGACACTGTCGAGTGGTATGCTTTGGGTAAATGAGTTTAACCTCTTCATCTTTCTTGGTGTGGATGTGACACGGTAGATCCAAAACATCATTTCCATCTTGGTCTTTAACTTTCTTGGGGTTCCAAGGTCCTTTGGGTTTTCCCTTATATTTTCCATGGGTTACGGCCAGGGCCTCCCCAGGAGCGGCTGGCTCGGCTTTCCGCTTCTGTTTCCGACTGGAATTTCCTCTGGTTTCCTGGGCGACTGCTTTATGCTTGCCACTTCGGAGTCGATCCTCATCTTCACCATTAGCGTATTTGGTGGCAATCTCCATCATCCGATTCAGAGACATCTCTCCGGTTCGACCGAACTTCAGATTCAATTCTCTGTACTTAACGCCTTCTTTAAAGGCACAAACTGCTTGATGATCTGGTACATTTTCAACTGTGTGATGCAATGTGATCCACCTCTGGATGTAATCCCTCATTTTTCATTCGGTTTCTGCATGCCAATTCTGTAAGGCCTGTAGGTCGCTTGCATGTTCCTTCAAATGTGGTGACAAACACTCGGGAGAGATCCTCCCAAGTGTAAATGCTGCTGGGTGCTAACTGATTCAGCCACGCTCTGGCCGAGCCTTCTAACATGAGAGGCAGGTGCTTCATGGCTACCTCATCGTTCCCACCGCCAATCTGGACAGCCACTCGGTAATCTTCGAGCCAAGTATCGGGCTTGGAATCACCGGTGAACTTACTAACTCCAGTCGCCAACCTGAAGTTGGGAGGAATTACAGCGGCTCTGATGGCTCGACTGAAACACTCCGGCCCTGAAACATGTACTCTGCTACTGGTAGGCGCATCTCTGTCGTGGCCTTCTCGGTGAGCTCTATTCCTGTCGACCAAACCTTGAACGAGAATGGATCTTGCATCAAAGCCTGGTTCCCTGGGGTCGACTGGAATTCTCCGCCCAACACTATGAGGGCGTCTGTCAACCTGCTGTCGAGGCACATATGATCCACTCCTCGGGGGAGGGGTTGGCACTCGACGTCGATCATCACGATCGAATCGGTGATCATACTTGTCATTCCTTCTATACTGATCACGCCGGTCTCCACGTCCCTCACGCCTCGGAGGCAATCTTGGGCTGTGAGCCGACTGGACTGTATCCACTGCAACGGATCGACTGTGGATCATGTTCCGCAACTGAGAAACAGCGGAATTCTGGTCTCCCGCTGCCCGGAGCAACGCTCTGATTTGCAACAAGCCTCTGCCAGCCTCTGACTGGGAGGGCTGAATCGACTCTGCTATACGGGCCGCAGCCGCCAAATTCTGAATCGGAGTACGATATACCCGCGGGGGCGGAAAGAGTTGACGTCGACTGGATTCTGGAGCCCGTTGAGGCGCTCGCTCGTCGAGTATTCACTGGAGATTCTCCAGTCGAGTGCGCTCGGCCAAGTTAGCCAAGCGCGCGTCCTCCAAGGCTCGGGCATCGGGGGTTTCTCCAACGATAGGAGTGTGGAGTGCATCCATGTTCCGGCGGCGAAGCTCCTCCCGCTGCAACGACGTGAGAGGCTCGGGGAGATACTCCTTGTGAGGACGCGACGGGTCGCCCCCGTCCGCGCCTCCGTCAGCGCAGGGGAAACCGGGAGGACTGTGTGGCCCATCGATCACCAGAACCTCTGCGGCTGGGTCACTGCTGTCGCATTCGGATGCGGTCTCTGCGGAGCCAGTCGAATAGGCCATAGAGGGATTCGTCGGGCTCGATTGCCGCGACTTGTGGGGTGGCCGACTGGCGGGCCATCGCATGCCTCACCCACCTCTGAAGCCTCGACCGACCGGAGCGCTTGCGCCGGCGAGAAACAGGGCGGGGAGATGCCACGGGAGCCGATCGATACTGGGTCGACGGCTGCAGCAGGAGGACACCACGGTCGCATGCACGAAAGTGCGTCGCCCCGCGGACGGGGAGCGCGTCGACGTCGAGTGGAGCCTCCTGAAGCCAAGCGGAGTCATCGGCGATGAACGTGAGCGCGCCGAGACGGATCTCGCGGCCCTCCACCAAAGCTCCGCCCGAAACCATGATCAAGGAGATCAGAAAAAATCGCAACTTCTCAAACTAGGCGCTAAGACTCCTAGCCCCAAGGTGGGCGCCAACTGTCGTGGTTCTAACTCTGACAGTGATATAGGGGGGTATGTATGGAGAGGCTAGATCTTAGCTATGGAGGAGTTGTAAGCACACGAGGATTACGAGTTTAGGCCCTTCTCGGAGGAAGTAACAGCCCTACGTCTCGGTGCCCGAAGGCGGCCAACCCTTGATACTGAGGAGGGGGGTGGCTTATATAGAGTTCGCCAGGCCCCCCCAGCCCTCAGTAATGCAAGGTTTAAAGTACATTAAGATTGGGGGTTACTGGTAACGCCCCTAATAAAGTGCTATGATGACCATAAAAGCTACTTAATGACCGACCGTTTGCGTGCAGGGTGACTTTAGATCCCCTGGCAGTCGAGTGGTTGGACTTTGGTCGAGTGATTGCTTCGTGGTCGAGTGTCTCGAATCTGTCGAGTGGGATACCTCCAAGTCGATTGAAAGGTGACTTCTTCTAGGGATGTCCTTGGGTAGGGTACTTAGGACAGGTCCATGCCCCTATCCTAGGTACATAGCTTCATCAGTCATCTCCAGATCTTGTTGATCCTTGTAATTCATGAGATGTATCTCTGCTTATCTTCATTTGCATGGCTCACGAGGTTGTTAGATCCGTACCTTTCTTAGGTATATCTCTGACAAAATTATTGCAAATCTAATCCTTGATCTGCAGAGAAAAGCCATTCGTGTAGCTTGCCGAGGAAGGCTCATTAGCTTCTGCTCGAAGCTTTTATCTGGGTAGCATGCAGAAGAAGCCTCGATAGCTTACACATGAAGCTTGACATGAGTATTGTGCAGGAGAATCCTAAGTTCCCTGCTTGAGAAGCTTCTCCTCGGTTTTGCTTGTTGAGAAAAATTCATTTCCGTCTGTCAGAAGCTTTTATCGAGGTATCTTGTTGAGAAAGACCGGGTATCGTGGACCGGAATTATTCACATATCATGCTAAGGAAAATTGAGGAGCCTTGCATCATAAATTTCTTCCAATAACGTGTGGAAGAAGACTGAGTTTCTTATATCCAAAACTTCATACTGATATGCAGACTCAAATCCACACACAGACACCCGTAATATTCTGTGGCTGAGTAATTGCATGAGAAAATTTGTTTGGCTGTCTTCCTTGAGCATATCACATTCTGACTTTATTGTGGATGATAACATATTTCAAGCATCATGCATTGCTAAGCCAAAATTTTGTATATGATCCATACCTTTGACTGAAAATATACCGTTGATCTTGTACCTGACTTGTCTTTCTGCTGGCTGGATCATTACTGATGTGAGGATTTTATACTGATACAGTCTTGAGTTATCAGTAGTGTTGTGAGGAGTGCACACTAATGCAAAGTTTGATTATCAGCCTCATGATCAGATATTCTCCATTTTACTGCAGTCGGCTGAGAATTCCATTCTGTTTAGCTGCGTTTCCAAATATTCAAACTCCTTATTACTTCTTCGAGTCCGGTGTTAGATGATGAGCAACTCTTTGTAGGGGAAAAATAATGTAACATCGGGGCTCAAAAGAAAGAAGCAAAAGAAAACCCAACTAAACAAAAGCACACAACAACAGTCAATTCATACACAATCAGTGTCACATATTACTGCTAGTCACACAATATGCATGCCTACTTAAGCACACAAATATCACGGGATCTCCGGTACTACGATCTAGCATGCTGTGGCGATGTGTACGAGGACAAATAAATGTGTGGAAGAATTGGTGTAAACAATGCTACACCAAGTGCTAGCTTAGCCAGGTAGCAACCTGGACTAGCTCGGAGGTAGGGACGTACTTGGTAACCATGTAGCAGGACACAAATATCGTTGCCACATTATTATCAAGCGGAGGGAAAATATCCATACTCGTCCAAGGAATAGTATAGCGGGGAAAAACTAAGTCTGCTGGCATTGCCCTTTCTTGATAACTAAGACCATTAAGGGTTGCCATCACAACAAGAAAAAGGATGATCCGGGGTAGAAACATGTCCAACACTGAGACAAACGGGGCTGAAGGAAGGAATTCAGCGCGATACCGGAGCACCATTTTGGCCAACAGTGTCGGGATCACTTGGCATCACTCTGTTGGGACAGAAATGACACCAAACACCAAAGAACAAGCAAGAAAAGAAAACTGGGGGAATGCAAAGACTGAGCTGTAGTGGATCCGAACCGATGCCATCTACACTCACCAAATAAATTGTCAACAGCCAATAATAGGGCTATATGCATGATGTGCAACAAATAAATGCAGCAACCATATGCAATAAAGAAGCCAAACTCTATACTACTGGTTTCTACCGCTCGCGCTGACTAGGGCGTCCTACAGCCAGACCTGCTCTGATACCAAGCCTGTGGCACCCCGGCTCAAAGAAACCGGAACGCCCCGTATTCCAGCCCAGAGATCGAGGAGAAGTCTCTGGAATGCGGCACTGCTTGACATAGAACAAATCAGCTCTTATTACAAGAATAATAATACAAGGGTCTGATGTTACAAAGAAGCACATCAGCACGGCGACACTACGCCTGCGATACTACACTTGCTCTATGCTAACAGCAAAACAACTCGTAGCAGCGGAATACTTCTAGCAGCAGAACAACGATGAAGGTGGTGAACTCCACTCCGCAGGGACTCTGGCTGGGACACGATCTAGCTCGCACGCACGGCAACCATCGACAAGAAATCAAGCAATCATGGCATCACCTGCAATCTGGCATGACACGCCAGGTCAGTACATTGAATGTACCTGCAAGCTCACAACAACCATAAACATCAAGGCAAGACAATAACATAGCATTTAACAGGTTAATTAAATTAACAACTATTATGATGAAACAACTACTAAACATGGTATGAGACTGATACAAAACTGATAAATCACCATATCAGATCTCCATAATCATTTCTCTCTTGGCTAACCGACCAAGCAATATACCATCTCGATCACCTCATGATCCAATCCAAACGGTGATCATTCCGGCGATCACTACCACCACCAACAATTGGTCTCAACCGTGATCCTTCCAGCGATCACTACCATGACCAACATTTGGTCTCAACCGTGATCCTTCCGGCGATCACTACCATGACCAACACTTGGTCTCAACCGTGATCCTTCTGGCGATCACTACCATGACCAACACTTGGTCCCCAACATCATCATCAACATCCTGCCAAACTGTACTACTCAACATATCAACATATAAATATATCTCCTATAAGTCATTCCGTCATGTGAGTGTTGATCGAACGGTGTGACCTAGTACGAACCCATGCCCATGAATGAGGACGCGGCTATTGATAGATTTAAATACACACTCTGCAGAGGTAGCGCACTTTACCCACACCATGGAACCCATGGCCTCGCACTCCCATTTAGGTGGACCAACGGCGTTCCGACAAAACCGATCTACTGCCATGACACTCTCCCGGCCACTCCGACCCACTCCCAACTGGGCTAGTCCTGGGTGGCCCCGTGTCTACCAAAGACCCCACCGTCGTGGCCAAAACGTGCCTCACGGGGGCCGTGCACATAACAACAACAACGTGCACACAAGGCTTATGTCCGCCTACCTGATCAGGGTAGTGCGTGCCCATAACCTTCCCTAGTTGGAGGCACCAGCGAGAGGCATGACAATAGATCGCATTAGGGCCTTCCCATAAAGGCAAATGTGGTTGCACTGGAAAAGCCCAGTTCGGTGGCACCTGACCAACTTAATGACGGAATTTAACCCCAAAATATAATAGTCATGACTGATACTCCAATATCATCCATCAAACTATAATCCAAGTCATAGAAATACCCAACAAATAATCCAAAGCTTAATATCATCATACCAAAATACTTCGAGGACAGTATAACACTACTATCATGATGAACCCAAGAACGATAATACTACTACTCAAATAACTATCCAGCTATGATCCACATGCAAGCATCATCTCCATCATCATATTCCATAACATAATATCAACCAGCATCATGATGAAAAATAACACTAGCCACTAATAATCCAAAGGCAACATGATATTCAAAGTAGTGCTCCAAGATAATAACAGCTACCATCATGACAATAATCATACTAGTCACTAAGAATCCAAAGGCAACATGTCATCCAAAGTAATACTCCAAAGCATATTACCATCATGAACATAATCATAATAGCCACTAAGAATCCAAAGGCACATGTCATCCACATAATCATCAAAATATAAGTCCTAGAACTCCAAGCAATATCATGGCAATATCAACATCAAAACAATACTCTGAGTCATGCCATGAACAGATCATACATAGCTAATGCAATATTTTAAACCAGTTCAAATAACTTAAACCATGCTACTGCATTGCAATCATAAAAATGGAGGGTGTGGCTTGCCTGGGGTGGAAGAAATCGCCGGGAAGATTTGTGAGAAGCTCATGGAAAGAATTGCCGGAAAACATTCTCTCTCGGAGGGGGCTGATTAAGCGCAAAGGCAAAATGGTCATTTTCAGAATGTTGAAACATAATGAAAATGATACCAACAGAACGGGCTCGACGAAACAAAGAAGTGGGCTTTGGAATCACCTCATTTGGAGTTAGGATAAAAAAGATATGATAGTTTTTCTGCCAGGGACCCATTTGTAAATAAAAACATCACAAACAGTCCCTCAACCGGAAAAACAGAATGTGCAATGCAGAGAATACGCTTTCATTGAAGTGAAAATGCATTCCTAACCGCAGAACACCAGAGTACGCTTTCATCGCAAGAAAACGTATTTCTGGAATACCGCTTCCACTTATCCAACTTAGCGGTGGTGGGGTCAGCAGGGTGTGCGACTAATGGGTGGGACCGCAAGGCCCACCGGCCAGCTGGTGGGGAGGGTCGGGGCCTTCTTCTCCTCCCCGACGCCGCCCGCGATGCAGAGAGAGGAGCTCAACGCCGGTGATTGGCCGGGCAGCTCCGGTAGTCCCCGGCCAAGCCGAGGCCACCGACAGGCATGGGAGGAACGGCCGCACCCGTCCCCAAGGTCAGCTGGCACTTGGGGGGGCGAGACGACTGCGAGGAGAGGGGAACAGAGGCGGCTCCGGCGGCGGTTGAACTTGAAGAAGGAATCTTCTGCTACTCCGGCGAGGGGGCGAGGGGTGGAGGAGGTGCACCGAGGAGTGGGGAAGAGGATGGTGGCAGCAGAATGGAGTGAGGGGGTTCGGCTCATCCGAATTTAGCCGGGGGGCCGAGGTGACCACGAGGGCGATGGGGAGCGAAGAGAGCTCTTTGAGCTCGGGAGAGTGATTGGGGAGGCTTCTAGGATGCGGGGGAGGCCAGTGGTGAGGAGAAATGGGGACGGGGTGGCCTTTTATAGGCAGGGCGAGGGAGGTCAAGCTGGCGTCGCCACGGACGCATGTTCGGCGCCGCGGATGCATGCCCATGCTCGCGAGCTTGGAGGTAGGCGATGATGGAGGCACAGGGAGAAAGCTCACGGGAAAGAGGCGGCCAAGGGAGAAGAAGAGGAAGAAGCCGAGCGCCATTAAAACATGTCGGGGCACTGTGCTCTTGTGGGCATTCGGCGGCGAGCATCGGTGGGCGTCGGTGAAGAAACGGATGGAGGGGGAGAGGGGTCCAGGGGAACGGCGATGACGCAGGCCAGCCGCTGGACACGCTCATGCGCGCGAAGGCGACGAGGGGAGGAGGGGGTCCAGCATAAACAACCACTGGACGCGGTCGCTGCACACAAAGCGCGTGCACAGGCACGCCATTGTGGTGGTCACCGCGTGCACTGGCATGTAGCAGGGGAGGTCTCAACTAAGGTGGTGGTTTGGTTAAAACTGCTGTGGTTAGAAGGTAATCACCCTCTGAAGTTTACTGCAGTAATCTTGGGTGAGAACTGCTGATCAACAGGAATTTTACTGGTGCCAAAGAGTTTGTCTAGGGTGATTAACTAAGGAAGGACTATGATCCTGGAGTTTTGGAGGCATAATGGAGCACAAACTAATATAGTTGCTTTGTAACCCACATTATGGGTCCAGAATAAAGATTTGGATGATGCACTCACATGGAGTAACTGCTTGAGGTAAAATTTGTCAGGGTTTAGTGATTTGGCCACGTAAAGGTGCTGTAAAAATGTCATACCAATTGGTTTCACCAAAATGGTACTTGCTTCACAAACATCCTTGCTGACCAGAAACTTGCAATAATTTTGGAGAAATATTGGTTGAGTGAAAAGGTGCCAAATTTGGTGGAGAGATGTTATTTCGGTAGGAGAACAATCTAGTATTTTCTCAGAATTAATGAAGCAATATAAAATGCACTTGCTTAACAACCTGAAAATATTGCCAGAATCATAGATTTGGTCCTGTGCTCAAATAGATCAGGGGATGGAGCTGAAATTTGGAGGAGGAAAATTATATGAGCACATGAAGAGGCATGAAAAATTTCAACGCATTTGGATAACCCTAGCTAGCACTTCCTTCACAATGCCTTCTGACTGACAGAATGTTTGAAAAATTGCTGAGAAAGATTGGCTAGGCAAATAAAGTTGAATTTTGGCATTAGGCAATTATTTGGACATAAAAGAATGCCCAACAAGTTTGGGAGCAAACAAGATTGGATAGGTGGCACTTCCTTCACAAAGTGCCACTCTGGACAGAATGGAAGAATGGATTTTGGAGAATTAATTTTGAACTGGCCAAGGTGATGTTTGGGCATATTTGAGCAACCTATTACCCAGAGGATTTTCTAGAATTAATTGGGATTTTTGGGAGTGACAACAATATAGGTTGCTTCACAACCTAGGGCAGACAGGGTAATTCCTTTAATAGAAAAAGGAATTTTCCCTAGAAAAAGAAATTAGGGTTTGGTCAAGGAGTGGAGTGATATGATCTTGGCAGGATTTTGAGAATGATGATCCACTTGGGAGGGAAAAAGAGGATGATTTCCCAGGTGACACGGCCGCAGAACCACTCCAAAAAGAAAAACAGAGCAAAAAGCAATAAATCAAAAAGAAAAAGAAAAGGGCCAAAATCCAGGCTGTTATAGTTATGTTCCTTGATTTTGCATTCCTTACGCGGTTGAGTGTTATGGGAACCCCTTGACAGTTTGCTTTTAATAAAACTCCTCCAGCAAGGCCCAACCTTGGTTTTACCATTTGCCTCACCACCACCTATACTTTTCCCTTGGGAGTCATGCTCCCGAGGGTCATCTTTATTTTAACCCCCCCGGGCTAGTGCTTCTCTAAGTGTTGGTCCGACCTAGAGCCACTTGCAGCGCCACCTAGGGGAAACTTGAGGGCTGGTTATAGTTGTACCTAGTGTTCATCCGGTGTGTCCTGAGAATGAGATATGTGCAGCTCCTATCGGGATTGTCGGCACATCGGGCGGCTTTGCTGGTCTTGCTTTTACCATTGTCAAAATGTCTTGTAACCGGGATTCCGAGACTGATCAGGTCTTCCCAGGAGAAGGAATATCCTTCATTGACCGTGAGAGCTTGTGATGGGCTAAGTTGGGACACCCCTGCAGGGTATAAACTTTAGAGAGCCATGCCCGCGGTTATGTGGCAAATGGGAATTTGTTAATATCCGGTTGTAGAGAACTTGACACTTAACTTAATTAAAATGAATCAACCGCGTGTGTAGCTGAGATGGTCTCTTTCCAGTGGAGTCCGGGAAGTGAACACGGTTCTTGAGTTATGCTTGAACGTAAGTAGTTTCAGGATCACTTCTTGATCACTTCTAGCTTCACGGCCGTTGCATTGCTTCTCTTCTCGCTCTCTTTTGCGTATGTTAGCCACCATATATGCTACTGCTTGCTGCAGCTCCACCTCACTACCCTTTCCTACCTTTAAGCTTAAATAGACTTGATCGCGAGGGTGTGAGATTGTTGAGTCCCCGTGACTCACAGATACTTCCAAACAAATGCAGGTGCCGATGATGCCAGTGCAGGGGTCGCTACCGAACTCAAGTGGGAGTAGCTGTGATTGTCTCTTTTCGGCGGAGTCCGGGAAGTGAACATGGTTCTTGTGTTATTTTTGTGCATAAGTAGTTTCAGGATCACTTCTTGATCACTTCTAGCTTCTCGACCGTTGTGTTGTTTCTCTTCTCGCTCTTATTTGCGTATGTTAGCCACCATATATGCTTAGTGCTTGTTGCAGCTCCACCTCATTACCTTACCCTACCCATAAGCTTAAATAGTCTTGATCTCGCGGGTGTGAGATTGCTGAGTCCTCATGACACACAGATACTTCCGAACAGTTGCAGGTGCCGATCATACCAGTGCAAGTGACGCAACCGAGCTCAAGTGGGAGCTCGATGAAGATCTTAGTCGTTGTTTTCTGTCTTTTCCGGATGATCAGTAGTGGAGCCCTGTTGGGACGATCGGGGTTCTAGCAATTGGGGTCTTCTTCTTTTATTTTGGTTCCATAGTCGGACCTTGATTGTACTCTGGATGATGTATGTTTAACTTGTTATTTGTGTGAAGTGGCGATTGTAAGCTAACTCTTTATCCCTTTCTTATTCAGTGCATGGGATTGTGTGAAGATTACCCCATTGCGACTAAACCACCATGCGGTTATGCCTCTAAGTCGTGCCTCGACACGTGGGACATATAGCCGCATCATGGGTGTTACAAGATGGTGATCAGAGCCATCCCCGACTTAGAATCCCCTGCTTGATCGAATCGCTGATGTTGTTGAGTCTAGAACAAAATGTTTTTAGTCTTAGGATTATATATATCGGAGAGTAGGATTCTTTTTACTCCTTAGTCCCTTCGTCGCTCTGGTGAGGCCTCCTGACGTAGAAGTTTTGACTCTTCTCTCAAATTTCACGATTTTTTTAGGATCACGCGGGTATCTTGGAATCGTTCTGATAGTCTTGTGACGAGAACATTGTTCTCGGTGCCTCCTGACATTTAGGGGTTCTGGCAGTGTCCCGGGGAGTTGAGCTCTGAGATGTTGTCATCACAAGTTTATCGTTGCAGTTCTGGAATACCTGAGTTCGCCGACATCGCAAATCTCTTTTATGTAGTTGTTGGTGAGATAACCTCGACCCCACCTAGTACTGGGGTGGGAGTTCGGGAGTATTGCCATAACTCGTATAACGGATGCTTTTCGAAGGTTGAGGTACACGATTTCCGAAGGTTTCTTGGTTATGTGTTGAAGGATGGATACAGCTGGATGTAGGGATTGTTAGTTTGGTTGAGATATTATGCTTCCCCTGTATCCCCAACACCTGATTGCATAACCAGAAAGTTTTGGGAGTTTATAAGTGGGAATTAAAGTAGCTCCTAGGATATCTTTCCGACAGATGTATGATATGAAAATGGGGTTCGACGTCTAGTGGTCCGACTATCCACGGTTGGTTTTACAGTGGTCTCGTTGTGTCTTAAAGAGTCCTTGGCTATGCTTACTCGGGGACGCTTCGTATGTCATGTGCACTGCCTTGTACATGATGGTGCTGTACGATCGAGCCCGTGTGAGCCCCACCACAAAAACTTCGGACGAAATCTCTATCATATGTTTGTTCCCGCTTATTCTGCAAGCCAAATCCCTTGTTTTGTTTTGAGTTGTGGTATTCGAGTTGCTTCAGTGTCAAGTGTTGAATCCATACCTTTCTAAGCGGTGCTCTCATATTTCTATGGGAATACTAATCCTTCTTGATCATCGAGTCTGTCATCTCAATTTCTTCTCGACCGGTTTGCTCCTCTTCAAGTGGATCCGATCATTGTCAATATCCACAAGATCAACTCTAAGTTTTCTCAACGGTGTTTGTTTCATCTGTCCCAAGTTGTCCTTTTTCCCGCCCTCCCACCCTTTTTCTTCAAGGACTCATATTTCTTAATCAAGTATCCATCTTATGGATGTGAAGTCTCTTCATTCTTTTCAATCAATGTTCTTCTCCGGTGATTCTCAGGAAGATACTAAGGAAGCTTTGATACGTCTCCAACGTATCTATAATTTTTGATTGCTCCATGCTATTCTATTATCTATTTTGGAAGTTAATGGGCTTATTTTTACACTTTTATATTATTTTTGGGACTAACCTATTAACCGGAGGCCCAACCCAAATTGTTGTTTTTTTGCCTATTTTAGAGTTTCACCGAAAAGGAATATCAAACGGAGTTCAAATGGAATGAAACCTTTGGGAGCGTTATTTTTGGAACAAATGTAATCTAGGAGACTTGGAGTGGACGTCAAGAATCAATCGAGGAGGCCACGAGGCAGGGGGCGCGCCCACCCCCTGGGCGCGCCGTCCACCCTCGTGGGCCCCTCGTTGCTCCATCAACGTATTTCTTCCTCCTATATATATCCATATACCCCGCAAACATCCAGGAGCACCACGAAACCCTATTTACACCACCGTAACCTTTTGTACCCAAGAGATCCCATCTTGGGGCCTTTTCCAGAGCTTTGCCGGAGGGGGCATTAATCACGGAGGGCCTCTACATCAACTCCATGGCCTGTCTAATGACGTGTGAGTAATTTACTTCAGACCTTAGGGTCCATAGCTAGTAGCTAGATGGCTTCTTATCTCTCTTTGGATCTCAATACAAAGTTCTCCTCAATTCTCTTGGAGATCTATTCGATGTAATCCTCTTTTGCGGTGTGTTTGTCGAGATCCGATGAATTGTGGGTTTATGATCAAGTTTATCTATGAACAATATTTGAATCTTCTTTGAATTCTTTTATGTATGATTGGTTTATCTTTGCAAGTCTGTTCGGATTATCAGTTTGGTTTGGCCTACTAGATTGATCTTTCTTGCAATGGGAGAAGTGCTTAGCTTTGGGTTCAATCTTGCGGCGCTCGATCCCAGTGACAGAAAGGGAACCGACACGTATTGTATTGTTGCCATCGAGGATAAAAAGATGGGGTTTATATCATATTGCATGAATTTATCCCTCTACATCATGTCATCTTGCTTAAGGCGTTACTCTGTTCTTATGAACTTAATACTCTAGATGCATGCTGGATAGCGGTCGATGTGTGGAGTAATAGTAGTAGATGCAGAATCGTTTTGGTAAACTTGTCTCGGACGTGATGCCTATATACATGATCAGGCCTAGATATTCTCATAACTATTCGCTTTTCTATAAATTGCTCGACAATAATTTGTTCACCCACTGTAATACTTATGTTATCTTGAGAGAAGCCACTAGTGAAACCTATGGCCCTCGGGTCTATTCTCCATCATACAAGTTTCCAATATATTTTATTTTGCAATCTTTACTTTCAATCTATATCATAAAAACACCAAAAATATTTATCTTATTATTATCATCTCTATCAGATCTCACTCTTGCAAGTGGCCGTGAAGGGATTGACAACCCCTTTATCGCGTTGGTTGCGAGGTTCTTATTTATGTGTGTAGGTACGAGGTGACTTGTGTGTGGTCTCCTACTGGATTGATACCTTGGTTCGCAAAAACTGAGGGAAATACTTATGCTGCTTTACTGCATCAGCCTTTCCTCTTCAAGGGAAAACCAACGCAGTGCTCAAGAGGTAGCAAGAAGGATTTCTGGCGCCGTTGCCGGGGAGATCTACGCCAAGTCAAGACATACCAAGTACCCATCACAACTCTTATCCTTCGCATTACATTATTTGCCATTTGCCTCTCATTTTCCTCTCCCCCACTTCACCCTTGCCATTTTATTTGCCCTCTTTTTCCGTACCTCTTCTCTTTTCCAATTTGCCTCTTTTGCCTATTTCTTATTTGCTTGTGTGTTGGATTGCTTGCTTGTCACGATGGCTCAAGATAATCCTAAATTGTGTGACTTTGCCAATACCAACAATAATGATTTTATTAGCACTCCTATTGCTCCTCTTACCGATGTTGAATCTTGTGAAATTAATAATGCTTTGTTGAATCTTGTCATGAAAGATCCGTTTTCTGGCCTTCCTAGTGAAGATGCTGCTACCCATCTAAACAACTTTGTTGATTTGTGTGATATGCAAAAGAAGAAAGATGTGGATAATGATATTTTTGAACTTAAGCTATTTCTGTTTTCACTTAGAGATCGTGCTAAAGCTTGGTATTCGTCTTTGCCTAAAAATAGTATTGATTCATGGAATAAGTGCAAAGATGCTTTTATCTCTAAGTATTTTCCTCCCGCTAAGATCATCTCTCTTAGAAACGATATTATGAATTTTAAGCAACTTTATCATGAACATGTTGCACAAGCTTGGGAGAGGATGAAATTAATGATACGTAATTGCCCTACCCATGGTTTGAATCTTTGGATGATTATACAAAAAATTTATGCCGGATTGAACTTTGCTTCTAGAAATCTTTTAGATTCGGTCGTGGGAGGCACTTTTATGGAAATCACTTTAGGAGAAGCTACCAAACTCCTAGATAATATTATGGTCAATTATTCTCAATGGCACACGGAAAGATCTACTAGTAAAAAAGTGCATGCAATTGAAGAGATTAATGTTTTGAGTGGAAAGATGGATGAACTTATGAAATTGTTAGCTAATAAGAGTGCTCCTACTTATCCTAATTATATGCCTTTGTCTACTTTGATTGAGAATAATAATTAATCTATGGATGTGAATTTTGTTGGTAGGAACAATTACGGTAACAATGCGTATAGAGGTAATTTTAATTCTAGGCCGTTTCCTAGTAATTCCTCTAATAATAATTCCTACAACAATTCTTATGGAAATTATAATAAGAGTCCCTCTGATTTTGAATCTAGTATTAAAGAATTTATTACTTCGCAAAAGAGTTTCAATGCTTTGATTGAAGAAAAATTGCTTAAGATTGATGAGTTGGCTAGGAACGTGGATAGAATTTCTCTTGATGTTGATTCTTTGAAACTTAGATATATTCCACCTAAGCATGATATCAATGAGTCTCTCAAAGCCGTGAGAATTCCCATTGATGGGTGCAAAGAAAGAACTGCTAGGATGCGTGCAAAAAGAGATTGCTTTGTGAAAGCGTGTTCTTCCAGTTTTAATGATAATAAGGATGAAGATCTAAAAGTAATTGATGTGTCCCCTATTAAATCTTTGTTTTGAAATATGAATCTTGATAATTATGGGACTAGAGATGAGTCAACTTTAGTTAGAAGGCGTCCCAAAATTTGGAGTTTTTAGATCTTGATGCAAAAATTGATAAAAGTGGGATTGAACAGGTCAAAACTTTGAATAGTAATGAACCCACTATCTTGGATTTCAAGGAATTTAATTATGATAATTGCTCTTTGATAGATTGTATTTCCTTGTTGCAATCTGTGCTAAATTCTCCTCATGCTTATAGTCAAAATAAAGCTTTTACTAAACATATCGTTGATGTTTTGATGCAATCTTATGAAGAAAAACTTGAGTTGGATGTTTCTATCCCTAGAAAACTTGATGATGAGTGGGAACCTACAATAAAAATTACAATTAAAGATCATGAATGCTATGCTTTGTATGATTTGGGTGCTAGTGTTTCCACGATCCCAAAAACTTTGTGTGATTTGCTAGGTTTCCGTGAATTTGATGATTGTTCTTTAACTTGCACCTTGCGGATTCCACTATTAAGAAACCTATGGGAAAGATTAACGATGTTCTTATTGTTGCAAATAGGAATTATGTGCCCGTATATTTCATTGTTCTTAATATAGATTGCGATCCTTCATGTCCTATTATTTTTGGTAGACCTTTGCTTAGAACGATTGGTGCAATTATTGATATGAAGGAAGGGAATATTAGATTCCAATTTCCATTAAGGAAAGGCATGGAACACTTCCCTAGGAAGAAAATTAAATTACCATATGAATCTATTATGATAGCCACTTATGGATTGCCTTCCAAAGATGGCAATACCTAGATCTATCCTTGCTTTTATGCCTAGCTAGGGGCGTTAAACGATAGCGCTTGTTGGGAGGCAACCCAATTTTATTTTTATTCCTTGATTTTTGATCCTGTTTATTAATAAATAAATAATTTATCTAGCCTCTATTTTGGTTGTGTTTTGTGTTTAATTAGTTTTCGTGCCAAGTAGAACCGTTGGGAAGACTTGGGGAAAGTCTTTTTGATCTTGCTGTAAAAAGCAGAAACTTTAGCGCTCACGAGAATTGCTGCCATTTTTTATTTGAGAGTTCTATTTAGTTAATTATTTTTGCAGATGATTAATATATAAATTCCTCACGTCCATAAATTTATTTAGAATTTTTGGGGTTCCAGAAGTTTGCGTTAGTTACAGATTACTACAGACTGTTCTGTTTTTGACAGATTCTGTTTTTCGTGTGTTGTTTGGTTATTTTGATGAATCTATGGCTAGTAAAAGAGTTTATAAACCATAGAAGAGTTGGAATACAGTAGGTTTAACACCAATATAAATAAAGAATGAGTTCATTACAGTACCTTGAAGTGGTGTTTTGTTTTCTTTCGCTAACGGAGCTCACGAGATTCTCTTGTTAAGTTTTGTGTTGTGAAGTTTTCAAGTTTTGGGTAAAGATTTGATGGATTATGGAACAAGGAGTGGAAAGATACTAAGCTTGGGGATGCCCATGGCACCCCAAGGTAAAATACAAGGACACCAAAAAGCCTAAGCTTGGTGTCGGTGTACTAGAATAGGGGTACCCTAGTACCCCGAACTTGTGCACGGGCAGTTGCAGCACCCCGCGGCAAGGCTTGCCAGGCGAACGCCAAGATCCTCCATGGTTCCCTTGGAGCCATTCAAGAACAAAGTATTTAAGCTCAGGAGACAAGGCCCCGGCAAGAGGAGCTTGCCGAGAAGGCCAACCAGGACACTCCAAGGAACTTGCCGCGACGCGCCTCGCGCTCCGGCAAGGCAACAAGGCCCCGGCAAGAGGAGCTTGCCGGGAAGACCAACCAAGGTACCTCGAGGCCCGGTGAGCGACAAGCTTCCGGACCCGACAAGATAACAACAGCGGCAAGGCGCTTGCCGCGGCAGGCGGCCACTCTGTGCCCATGCTCCAGCGCATCCACCAACGTGTCGCTCTGGGGGCCTCTCCAGGCGCGCGTGGCCGGAGGCTGTGCAGCCAGCGGTGCGCAGTGGCATGCGAAGCTGACAAGATCGCCATCATGGCGAACGGTGGCGCCCCTAACGGTCCTTTTCTGCACTGTTTGGGCGACTCAGACGGGCCTTTAATGCCCTTGTCCCCTGCCGTCAGGGTTAGGTAGGGTGCACTGTACAAGTAACTGTACCAACCACCCCACTTTTTACATTTGTACCCTTCTCTGCATTGCCACCTGTCGGTGACCCCTTTAGCGTATAAAAGGAGGCCCATGCGTAACGTAGAGGGGGTTCGGTTCGATTCATTCGTGAGCCAGAAAACACTTAGCTCTCTCTCTAGAGCAAGAAGATAATAGAACCAGACAAGCAGCAGTAGGAGTGTTATCTCCCCGGAGAGCTCCGAAGCTGGGTAAACTGCTCGTGTGCTTCGCCTCGATCTGCTCTTCGTGCGATCTCCGCCCCCCGCCGAACCGAAAGGGGCCCGGTCTGCCGGCCCCATAGGTGTTCGAGGATCAGTTTCCCCGACATCTTTGGCGCGCCAGGTAGGGGGCGTCGAGATTGTGTGAACCTGATCCGGCGTTCACACGAGCTAGATCTTCATTCCCTTCATCAACATGCCACCGAAGAAGAAGACTTCGGCGGCAGCCGCTCCATCCACGTCACTTCCGCCACCGTTGGAGCAAACGGGTGGTGGAATGGACGCCGGCGGAAGAATGGACGTCGACGAGGAAGCTCATGATGCCGCCAGGTCCAAGAACAAGGTTGCACAAACCTCGACGACTGTACATGTTCCACGCCACTCTCAGGAGGCGCAAGACCAACAGCGTCATGGCACTAGCAATGCCATACGCATGATAGGCCAAGACCAAGCTGGTGGATCTCGGGGCGCTCAAGACCAGCATGCATGCCAGCGTGCTGGCACGAGCGGGGCACGGTCACCTGGACGGGATACTGCTCCTTCCAACATAGTTAGAAGTCCGAGCACGTCCCGCTCCTCGCGCCGTCCGCCACTGCCACCCACCACTCCAGCAGAAGCTTTGGCGCGAGGTCAACTTCTCCTAGATTACCCTCCGACGTCGGACAGGATCGACGAATGGAGGGCCACAATTCAGAGTCTCATCGGCTACGCCAACGGCGACACTCCACAGCGGCCGAGCGCGTCACCGCCACGGCAGGGTTGCCAGGCGCGAGCCGGTGGCGACGAAACGGGTGGAGGTGCAACTACCATGCAATCACCGCCCCGAAGGCCAAGATCGCCGACTCGCCGGATCCACCTCGACAGTGACTCCACTGCATCGTCGGATCCACGAGCTCGTCACGATCAGCGCCAAGTCCTTCATGATCGCCAACAAGAAGACGCTCGAACTCGCATCGAGCGCCGAAGAGAAGCGCGACGTCAATCCGACAAGCGCGCTGGGCCCTCTGATGACATGCATGCGCCAGGGGAACCAGGCGATCTTCCGTACGCGGTAGGTTGCCCTGTGTTCACTCGTGAGCTGCGGCAAGTCCAGTGGCCCAGCACGAAAAACTTCAAGCCAGACGTATCGGAGAAGTACGACGGCAAGACGCATCCGTCAGAATTCCTCAGCATCTACACCATCGCGGTGCAGGCTGCCGAGGGACAGGATGACAAGATCCTTGCCAACTACTTCCCGCTGGTGCTCAAGCCCAACGTCAGATCTTGGCTCATGCACTTGCCGGACAACTCGATATCCTCTTGGGC
The DNA here is from genome assembly GCF_002162155.2 of Triticum dicoccoides. Classification (NCBI taxonomy): domain Eukaryota; kingdom Viridiplantae; phylum Streptophyta; class Magnoliopsida; order Poales; family Poaceae; genus Triticum; species Triticum dicoccoides. The sequence continues at coordinate 453,479,154 of NC_041386.1, read as the reverse complement.
TGATCTGTGCCATGAATTCGTCGGCGCCTTCACAGGCGGACACAAGCCTCATGGCCAGGAGAGTGATCTTCATCTGCTCGCCCAGAAGGAAGGAGAGCCCCTGCGCAAGTACATTCAGAGATTCAGCAGTGTGCAGCACAACATCCCAGACGTCCACCCTGCTGCGGTGATCAGCGCGTTCCATCAGAACATGCGGAACCGCAGGATGCGGGAGGAAATGGCGATGTGCAAGATCAGGGATGTCAGTGAGTTATATGCACTGGCCGACAAGTGTGCACGTGCCGAGGAAGGGAGGAGACTCCCCGGAGAGAATGTAGGAGCGGGAGGATCTGACAGTGAAGACGCTACCCCGTCAAGGAAAAACCGGCGGCGGAACAACAGAAGGAGGAAAGGCAAAGAGGTGCTAGTTGTTGAACAGTCCGGCAACGGTGGTGGCGCCAAGGAAGCCAAAGCTGGTGACTCCGGCAAGGAGGTTGCCGCGGAGGTGGCGGTCGCCGACAAGCAGGACGACACCAACAAGCAGTATTGCAAGATCCACCGCACCAAGGGCCATGATCTCCAGAACTGTAAGAAAGTCAAGCAGCTTGTTGAGCAACAGAAAGCTGAATACAAGCGGCGCGACAAGGAGAAGGCCTAGGAAGGTGCTAGGGGATCCGGCAAGAAACGTCCCGGCCGAGGAGGACGCCGCAGCAAGGCCAAGCAGCGGCAAGGAGACAGACCTCCCCGCCGCCGCGACAAGGATGAAGATGACAACGACGATGAAGACATGGATGACGAGGAGACTGATGAGCAGGAGTACCAGAAAGCCACAGAGGTCCTGTGCGTTGACGGTGGTGCTTCTCTGCATACCTCGCACCGTCAGCTCAAGCAGTGGGTGCGGGAAGTTAATGCAGCAGAACCACCCGTCGAGTCACGCAAACCTCTGAAATGGTCCGGCACGCCTATCATCTTTGATATTGAGGACCACCCGGATCGCATAACTGCGGTCAGGTGCTTGCCGATGTTGGTTTCACCAACAATCCGCAACCTCAAGGTCACTAAGATGCTAGTTGACGGTGGGGTCGGCTTGAACCTGATCTCCTCCGCGGTGCTCCAGAAACTCCAGATCCCTGACAGCGAGCTCGAAGAGACCGGTACATTTCAAGGAATCAACCCGGGAAGGAGCAAGCCGAAGGGAAAGATCACGTTGCCGGTAACATTTGGAAGCGAACTGAACTTCAGGACTGAGAGGGTCACATTTGATGTTGCTGACTTTTCATTACCTTACAATGGAATCCTTGGCCGTCCGGCACTCGCCAAGTTCATGGCAGCCTCTCACTATGCGTACAACGTACTGAAAATGCCAGGCCCGATAAGTGTCATCTCTGTCCCTGGCGACAAGAAGGATGCTCTTATCTGTGCCGACAAGATCTACCGGGAAGCAGCAGCCGCAGCAGAACGCAAGACACTTGCCGCTGAAGCTCCCGGGGGGAAGAAGAAGACCAAGTCCGGCAAGAGCTCTGATGCCCACTCCGGCAAGCGCACCTCTTCGGGGTGCTGCGCTACCGTCGAGGACGCACCATCGAGCTCCACCGGCAAGTGTAAGAAGGCAATGGCAGCTCCACCTGACACCAAGAAGGTGTCCGCCAAGGAGGATGGCGCTGGTGGTACCTTCACCATCAGCGCCACTCTTGACCCCAAATAGGAAAGCGCGCTCGTTGCTTTCCTGCGGGCAAATGTCGACGTGTTTGCATGGCAACCGTCTGATATCCCCGGTGTTCCCAGGAAAGTAATTGAGCACCACCTTGCCGTCTGTCCTCATGCGCGGCCCGTCAAGTAGAGAGTCAGGAAGCAGGCAGTGGAGCACCAAGAATTCATCGCAAAAGAAATCAAGAAGTTGGAAGCAGCAGGCCTTGTCAGAGGAGTGCTCCATCCCACGTGGTTGGCCAATCCTGTTGTTGTGCGCAAGGCTAACGGGAAATGGAGACTTTGTATTGACTTCACTGATGTTAATAAAGCTTGTCCCAAAGACCCATTTCCCTTGCCGCGCATTGACCAGATTGTTGACTCCACAGCCGGATGTGATTTGCTTTCATTTCTTGATGCATACTCAGGATACCATCAGATCTTCATGGCAAAAGAGGATGAAGAGAAAACCGCATTTATCACCCCGTGTGGCACGTACTGCTTCATACGGATGCCTTTCGGTTTGAAGAATGATGGTTCAACATTCGCAAGGGTAGTCCACCACGCTTTTGAGCCGCAAATGCACAGAAATGTGGAAGCTTACATGGATGACATAGTGGTCAAGAGCAAGAACAGGGCGACCCTGATTCAAGATTTAGACGAGACATTTGCGAATCTGCGCAAGATCAACCTCAAGCTTAACCCCGAGAAGTGCGTGTTTGGAGTCCCTTCCGGCAAGCTTCTCGGGTTCTTCGTGTCTCAGCGGGGAATTGAAGCCAATCCCGACAAGATTAAGGCCATTGAGCAGATCGAAGCACCAAAGCGCGTCAAGGATGTACGAAGGCTTGCCGGTTGCGTGGCTGCTCTCAGCAGGTTTATCTCTAGATCTGCTGAGCGCACCCTGTCATTTTTCAAAATTTTGAAAAAGGCAGGTCCAATGAAATGGACTCCGGAGGCGGAGGCTGCGCTGCAGGACTTGAAGAGATACCTATCCTCCACTCCAACACTTGTCGCACCTAAGCCGCAAGAGAAGTTGCTGCTGTATATAGCGGCAACCAATCAAGTGGTTAGTGCTGCGTTAGTGGCGGAGAGAGAGGCAGATGATGAGCCAGCAACCACGGCAGATGCATCCAGCGACAAGCAGGGGGCTTCGCCGACAAGCTCTGGTCCCGACAAAGATGGATCTGCGCAGGAGCATGATAAGATACAGAAGAGAATGGTGCAGCGTCCAGTTTACTTTGTCAGTTCCCTTCTGCAGGGGGCTAGATCAAGGTACTCTGGTGTGCAGAAGTTGCTTTTCGGCCTCCTCATGGCCTCGAGAAAGCTGCGCCATTACTTCCAAGCACATGAAATCACAGTCGTCACTCGCTTTCCGCTGAAGAGGATACTGCAAAATCCAGAAGCAACAGGCAGGATTGTCGAGTGGGCGCTGGAACTGTCAAGCTTTGGCCTCAAGTTTGAGAGCACTTCAACTATCCAAAGCAGAGCATTGGCAGAGTTCATAGCAGAGTGGACGCCAACCCCAGATGAAGAAATTCCAGAGACGAGCATCCCCGTCAAAGAGGCAAGCAGAGAGTGGCTGATGTACTTTGATGGTGCCTTCTCGCTGCAAGGCGCTGGTGCGGGCGTGCTTCTTGTCGCACCCACCGGAGAGCACCTCAAATACATAGTCCAGATGCACTTTCCCAAGGAGCAAGCAACCAACAATACTGCGGAGTATGAAGGATTGCTTGCCGGTCTCAGAATCGCAGCAGACCTTGGGATCAAGAAGCTCATTGTCAGGGGTAACTCACAGCTTGTCATCCGCCAAGTGAACAAGAACTACCAAAGTCCATTGATGGAAGCATATGTTGATGAAGTGAGGAAGCTAGAAGAGCACTTTGACGGCCTACAGATGGAACATATCCCGAGAACTCAGAATGACATTGCTGATGGCCTGTCAAAGTGCGCCACACTAAAGTTACCTGTGGAACCAGGGATCTTTGTGCTCAAGTTGACTCAACCATCCGTAACACCCTCAACTGGACAAAGCAAGAAGAGGAAGTTGGTTTCTGGCGACTACTTTCCGGCAGAGCTCCCCGAAGCCGCCGCCAAGAAAGTCCCCAAGATCAACACCAAGAATGCTGAGGGGCAGTCTGCTCCGGCAAACCTTATGGTTTGTTCCGTTGAAGCAGACGCTCCCGACAAGTTTTGCTCCGGCAAGCTTGCCGGGGAACATCAAGCTCCGGCAGGGCCGCAAGTCCTTGTCGTAGAAGCGGATGTTCCCGCAGCAGCAGATGTGCCTTTAGTCCTTGTTGTCGAGCCACAAGCTCCAGCATGGGCACAGCAGATTGTCCATTTCCTTTAGACAGGAGAACTTCCCGAAGAGCAAGAAGAAGCGGAAAGAGTAGCCCGGCAGTCAAGTATGTACCAGTTTGTCGATAGCATACTGTACAGAAGAAGACTCAACGGTGTGAAATTGAAGTGTATTTGCCGGGAAGATGGACAAAAGTTGTTGGCAGAGATACATGGAGGCATATGTGGCCACCACATGGGCGCAAGGGCACTTGCCGGCAAAGCTTTCCGGCAAGGCTTCTTTTGGCCGACAGCCCTCCAGGATGCAACTGCACAAGTAACCAAGTGTGAAGCGTGCCAGTTTCACTCCAAACAGATACACCAGCCAGCTCAAACTCTCCAGACGATCCCTTTATCCTGGACATTTTCGGTCTGGGGGCTCGATATCCTCGGCCCTTTCCCCCGAGCCGTCGGGGACTTTGAGTACTTGTACGTCGCAATCGACAAGTTCACAAAGTGGCCGGAAGTGCAGCCAGTGAGGAAGGTGACAGCACAGTCAGCAGTCAAGTTCTTCATGTCAATTGTTTGCCGTTTCGGGATCCCTAACAGGATCATCACTGACAACGGCACGCAATTCACGAGCCGCACCTTCATGCAGTACGTCCAAGACCTTGGCGCCAAGGTCTGCTTCGCTTCTGTTGCTCATCCGAGAAGCAACGGTCAAGCAGAGAGGGCAAATGCTGAAGTGCTGCGCGAGCTGAAGACCAAAACTTTCGACAGGCTGCGCAAGTGCGGAAGAAACTGGATCGAGGAGCTGCCGGTGGTTCTTTGGTCGATCAGAACGACGCCAAATCGAGCCACTGGCCAGACACCTTTCGCTCTAGTCTACGGAGCAGAGGAAGTTCTCCCCACGGAACTCGTATACGGATCGCCTCGAGTGCTCGCTTATGATGAGTTTGAGCAAGAACAGCTGCGACAAGACGACGCGCTGCTCCTTGAGGAAGATCGTCTTCAGGCTGCTGTACGAGCTGCTCGATACCAGCAATCTTTGCGCCGCTACCATAGCCGCAAAGTTAAGGCCAGAAGCTTCGAGGAAGGCGACCTTGTTCTTCGGCGCGTTCAGTCCGCCAAGAATTCCAACAAGTTGACACCGAAGTGGGAAGGCCCTTATCGGGTGAGACGAGTCACAAGGCCCGGCGCTGTCCGCCTTGAGACCGAAGATGGCATTCCGATGAGCAACTCCTGGAACATAGAACATCTTCGTAAGTTTTTCCCATAGGGCGCGGTTGCCGGAACCCCGTTCCGGCAACCACCTTTTGTACAAGTCTTGCCGCTGTTGCATGTAATCCTTTGTACAAAGTCGGGCGTAGATCCCGTGCATAAAAAGAACCCCATGTGCTCCGCACAACTTGTCCATTTCATGCATTAGTTTCTTTCTCGCATGCGTTATCTGACACTTTGTGCAGCACCTACATCCGGTGAGCAGTAACGAGCCGAAGGGCTCCATATCGTTATTTTCTCTTCTTTCTTCTTTTTCAACAAAGGAAAAGGAGGTTCCCTCGCACACATGTTTGCCGGAGGGGAAGGAGAAGATTGTGGTATGGACCAGGCGTCGTTCAAGCGAAGTCTTGCCTTGCCGGGAAGCAAACGATAGAAAAGCTAAGTTGCCAAAGTTTGAGCAATCAGTTTTTAAATTTTTGAGTTATCTTCCTCGAACGACCCTGCTTTGTATGGAAAACCTGTGCGCGGAGGAACCAACTCGTGGCTAGTTGCGCCCTTACTTTGTTTCGAGTCTGCTCAACAGCTTAAGTGTGCTGCATCTAGTCGCGACAAGGTTTCTTGTCGGAAGCAGCACCGCCAGCAGGCTGCTGAAGTTCCACACTCAGCGCTCGCGGCTCGGGTGCCTGCGCCGACAAGTTCCCTAGAAGCGTAGGGTAAAAACATACAAAGGAAGGAATCTAGTAGAGGAAATAACATAGCAATTGATAACAGAAATAAAGTTATATTACAAGATAACTTGTTGCAGCTCTAACAGAATGTTTTCATAACATGATTAGCAGCGGCAAGGGAAAAGAAGAAATGGACGGCCTAGTCTACGCGTCCGCCCTTGACCCTCTTTATCTCGCTCACCTTGTCCACAATGGGTGCGACAAGGGCCTTGAGTGCATCCAGATCGGCGTCTGGCGGCAAGGACCTGAGGACGTTGGTGAAGCTGAGGCCTGGATTGCGGAAGGCCACCTTCATCAGCACCTTCTGGAGAACCCCGGCGCAGATTTTGCGCGACTCATCGGCCAGCTGCTTCGGGATCCTCTCCCGGAGCCGCTGGAGTGCCGTCGCCACGCCCTTGAAGAACAGGCTGAGCTTGGCGCTGGGTTGAAGACTCTCGTCGGAAGGATACCCAAAGTCCTCCATTCCCAGCTGCGCCAGCTTCTTGTTGATGACTGCGGCAATGTTCACCAGACCCTCGGTCCAGTGCTCCACAGTGTCTCTGAACGAGTTCTGGGTAACTGCAATGCTCTCCAGCAGCGCCGCGTCAGCCTTGACCTTCTCCAACAAGGTCTTCTCCTGCTCCTTGGCGGCCTCCAGCGTCTGCGTCAGCATAGCCAGCTTCAGCTCCAGGTCTGCTTTGGAATCCTTGGCGGCGCTGAGCTCCTTGCCCCTCTCAGCGAGAAGACCTTGCAGCTCACCGTGGGCGGCAGCATCCTTCTCACGCTCACGCTTGAGCGCGGCAAGCTCCTCGCCGCTCTTCCCAATGTTGGCCTCCAGCTGCGCCACCTTCTCCTCCAGCTCTTTCTTGGCGGCCTCTGCAATTGCGCAGCGTCCTTTGCCTCCTTGAGCGCCCCGCCAAGTGCTTGCTCGCGCTCGACGAGCTCTTCCTCGTAGCTGTCGAGGTTGGCCTTCCGCCGCACTAGTTCACCTTCCCGCGCGGACTGCTTCTCGGCGGCCAGCCTTTGCTCCTCCTCAGCTTCGGCCTTCTCGAGAAGGAAGGCCGTGCGCTCCTCGTCGAGTCGCTCCCGCTCCTGCGCCAGGGACCGGAGAGCTTCTTGATTGTGGCCCCGGAGCTCCTCCGTGCGCTTCTCCATGTCAACTCCCGCCTTCGCGACAAGCGCTTCCCGGGAAGCCAACTTGGCTTGCCGGGCGCGGTAGAGTGACAGCAGCTTCCGCAGCAGCTGCTCCTCCTCAGGCTCGCCGCTGCTGCTGCTGGGCGCGTCGACCAACGACAGTCCAGCAGAGGCGAGCACCTCCCCGTCGAAAGTTTCCCCCTCGACCGGCGCCCTGGAGCTCGGCGCCCAGGGTAGCTTGATGAAGATATTGTTGCCGGCCTTCAAGTAGGCGCTGGGCTGGGGCTCCTCGGAGCCCGGCTCCGCAGAAGCGGCAGAGGGATCGGCGGTCGGCGCAGCGCCTGGCGCTCCTGCGGCCTCAGGGTCGTCAGTGCGATCGCCCGACCCCTCGCCGGCTTCTGCAGCGGCAGCCCTGGCGGCCTCCTCGCCGACAGTCTCATCAGCACCGGCCCCTTCCTCGCCGGCGCCCTCTGTCTCCATTGGCTCAGTAGCAGAGGGGTCTGAAGAACAAAGAAGGGAGAAAAATCAATCAAAAATCCAAGAGAAGAAAATCAGAAGGAGAAGAACCAAAGGGAAAGTTTTTGGACAAGTGAATTACCTGCGCCAAGATCTGCGGTTGCGGTCTCGGTCGCCGCAGGATCGACGGTGCTGTCCCTTGCCGGAGAGTTCTCCCTTGCTGGAGAGCGCTCCCTTACCGGGAACCCCTCCCTTGGCGGCGTAGTCGAAGCAGATGGCACTTCGGGACCAGCTTCCGGGCGCTCCTGATGTGGCTGCTCTGCTCCTACACAAATCAACAAGCAAGATATCAACAAAGGAAAAAGCACTCAAGCGCACCCGGCAGCAGAAGGCTAAACTATGAACTTACGCTGGGGGTTGCGCTGGGGGCTGCTTTGAGGAGTGATTGCCGGGTCCGTCAAGGTGGTCTCGGACCCACCTCCTGCTGACACGGTGGGGGCATCCTCGATGACAATCACCGCAGCCTTGGCCCTCTTCGCCGCTCTCTGGGCCAGCGTCCTGAAAAGAAAGGAGTCCAGATTGGAGCAAGTCAGATACAAGATATAAACAGCAAGATCGAAGAACTACAAGAGCACCAAAGAAACTTACTCTTCTTCCTCCTCGTCGGAGCTGAGCGCGGAAAGATCGAAGTCCGCCCTCCTTCGGTGCGACGATGCGGAGGAGTAGGATCCCTTGCCCGCTTGGCGGGGGCGGGGGCGGTGGCCCGGGAAGATCCCGCTCCAGTTGCCGCTGTTGCGTGAGGCGCTCCCGCGGCAACATTGCTTGCCGCGGTAGAGCGCGTCGCACGGCTCGGCGGCTGTTGACCCGGCTGCCGCCCCGCTGTGTCCCCGGCCCTGCGAAGGCGCCTTCTTGGCGGGGCCGGGGGCTCCGCCTGCGGCAAGTTTTCTGAAGGCTCGGGCTCCTCCTCGCCGGCCTTGCTCGGCTCGGCTTCGGAACCGGCAGGCTCCTCCTCGCCAATGAACTCCGCGCGCTCGGCAAGGTTTGCCGCCTCTGCAGCCTCCGCCTCCTCCACAGTGAACCCAAACACGCCCGCGGCAGCTGCGGCCGCAACCTCTTCCGCCCTAGTGGCGATGCGCTGCAGCTCCTCGTCGGTGGTGTCACGGGTGAGGCTCTTATGCTCGTCAGCGTGGACCGGCACCTCTTCCAAGTTGTCGAAGAACGCTTGCACGACATCATCCGCAGGCTCTTGCCAAGTTGGAACGATTCCGTGTGAATCACACAATAGCATCATGGCGCGGATCCGGTCAAGCGACGAATTGTTGCATAATGGGACAACGCCCCTCGGCAGCGTGAATGGGTGCTGGGGGTCGCGTTTAAACAACTCCAGGAGCATTGCATCCAGCTCCAAGACGGTGAAGTTGTAGTTGAGGCCTGGCCGTAGCCTCATGATGTCCGCCGAGGTCTTGAATTCCCAGGCGGGCCTCCCCCTCTCCTACAGGGGGGCGATGCGGCGGCGGAGGAAATCTGCGCCTACAGCGCCTACAGTGAGCCCGGCAAGCCTGAGGCGAAGGATCCTAGTAATGGCGATCTTTAGCCTCTCATCTTCCGGGGCCACGTTGCTCCAGTCATTGTCGCGCACTATTGGAGTTTGGCGCACGGCGGTGAAGGGCTGCGGATTCTCCTCGACAATCCAACACCACTCCGCTCTCCACTCATCCCACTTGCTGTGGAGCTCACCCTCCAAGTACGCCTCCTTCTTGCCGACTCTCAAGATCCAGGCAATCCCTCCGGCAAGCGGCTCTCCTCTCTCTACCCGAGGTATGAAGTAGTGGCGGAAAAGGGCAACACTGGGGTGGACTCCGACAAAGTTTTCGCACAAATGTGCGAAAACTGCCATGGTCAGAACAGCGTTGGGGGTGAAGTCAAGGAGGCGGAAGCCGTATGTGTTCATGATATCGCAGAAGAACTCCGAGAAGGGCGGGCAGAGCCCGCAATAGAAGAATAGCACGAAGAATGGGTACCCGTTTGGAGCCAGCTCCGAAGCAGCGGTCGGGAGTACCCTCGTGCGCGGATGCGCACGCGTCTCCGTCGCCCAAAAGAGGTAGAAGTACTCCCTCAGCTCCTGCACGCCGAGCTGAGGGGAGAAGATCGCCCGCTCCTTCCGCAGCGCCGCGAGCCGCTGCGCCTCAGCCGACTTCACGCCCTTTCCCTTGTTGGCTTTCGAGGCCATGGCAGGGTTGTGAGGGAGGTCGACGGCGTGGTGATGCTGGTGGCAATGGGGGGCGGAGCGCTGCTCTCTCGGCTTCGAGAAGAAGGGGGAGCGGCGGAGGTTCGTGAAGATGAAGTAGCAGCAACCAGCGAGGGGGAACGAACTGCCCCTGTTTCCTCTGCTTATAAAGAGGGACGGGGCGGACGTTTCGCCCTTCCGAATAAACAACCACCCACGATCTCTCCCACGATGCCGCATTCAACGCGTGCCATTATGGGAGAGCGCGGTGGATACGGAGCGAGATTCGGTGTGGCCCAGTCCGCGTGTGCTCGTGCCCTGTCTTGGGCCTGGCCCAACAGCGCTCGGCACCGTGTCTGGCCCAGGCCTGGGGGCTCCTGTCGGTGTACTAGAATAGGGGTACCCTAGTACCCCGAACTTGTGCACGGGCAGTTGCAGCACCCCGCGGCAAGGCTTGCCGGGCGAACGCCAAGATCCTCCATGGTTCCCTTGGAGCCATTCAAGAACAAAGTATTTAAGCTCAGGAGACAAGGCCCCGGCAAGAGGAGCTTGCCGGGAAGGCCAACCAGGACACTCCAAGGAACTTGCTGCGACGCGCCTCGCGCTCCGGCAAGGCAACAAGGCCCCGACAAGAGGAGCTTGCCGGGAAGACCAACCAAGGTACCTCGAGGCCCGGTGAGCGACAAGCTTCCGGACCCGACAAGATAACAACAGCGGCAAGGCACTTGCCGCGGCAGGCGGCCACTCTGTGCCCACGCTCCAGCGCATCCACCAACGTGTCGCTCTGGGGGCCTCTCCAGGCGTGCGTGGCGGGAGGCTGTGCAGCCAGCGGTGCGCAGTGGCATGCGAAGCTGACAAGATCGCCATCGTGGCGAACGGTGGCGCCCCTAATGGTCCTTTTTTGCACTGTTTGGGCGACTCAGACGGGCCTTTAATGCCCTTGTCCCCTGCCGTCGGGGTTAGGTAGGGTGCACTGTACAAGTAACTGTAGCAACCACCCCACCTTTTACATTTGTACCCTTCTCTGCGTTGCCACCTGTCGGTGACCCCTTTAGCATATAAAAGGAGGCCCATGCGCAACGTAGAGGGGGTTCGGTTCGATTCATTCGTGAGCCAGAAAACACTTAGCTCTCTCTCTAGAGCAAGAAGATAATAGAACCAGACAAGCAGCAGTAGGAGTGTTATCTCCCCGGAGAGCTCCGAAGCTGGGTAAACTGCTCGTGTGCTTCGCCTCGATCTGCTCTTCGTGCGATCTCCGCCCCCCGCCGAACCGAAAGGGGCCCAGTCCGCCGGCCCCATAGGTGTTCGAGGATCAGTTTCCCTGACACTTGGGGATGCCCCGGAAGGCATCCCCTCTTTTGTCTTCGTTCATCGGTAACTTTACTTGGAGCTATATTTTTATTCACCACATGATATATGTTTTGCCTGGAGCGTCTTGTATGATTTGAGTCTTTGCTTTTTAGTTTACCACAATCATCCTTGCTGTACACACCTTTTGAGAGAGACACACATGAATTGGAACGTATTAGAATACTCTATGTGCTTCACTTATATCTTTTGAGCTATATAGTTTTTGCTCTAGTGCTTCACTTATATCTTTTTAGAGCACGACGGTGGTTCTATTTTATAGAAATAATTGATCTCTCATGCTTCACTTATATTATTTTGAGATTCATTTAGAAAAACATGGGAATTTGCTTTTAGGCATAATAAAAACTTTTATATAAGTGCATTGAATACTAAGAAAAGTTTGATACTTGATAATTGTTTTGACATATGGAGATGGTGATATTAGAGTCATGCTAGTTGACTAGTTGTGAATTTGAGAAATACTTGTGTTGGAAGTTTGTGATTCCCGCAGCATGCATGTATGGTGCACCGTTATGTGATGAAGTCGGAGCATGATTTATTTATTGATTGCCTTCCTTATGAGTGGCGGTTGGGGACGAGCGATGGTCTTTTCCTACCAATCTATCCCCCTAGGAGCATGCGCGTAGTACTTTGTTTCGATAACTAATAGATTTTTGCAATAAGTATGTGAGTTCTTTATGACTAATGTTGAGTCCATGGATTATACGCACCCTCACCCTTCCACCATTGCTAGCCTCTCTAGTACCGCGCAACTTTCGCTGGTACCATAAACCCACCATATACCTTCCTCAAAACAGCCACCATACCTACCTATTATGGCATTTCCATAGCCATTCCGAGATATATTGCTATGCAACTTTCTACCGTTCCGTTATTATGACACGCTTCATCATTGTCATATTGCTTCGCATGATCATGTAGTTGACATCGTATTTGTGGCAAAGCCACCATTCATAATTCTTTCATAGATGTCACTCTTGATTCATTGCATATCCTGGTACACCGCCGGAGGCATTCACATAGAGTCATATTTTGTTCTAAGTATTGAGTTGTAATTCTTGAGTTGTAAGTAAAAAAAGAAGTGTGATGATCATCATTATTAGAGCATTGTTCCAGTGAGGAAAGGATGATGGAGACTATCATTCCCCCACAAGTCAGGATGGGACTCTGGACGAAAAATAAAAAAAAAAGAGAAAAGAGGCCAAAAGAGAAAAGGAAAGAAGGCCCAAATAAAAAAATGAGAGAAAAAGAGAGAAGGGACAATGTTACTATCCTTTTACCACACTTGTGCTTCAAAGTAGCACCATGATCTTCATGATAGAGAGTCTCCTATGTTGTCACTTTCATAAACTAGTGGGAATTTTACATTATAGAACTTGGCTTGTATATTCCAATGACGGGCTTCCTCAAATTGCCCTAGGTCTTCGTGAGCAAGAAAGTTGGATGCACACCCACTTAGTTTCTTTTGTTGAGCTTTCATACACTTATAGCTCTAGTGCATCCGTTGCATGGCAATCCCTACTCACTCACATCGATATCTATTGATGGGCATCTCCATAGCCCGTTCATACGCCTAGTTGATGTGAGACTATCTTCTCCTCTTTTGTCTTCTCCACAACCACCATTCTATTCCACCATAGTGCTATATCCATGGCTAACGCTCATATATTGCGTGAAGATTGAAAAAGGTTGAGAACATCAAAAGTATGAAACAATTGCTTGGCTTGTCATCGGGGTTGTGCATGATTTAATATTTTGTGTGATGAAGATAGAGCATAGCCAGACTATATGATTTTGTAGGGATAACTTTCTTTGGCCATGTTATTTTGAGAAGACATGATTGCTTACTTATTATGCTTGAAGTATTATTATTTCTATGTCAATATTAAACTTTTATCTTGAATCTTTCAGATCTGAACATTCATGCAACAATAAAGAAAAATTACATTGAGAAATATGTTAGGAAGCATTCCACATCAAAAACTATCTTTTTTATCATTTACCTACTCGAGGACGAGCAGGAATTAAGCTTGGGGATACTTGATACGTCTCCAACGTATCTATAATTTTTGATTGCTCCATGCTATTATATTATCTATTTTGGATGTTAATGGGCTTATTTTTACACTTTTATATTATTTTTGGGACTAACCTATTAACCGGAGGCCCAGCCCAAATTGTTGTTTTTTGCCTATTTTAGAGTTTCGCCGAAAAGGAATATCAAACGGAGTCCAAACGGAATGAAACCTTCGGGAACGTTATTTTTGGAACAAACGTGATCCAGGAGACTTGGAGTTGACGTCAAGAATCAATCGAGGAGGCCACAAGGCAGGGGGGCGCACCCACCCTCCCTGGGCGTGCCCTCCACCCTCGTGGGCCCCTCGTTGGTCCACCAACGTACTTCTTCCTCCTATATATATCCATATACCCCGCAAACATCCAGGAGCACCATGAAACCCTATTTCCACCGCCGCAACCTTATGTACCCAAGAGATCTGTAACATCCCAAATTTTCAATTTGGAATGTTATACATAGGTCATTCATGCATATCATACTTTATTGCATTTCGTTTTGTGATCCTCGAAATCCTAAGCAACTCAAGGACCCTCGGAGCGAGTTGGGGATTTTCCTAGTTCTCATATTTGAACTTTTCTCAATTATCGAAACAAAGATCACTTTGGTTTTAATTATTTTTCTCTCTAAAAATATTTCATATTAAAATTATATGAGAGGAGATAATATGATTTCTCCAAAATAAATGAAATGTTGGAGGAAAAATATTAAAATCAATTTGTATACTTTATTTGGGTTTTATCGCTATTTTATTTGAATTAGGAAAAATATGTGTTTTTCAAAATTACATTAGAGGCCCAAATAAATGTTCACTTTGTTCGGAATACTTTTAGAAGACGGGGAATATTTATTTCAGGATTTTTGGAGTCCGTTTAGTATTTCTTTTCTTCGTTTTTCTGTGCGTCGGAATATTTTTAAGAAAAAAGTGAACCGCCTTACCGGGTCGTGTCCGCCTCGGACACCGACCCGGCCGACTTTATAAGCCGAGGCCCCGAGGCCCCAGCCCACCTCACGCCGCGCCCCCAAACCCTAGGCCGCCACCGCCTCATCAGCCGTCGCCGCCGCCGCGTCCGCCGCCCGCGCCGTCGCCGCCGCCCACGCCGGAGCCCGCCGCCTCGCCTCGCCGGATGATACGTCTCCAACGTATCTATAATTTTTTATTGTTCCATGCTATATTATATCCTGTTTTGGACATTATTGGGCTTGATTATATACTTTTATATTATTTTTGGGACTAACCTATTAACCGGAGGCCCAGCACAGAATTGTTGTTTTTTGCTTAT
>NC_041386.1:453428397-453464367 GCF_002162155.2 Triticum dicoccoides | reverse complement strand
CCGGGCGCGCCCTCCACCCTCGTGGGGCCCATGTTGCTCCACCGACGTACTTCTTCCTCCTATATATACCTACGTACCCCCAAACAACCAGATACGAAGCCAAAATCCTAATTCCACCTCCGTAACTTTATGTACCCATGAGATCCCATCTTGGGGCCTTTTCCGGAGCTCCACCGGAGGGGGCATCGATCACAGAGGGCTTCTACATCAACACCATAGCCTCTCCGATGAAGTGTGAGTAGTTTACTTCAGACCTTCGGGTCCATAGTTATTAGCTAGATGGCTTCTTCTCTCTTTTTGGATCTCAATACAAAGTTCTCCCCCTCTCTTGTGGAGATCTATTCGATGTAATCTTCTTTTGTGGTGTGTTTGTTGAGGCCGATGAATTGTGGGTTCATGATCAAGTTTATCTATGAACAATATTGGAATCTTCTCTGAGTTCTTTTATGTATAATTGGTTATCTTTGCAAGTCTCTTTGAATTATCAGTTTGGTTTGGCCTACTAGATTGATCTTTCTTGCAATGGAAGAAGTGCTTAGCTTTGGGTTCAATCTTGTGGTGTCCTTTCCCAGTGACAGTAGGGGCAGCAAGGCATGTATTGTATTGTTGCCATCGAGGATAACAAGATGGGGTTTATTTCATATTGCATGAGTTTATCCCTCTACATCATGTCATCTTGCTTAAAGTGTTACTTTGTTCTTTTGAACTTAATACTCTAGATGCATGATGGATAGTGGTCGATGTGTGGAGTAATAGTAGTAGATGCAGGCAGGAGTTGGTCTACTTGTCTCGGACGTGATGCCTATATACATGATCATACTTAGATATTCTCATAACTATGCTCAATTCTGTCAATTCCTCAACAGTAATTTGTTTACCCACCGTAATACTTATACTCTCGAGAGAAGCCGCTAGTGAAACCTATGGCCCCCGGGTCTATTTTCCATCATATTAATCTTCCGTCAACAAGCTATTTCCTTTTCCGTTTATTTTGCTTTCTTTACTTTGCATCTTTATCATAAAAATACCAAAAATATTATCTTATCATATCTATCAGATCTCACTTTCGTAAGTGACCATGAAGGGATTGGCAACCCCTTTATTGCATTGGTTGCGAGGATTTTATTTGTTTGTGTAGGTGCGAGGGACTCCTGCGTGGCCTCCTACTGGATTGATACCTTGGTTCTCAAAAACCGAGGGAAATAATTACACTACTTTGCTGCATCACCCTTTCCTCTTCAAGGGAAAACCAACGCAGTGCTCAAGAGGTAGCAAGAAGGATTTCTGGCGCCATTGCTGGGGAGTCTACGCAAAAGTCAACATACCAAGTACCCATCACAAACCCTTATTTCCCGCATTACATTATTTGCCATTTGCCTCTCGTTTTCCTCTCCCCCACTTCACCCTTGCCGTTTTATTCGCCCTCTCTCTTCGTCCTCCTTCTCTTTCTCTATTTGCCTCTTTTTGCCCGTTTCTTGTTTGCTTGTGTGTTGTATTGCTTGCTTGTTGTTATGGCTAGTCCCCTATCTTCTCCGTTGTCTCCCGAAAATGAAATTCTTCATTTTAAGCAAAGGGAAGGAGAAAATCTAAAAGACGCTTGGTATAGAATGTGCAATGCTCAAAATAGATCTACCAGAAAGCAATCTACTTCCATTCTTCTCCGCAATTTTTATGTAGGCACTACTCCTTGGCACAGATATGTCCTTGATACCATTACCAGAGGGAATTTCTTGGGTAGCCACACTTTTGATTCCTATAATGCTATGATAGATTTGTTTGGCTCACCCCCTCTTTTGGTTAATGGTACTATGTTAACTTTGGAGCATGTAATGCAAAAACTTGAAATTGTTAAAAATAAAGTTGCTACCGTAGAGTTAATTGAAAATTTGGATAAAAAGATCCACAACCAAATTACTCAATATGGATCTAAGTAGGAGTCACTTTAAAAAATATTAAGGAGAAGGAACCCATAGTTAATGAAAGAATAAATCAGGATTCCACTAGAATCGATAAAATTGAGGGTATCATTACCAACTTGGGAACCACTTTTTATTCTGTAAAGAATACTCCAAGTCCTCCAACTAAAATTACCAAACTTGTGTATTTTCCTAAAAATAAGGGTGAATCCTCTAGCAAGGAAACCGCGGATCTCAAATCTATAAGTATTCATCCCAATCTTTTTGCTATCATTAAGGAACCGTTTGCTACTAATGATTGTTTCGATTTTGTGCCTAGAAGTTTGATAATTGATAAAAGGAAGGAAACTCTTAAGGGTGATAGATATCTTATAAAGAATTACCAACTAAAGATATCTAGATCTATCCTTGCTTTTATGCCTAGCTAGGGGCGTTAAACGATAACGCTTGTTGGGAGGCAACCCAATTTTATGTTTATTTCTTGCTTTTTTCTCCTGTTTAGTAATAAATAATTTATCTAGCCTCTATTTTGGTTGTGTTTTTTGTGTTTAATTAGTGTTTGTGCCAAGTAGAACCGTTGGGAAGACTTGGGGAAAGTCCTTTTAATCTTGCTGTAAAAAACAGAAACTTTAACGCTCACGAGAATTGCTGTCATTTTTATTTGGAAAGTGATATTTAGTAATTATTTTTGAAGATGATTAATAGATAAATTCCTCACGTCCAGAAATTTATTTTTGAATTTTTGGGGTTCCAGAACTTGTGTTAGCTACAGATTACTACAAAGTGTTCTGTTTTTAACAGATTCTGTTTTTCGTGTGTTGTTTGCTTATTTTGATGAATCTATGGCTAGTAAAATAGTTTATAAACCATAGAGAAGTTGGAATACAGTAGGTTTAACACCAATATAAATAAAGAATGATTTCATTACAGTACCTTGAAGTGGTGTTTTGTTTTCTTTCGCTAACAGAGCTCACGAGATTTTCTACTTTAAGTTTTGTGTTGTGAAGTTTTCAAGTTTTGGGTAAAAGATTTAATGGATTATGGAACAAAGAGTGGCAAGAGCCTAAGATTGGGGATGCCCATGGAACCCCAAGATAATCTAAGGACACCTAAAATCACAAGCTTGCGGATGCCCCGGAAGGCATCCCCTCTTTCGTCTACTTCCATCGGTAACTTTACTTGGAGCTATATTTTTATTTACCACATGATATGTGTTTTGCTTGGAGTGTCTTGTATTATTTGAGTCTTTATTTGTTAGTTTTCCACAATCATCCTTTCTATACACACCTTTTGAGAGAGACACACATGATTCGAAAATTGTTAGAATACTCTATGTGCTTCACTTATATCTTTTGAGTTATATAGTTTTTGCTCTAGTGCTTCACTTATATCTTTTAGGGCACGGTGGTGGATTTGTTTTATACAAACTATTGTTCTCTCATGCTTCACTTAGATTATTTTGAGAGTCCTATAAAACAGCATGGTAGTTTGCTTTAATTATGTTAGGCATTCAAGATTAATAAAAAATCTTATGAGTGTGTTGAATACTATGAGAAGTTTGATACTTGATAATTGTTTTGAGATATGGAGATGGTGATATTAGAGTCGTGCTAGTTGAGTAGTTGTGAATTTGAGAAATGCTTGTGTTGAAGTTTGCGATTCCCATAGCATGCACGTAGGGTGAACCGTTATGTGAAGAAGTTGGAGCATGAATTATTTATTGATTGTCTTCCTTATGAGTGGCGGTCGGGGACGAGCGGTGGTCTTTTCCTACCAATCTATCCCGCTAGGAGCATGCGCGTAGTACTTTGCTTCGATAACTAATAGATTTTTGCAATAAGTATGTGAGTTCTTTATGACTAATGTTGAGTCCATGGATTATACGCACTGTCACCCTTCCACCATTGCTAGCCTCTCTAATACCGCGCACCTTTCGCCGGTATCATACACCCACCATATACCTTCCTCAAAACAGCAACCATACCTACCTATCATGGCATTTCCATACACTACAAAAAAAAGACACATCTGTGACATTTTGGGCCGAATGAATTTTTTTCTGTCATACATATGACACTTCTATGACGATAATTGTGACAAAACCCGGTATCATCATAGATGTGGTGGGATCCTACTTCTATGACAAAAAATCATGACAGAAAATGGGCTTTTCATCCTGGGCGGGCCGAAGACGCAGCTGCATGACATTCTTTGGGCCGTCCATGACGGAAAAAACCGTGGTAGAAGCGAGGGGGAGGAAAATTTCAGGGAGTTACCGGTTACGGTGGGAGGTCGGGGGTCGAGCGATGCGCGTTTCTCCTGTACACGTACGCGCGTGTGTGCGAGGCATTGGCTCTAACTGAACCCAAGCGACGCGTTAGGCTCTAACTGAACCCGAGCGATTGCACTGCAGGCTACGCGTTACTGAACCCGAGTGATCGGTCGATGGCTGTTAACCGAACCCGATCGAGCGATTCCTTTGCTACTGCTGCTAACTGAAGTCGATCGATTAGATGAACAGTGAGCGTTGAGGGGGGTGGGGTGGATGAAAAGTGAGCGGTGGCGTTGTCTCTGGATGAACAGGACCCCGTGGTGTGGAGGGCTGGATGAATAGTAGACGGTGGAGGGGTGCCCGTGGAGGGGTGGTTGAACAGGACCCCGTGGTGTGGAGGGTTGGATGAACAGTAGACGGTGCAGGGGTGCCCGTGGAGGGGTGGTTGAACAGTAGCCGGTGGAGTAGCGCGCGGTGGAGGCTTGATGAACAGGAGCCCGTGGAGGCTGGAGGAGGTCGACGGTGGAGATGAACAGTATCCAGTGGAGTCCCGTTTTGCGGTACGCCACACCCCTCCTGATGAACAGGACCCCCGTTTCGACCGTAGGAGGTCCGTTTCATCCGTTTTGCGGTAGCCACACCCCTCCCGATCAACAGGACCCCCGTTTCGACCGTAGGAGGTCCGTTTCATCCGTTTTGCGGTATGCCACACCCCTCCCGATCGACAGGACCCCTGTTTCGACCATAGGAGGTCCGTTTCCTCCGTTTTATGATACGCCACACCCCTCCTGATCAACAGGACCCCGTTCCGAACATAGGAGGTCCGTTTCCTCCGTTTTGCGGTACGCCAGGCCTCGTTTCCATCGCCTGTTCCGTCCAAGCCCTCCCGATGAACACGACCACACATTCCGTTCCGACCCAGCCGGTTGGCTCCCACGCGTTTCGTTGCCTCCCGATGAACACGACGCATTCCGTTGCCCCCCCATGAACACGACGTATTTCGTTGCCTCCCCATGAACACGAAGCATTCCGCTACCTCCCCATGAACACGACGACGACGCTATTTCTCCGCTCCGACCCAGCCATGTACACGAGCCCTGGCCGTACATATGCGCAAGTAGGCGTTCGAGACCCCGCTCGTATGTACACATACTTGGCCGTATTTTCTTTCTTGCAAACTAGCCGTTGTATGTACGTGTACATGCTGCATGCGCGCCTCTACTACGACACATACGCGCCTCTACTACGACACGTGCGCACCTCTACATCCACCAGTATATATGTGCGTACACGTTCGCGACCAGAATGACAACGCTACGTACGCTTCGACCAGGTGGGTCCCGGCTGTCAGGCACTTCCTTGCGTGCGAAGATGTAGCTGGTGGGTCCCAGCAGTCAGGGAGGCGAATCGTTTTTTTGCCTGGACGCACTTCCTTGCGTGCGAATATGTAGCTGGTGGGTCCCAGCAGTCAGGGGGGCGAATCGTTTTTTTTTTGCCCGGACGCACTTCCTTGCGTGCGAAGATGTAGCTGGTGGGTCCCAGTAGTCAGGGGGAAACATTTTTTTTCGCAAAATACGGTGGCCCCTCCGGTAGGTTCCCGCTGTCAGGTTGAGGAATCAATATTTTGCGCGTAATAAGGAGGCACTTCCTTGCTGCGGCCGTGGACCCAGCTGTCAGCCTCTCCACGTACAGTCCACATCCAATGGAAGTCGTTCCTTGATCACGTTGACCACGCCGCGCCGAGAGCACCACGGCGGTAGACGACGGCGAGGACTAGGAAGGGGACGACTCGGAGCCGGGGAAGACGCACCAGTGGATGCCCACGCGAAGAGGAGTACGAGGGTTCACTGGTTCGGCTGCGGTGTGAGAGACTGCTATCGCCGCAGAATAATAGGGGGTGTGGGTGAGTAGAGGGATGGCCTGGCTAGCGGTGGGAGTAGTAGGGGGCGGTGACGCCTCCGCGGCATCACAGCCGACCACGGGAGGTAGGAGCATGCGGCACAACCGGCGCTGGTTTGGGCGGCTGGAGCAAGAAGACCAGAGGTTAAAGAAGCACTACGGCCGTTGGATGAACATCGTACGGTAACAGGAGCTAGAATCGTTCATATTGACTAAGTTGACAAAGCCCTCTGTCCCTGTCAACTTGGTAGGCCCACAAGTCAGCCCCCCACTATGCTGGGTTCCAGCTGGCAGGGGGAATATTCATTTTTTTGTGCATAATAAGGAGGCACCTCCTTGCGTGCGAAGATAGCTGGTGGGTCTGACATGTCAGCGGGGGGCACGTTATTTTCGCGAAATACAGAGGCCCTTCCGGTGGGTCCCAGATGTCAGGTGGAGGAATCATTATTTTGCGCGTAATAAGGAGGCATTTCCTTGTGTGCGGCCGTGGACCCAGCTGTCAGCCTCTCCACGCACAGTCTACTTCCGATGGTGTCGTTTGTTGACCATGTTGACCACGCCGTGCCGAGCGCATCCAAGGTGGTGGACGACGGCGAGGCCCCGGACAGCAACAAGCCGGAGATGGGAAGACACATGAGTAGAGTCGCAGACGGAGAGGTGTACGAGGGTTAACTGGTTCTAGTGCGGTGTGGTTCGGCAGTCGGTGGAGAAGAATAGGAGGTGTGGAGGGGTGGAGGGATGGCCTGGCCAATGATGGAGTAGCGCTTCATAGCGAAGCGTGCTAAGTAGAGCTGCTAGCAGCAGGAGGTGGGAGATGGTCCCGGTGGCGCCGGAGGAAGAAGACGAGAGATTGAACATGGATGCCGGTCGTTGGATGTAAATCCAATGGCTAACATGTCAAAATCATTTGTTGACTAAATTGACCACGACTTGCGTTGGCTTCGACCTATTGGACCACATTTCAGCCTTCAAAAATGTGGCATGTATTCAACCCATTTTTCAGAATTTACACTCTTTTTTTGCGCGGTAGAATTTACAGTCAATTTGATCTTTTTTTTGAATTACAGCCATTAGCTGGGCTGGGTGAACAAATAATGTAACGTCCATGCGGCCCATTTATTTTATTTCCTAAAAAATTACAGGCCATTTGCACTTTCTCGAAATACACGATTTTGCTGGGCTGATTCTAATTATAATGTTGGGTTGGGCCAGCAATGTTATCAGAAAATAAAAAGGGGCTGGGCATTTTGTTATAAATATATTTAAATAATAAGTGATATTATTACATTCGTCCTTAAATCTTATTAAGCTTTTGTACATATCACTAGGATTTCGTACCAAAACAATCCAGGATTTTATTTGTTAAGAAATTATTTTTATAAGTTAATAAGATGTGGGATATTGTTTTCTTACATATGTAAGTATCTGTTAAATATATGATGACAATAAAATTATATATAATAACATATAAAATTATTTAAATATATATAATATAGCTAAAAGGGAAACATAAGTTGGACCTGGCGTTCCTATTCTTATATAGAAAAATAGAACAGACCTTTGCGTTTTCTTCAAAAAAATACATAAATTGGGCTGCCAAAAATAAAACGTCGGATGGGAGGTCCATAGGTCGGTCGATACATGACGGTCCTAAGAAAATACAAACAAGCCTATGGACCTCCCATCCGAGGTCGTGGGCTGCGCATGTTAAAAACGAAAGCCTAGATGGGGCAGCCCAAAACCACTTCCAACACTTGCCAAAACTTCGTCCCTCATTTTCTCTGTGTTTCGCACACTCGACATTGTGTGGGCATTTTGACTGTGCATTATATGAAGATGTGTTATGCATGAATGTTGATCAGCATGATGTTAACTGGCTGGTAGTTCCATTTTCGACCATGAACAAAACTTCCAACATGATGTTAACCCTGTTTGAAAAGGCCGTGTTAATATAAATGCTCTGCCTCTGAAAGTTGCAGTTTCTTATCTGAAACTGAAACTTGCAGTTCTTTTCTGAGAATCACATTGTCTGCACTTTTATACTCCTATGAAACTACATTTTTTAAAGTGTTAAAAATAGATCTCTAGAATTTATAAAATACTTCATATGCTCAATACTGCAAATCTGAAATTCAAAAGACATTCATATCTGAAAGTACTCTCAAAATACACAACACAAAACACAATTCACAACCTGCAAATACTGACAACCCTAAGCTCCTCCTGACAATTCACAACCTGCTCGACTATTGGGCTGAGGGGTGCCCCCTCCTATTCCTCGGCGGCAGACAGCCACCCCGTGAGACGATGTGAACGGCGAGGGAGACGATGGCGGGGAAGCGTCATCGGGCCAACTGTTTTTCTTCTCTTGCAGTTGGGTTCGGTCGACGAAGACTCCACCGGCTCGCTCTGGCAGGACACCCTCACAAACGGCACCCTGTAGATGCTCGATCCTTCAATCTCTAGTGGATGATCCATCTGGGATCGATACTCCCACCACCGCTCCCTCATGATCGGATTCGGTGAATCTGTTTGCTCCATGGCCCAGAGGAGCAACTCTATGTACTCCACCGCGACTCCTTCCGGGAGTATCGCCGCCTTTTCGCTCTGTTGTAGATATTTGGCCATGAATGTCGCCGTCACCGTTAGTTGATCCTTGTTGTCAAACCAAGACTGTATCTCCAACATCCTAGCTAGCTTCACAGGGCCGCCGTCTGCGATCCTCACGTATCGGTTGTACTCCTCCATCGATCTACTTCTCCACAACACCTTCACTTGCCGGCGGTGGTTTTTGAATGGAAGAGGAGAGGAGCAGAGCTGGTTTTAGATTAAAACAGGAGAGGAGCGACGCTGGTTTTGGACTGGAACAGGAGAGGAGGGGCGGTGGTATTGAAATGGAAGAGGAGAGGAGCGGCGCTGCATTTAGATTGGAACAGGAGAGGAGCGGCGATGGTTTAAGAGGAGAAGATAATTAAATCACCACATATTAGTCCCATTTTTATTAGTCCCGCTGTAATTAAATCACCACATATTACACTGATTCCGCTGCTCGTTGCGTATGCTGATTGGGAGAAATAAATACCCAGCCATAGCATGCACTAGGGATGTGCGCGTGAGGCTTGCATGCGGCTGCATGCGAAGGGAGGCGAGACAATTCAATTAATTAATACCGCTCCTACTCGTCCCCGCACGTCCTTTAATACTACGGCGGTTCGCTCCTAGTCATCCCGTCCATTCACATTACGACAGTTCCACTAATCCTAACCCTCCTCCCAAATCCATGGCGTCCCAAATCTCCACGATCGGCGGTGAGTACAAGGTTAGAACCATCACCGGCGATGAGTTCGACGTCATCTACACCCGTTCTTCTGCGACGGTGAAAGGATGCCTTTCTC
The DNA here is from genome assembly GCF_002162155.2 of Triticum dicoccoides. NCBI lineage: Eukaryota > Viridiplantae > Streptophyta > Magnoliopsida > Poales > Poaceae > Triticum > Triticum dicoccoides. The sequence goes on along the minus strand of NC_041386.1, from coordinate 453,454,885 downwards.
GCTTCAGACGCATGTTTGAAGACTTAGATGATGAGTGGGTCGCTGGGCTAGATGTTGAGTACACCATAGTCTTGGGACCAGAGAAGGATCTAAAATATGAAGAGAGGAAGAAGCCCGCCGTGATCCAGGTTTGCGTGCATGACTTACGCTTGGTCTACCACATAAGCCATGCTGACGTTGAGTGCTAGGATTTTAAGGACTTCCTCAAGAGCAACCTAGTCAAATTCGTTACTGTAGACTTTGGTAACGACAAAGAAGTCCTGCGTCGGATAGGCCTCGTTGTAGGCAACACCTTCGACCTCCAGAAGAATCGGCTGGTGTCCTCTCGTCAGCCTTCAATGCTGACCCTGGCAGGAGCCATGGTTCATCCTTCGTACGGTAAACTGGAGAAACCTCCATACACGTTTCATCGTCATGCATGGCAGCGAAATGTACTAGATATAGACCACATCCACTATGCTGCAATGGATGGCTACCTTTGCTTCAATATCTACAAGGGTTGGATGAAGAGCAACAGCCAAGTGTGCGCTTCAAGCAAAGAAGTATCGGCCAAGAGGAAGAGGGACAAGGACGAAGTCGAGAACGTGGACGAGGACTCCGAGTAAGGTGGTAGTGTCGTTGCTCATGGTGGTTCTAATGCAGTGTCTACCAGAATAGTTGCAAAGTTTAATTTCAGGTGTGCTTAATTTAATTTGAGGGGTGTGTTGTGCTGAGCCCCCAACAGAACTATGTTATGTTTCTTCTCGTTACTTTAACTCTTCAGTACGTACATACTAGTATTTGTTACATTTCATCTTTTAGTTGGTATAGTACTACCACTCGTTTCTTTACATTATATACGTACAATATATATGGCCAACATCATATAGCCAGCAGTTTAGTTGTCAAAGAATTTCAGGGTGCTTAGTTTTGTCAAAGAATTCCAGGATGCTTAGAGGGTGCTTGGATCCAAGGGACTTATTTTAGTCTGACTAAAAGTAGTCTCTTTAAGAGGCTAAAGTTCCAAGCACCCCTGACTAAAGAGGGGCTAAAACTAGTCTTGAGACTAAAAAAATTTAGTCAGGGGTACCCCTACTAAAATGTGGATTAGTCCTCTCTCTACTCATTTAACTCCTCTCCTTTAACACAGGCGAGTTCTGGATTGGAGGGTTTAGAGGATAATAAATGCCCATTAACTTGATTTTAGCCTTTTTAGTATGTGGATCCAAGCATGGGTGAGGCTAGCATGTTTTAGTCCCACTACTTTTAGTCATGGGACTAAAATGTATCCAAGCACCCTCTTAGTTTTATTTGAAGGGTGGGTTCTGCTGGACACCATTATTGTGACTAGCCTTTTTAATAGTACTATATGCATAATTTGGCGACGAGCGCTCTATATATGTACCACCTTTTTTAAAAATTTCAAATTTTGCTCCATGGCGCAATCCATCGATATTACTGTTGTACAAAAGTATACATTTTTAAAAGGCTAGAGGGTGGGGCAGTCTAGCTTGGTCGGTTTCACGAGAGGCGAGGGCCTTTGTGATCTGACGGCTCATTACTGCTGGAAGGCGGGGCCTTGTGATTTGACTGCTCGTATAAATGCACCGACGACCTGATCGAGGAGGAGCAAAGAACCGTGCGGTATACTCAAGTTTTCCACTGGAGTAGTACTCGACGGAGGAGCACGAAACACGGCAGCCCAGTGCCATATGGCGATAAAAATGATCTAATTTGCTAGTCATCTCATTGTTAGCATTGTTCTATTCATTCCCTAAAAAAACCATTGTTTTATTCATGCCTCGCAGAGAACGTGACACGTGCGGCGAAACACCCGAAGCAAAAGATGAAACACATGAGCAAAAGAAGAAGGAAGACTATCACCCCAAATGATCTAATTCACCGCGGAGTCGTAACTACTTCTTCATTGCCTCCACGACCTCCATCTCCTTGCGCGTCTCCTCCGCCATCTTCTTCATTCTGTCCATGACGCGGGATTTCTCGACGCGAGCCTTCATCATCTGTTCCACAGCCGCATTACGTACCTTGACAGCAGTTGGGTGCTCGATGCGGAGCTTCGCCAACTCCTCCTTCTGTTCCATGACGAGGGCCTGCAGCATCTTCATCGAGGAACTACTATTCTCATGCAGCTTCTTCCAGCCGGCGTTCTTCTCCTTCAACAGGTCGATCTCGTGGCAGAGCTTCACCTTGTCCTCCTGAAGTCGCAGGATTTCGCCGGTCGCCTTCTTCTCTGAGGCAATGCTCTTCTTCAGCAGCATCACCAAGCCGGCGGTCAACTCCCCCTCCTGATTGTGCTCAGCAGGCATGTCTTCGAGACTCTCCTTTAGCAACTCCATCAAGCCTTGGATGAACTCCTTCTGCTTATTGAGGTGCTTATTGAGCTGATCGGGCATGTCGTCAAGGGATAAGGACTCCAGCTCCGCCAGCTCAGCATGTTCGCCTCCACGGCTAGGGCGCTCCTGGGAGCCATCGCCTGCCCGTGAGAGATCTTTCGAGGTCTCTGCGTGGCGGCGAGCCCTCTTTTTTTTCCTCAGCCTTGGTTGCCGCTCCCTTGTTACGAGTAGTTCTCGACCTAGAGCTCTGCTCATCGGCCATGGCAACGACGGACGAAGAAGAAGCACTTATGAGAAGGAAAGGTAGAGTAATTTTCGGTTAGGTAGTTCCCCTTTTTATAACCTAAGTACTAGCACTAGTACTAATACCTTCATATTGAGAACACGTTCAGGTTTGGTACGTACTAGTAGGTGTGAGCAGGCTTTCGAATGTGATGGGAACAAGGTAAAGATTAATTGATGGTTTTGGTTTCCAGGCCCGAAACGGCTCCCGATGAGTTTAGCGGAACATAAATTTCAAGTACTACACTGCTCAAATGCGTAAATATTATGTTACTGTCAAAAATTGGCACAAAATACGAAGGAGACTAATGGAAGTACTACTAGCAACCCACAATTTAACTACTCGCATGCGCGCAGTGGAGTAATAATGTCTTTCTTCCGCCCTCACGTCCACTCAATTTGCATGCGCTGTATTAATTGACCATCAATGAAGTGAACGACTTTACATGCGTCAAATTATCACATGGGGTGGATCTTGGTACAAAATTGCATCCGCCCGTGTACCCGCGTGTGCGTGCGAGGGAATGAGTGCGTGTGTGATGTCTACTACACAACCTTCTTCTTGTAGACGTTGTTGGGCCTCCAAGTGCAGAGGTTTGTAGGACAGTAGCAAATTTCCCTCAAGTGGATGACCTAAAGTTTATCAATCCGTGGGAGGCGTAGGATGAAGATGGTCTCTCTCGAGCAACTCTGCAACCAAATAACAAAGAGTCTCTTGTGTCCCCAGCACACAACAATGGCAAATTGTATAGGTGCACTAGTTCGGCGAAGAGATGGTGATACAAGTGCAATATGGATAGTAGATAAAGGTTTTTGTAATCTGAAAATATAAAAACAGTAAGGTAACTAATGATAAAAGTGAGCATAAATAGTATTGCAATGATAGGAAACAAGGCCTAGGGTTCATACTTTCACTAGTGCAAGTCCTCTCAACAATAATAACATAATTGGATCACACAACTATCCCTTAATATGCAACAAAGAGTCACTCCGAAGTCACTAATAGCGGAGAACAAACCAAGAGATTATGGTAGGGTACAAAACTACCTCAAAGTTATTCTTTCCAATCAATCCGTTGGGCTATTCCTATAAGTGTCACAAACAGCCCTAGAGTTCGTACTAGAATAACACCTTAAGACACAAATCAACCAAAACCCTAACGTCACCTAGATACTCCAATGTCACCTCAAGTATCCGTGGGTATGATTATACGATATGCATCACACAATCTCAAATTCATCTATTCAACCAACACATAGAACCTCAAAGAGTGCCCCAAAGTTTCTACCGGAGAATCACGACGAAAACGTGTGCCAACCCCTATGCATAGGCTCATGGGCGGAACCCGCAAGTTGATCACCAAAACATACATCAAGTGAATCATGTGGTATCCCATTGTCACCACAGATACGCACGGCAAGACATACATCAAGTGTTCTCAAATCTTTAAAGACTCAATCCGATAATATTACTTCAAGGGGAAAACTCAATCCATTACAAGAGAGTAGAGGGGGGGGAGAAACATAAGATCCAACTATAATAGCAAAGCTCGCGATACATCAAGATTGTGCCAAATCAAGAACACGAGAGAGAGAGAGAGAGAGAGAGAGAGAGATCAAACACATAGCTACTGGTACATACCCTCAGCCCTGAGGGAGAACTACTCCCTCCTCGTCATGGAGAGCACCGGGATGATAAAGATGGCCACCGGAGAGGGATTTCCACCCTCCGGCAGGGTGCTGGAACGGGTCTAGATTGGTTTTCGGTGGCTACGGAGGCTTATGGCGGCGGAACTCCCGATCTTTTGTGCTCCCTGATCGTTTTAGGGTATATGAGTATATATAGGAGGAAGAGGTACGTCAAGGGAGCCACGAGGGGCCCACGAGGGTGGAGGGCGCGCCCTAGGGGGGTGGGCGCGCCCCCCTACCTCGTGGCTCCCTCATTTCTTTCCTGACATGCACTCCAAGTCTTCTGGGTTTCTTCTGGTCCAAAAATAATTTCCGTGAAGTTTCAGGTCAATTGGACTCCATTTGATTTTCCTTTTCTGCGATACTCTAAAACAAGGAAAAAACAGAAACTGGCACTGGGCTCTGGGTTAATAGGTTAGTCCCAAAAATAATATAAAAGTGTATAATAAAGCCCATAAACATCCAAAGCAGAAGATAATATAGCATGGAGCAATCAAAAATTATAGATACGTTGGAGACGTATCAGCATCCCCAAGCTTAATTCCCGCTCGTCCTCGAGTAGGTAAATGATAAAAATAGAATTTTTGATGCGGAGTGCTACTTGGCATAATTTCAATGTAATTCTTCTTAATTTTGGTATGAATATTCAGATCCGAAAGATTCAAGACAAAAGTTTATATTGACATAAAAATAATAATACTTCAAGCATACTAACTAAGAAATTATGTCCTCTCAAAATAACATGGCCAAAGAAAGTTCATCCCTACAAAATCATATAGTTTAGTCATGCTCCATTTTCGTCACACAAGAATTCTCTCATCATGCACAACCCTGATGACAAGCCCAGCAATTGTTTCATACTTTAGTAATCTCAAACCTATAAACTTTCATGCAATATATGAGCGCAAGCCATGGACATAGCACTATGGGTGGAATAGAATATGATGATGGGGGTTATGTGAAGAAGACAAAAAAGGAAGAAAGTCTCACATCAACGAGGCTAATCAATGGGCTATGGAGATGCCCATCGATTGATGTTAATGCGAGGAGTAGGGATTGCCATGCAATGGATGCACTAGAGCTATAAATGTATGAAAGCTCAACAAAAGAAACTAAGTGGGTGTGCATCCAACTTGCTTGCTCACGAAGACCTAGGGCACTTGAGGAGGCCCATTGTTGGAATATACAAGCCAAGTTCTATAATGAAAAATTTCCACTAGTATATGAAAGTGACAAAACAAGAGACTCTCTATCATGAGGATTATGGTGCTACTTGAAGCACAAGTGTGGCAAAGGATAGTAGCATTGTCCCATCTCTCTTTTTCTCTCATTCATTTTTTTGGGACTTCTCTTTTTTTATGGCCTTTCTCTTTTTTTGGGCCTTCTCTTTTTGTGGCCTTTCTCTTTTTTTTAATTCCTCACTTGGGACAATGCTCTAGGAAATGATGATCATCACACTTCTATTTATTTACAACTCAATGATTACAACTCGATACTAGAACAAAGTATGACTCTATATAAATGCCTCCGGCGGTGTACCGGGATTGCGATGAATCAAGAGTGACATGTATGCAAAATTATGAACGGTGGCTTTGCCACAAATACGATGTCAACTACATGATCATGCAAAGCAATATGATAATGATGATGCGTGTCATAATAAACGGAACAGTGGAAAGTTGCATGGCAATATATCTCGGAATGGCTATGGAAATGCCATAATAGGTAGGTATGGTGGCTGTTTTTTAGGAAGATATAAGGAGGTTTATGTGTGAAAGAGCGTATCATATTACGGGGTTTGGATGCAGCGGCGAAGTTTGCACCAACTCTCAATGTGAGAAAGGGCAATGCACGGTACCGAAGAGGCTAGCAATGATGGAAGGGTGAGAGTGCGTATAATCCATGAACTCAACATTAGTCATAAAGAACTCACATACTTATTGCAAAAATTTACAAGTCATCAAAAACCTCGGCACTACGCGCATGCTCCTAGGGGGATAGATTGGTAGGAAAAGACCATCGCTCGTCCTCGACCGCCACTCATAAGGAAGACAATCAAATAACACCTCATGTTTCAAATTTGTTACACAATGTTTACCATACGTGCATGCTACGAGACTTGCAAACTTCAACACAAGCATTTCTCAAATTCAAAACTACTCAACTAGCACGACTTTGATATTATTACCTCCATATCTCAAAACAATCATCAAGCATCAAACTTCTCTTAGTATTCAATACTCTATATGAAAGTTTTTACTATTCTTGGATGCTAGCATATTAGGATTATTTAAGAAAATTACCATGCTATTTAAAACTCTAAAAATGATATAAGTGAAGCATGAGAGTTCATCTATTTCTATAATACCACCACTGTGCTCTAAAAAGATATAAGTGAAGCACTAGAGCAACAACAAACTACTCCGGAAGATATAAGTGAAGATCAATGAGTAGTCGAATAATTATGCAACTATGTGAAGACTCTCTAACATTTAATAATTTCAGATCTTGGTATTTTATTTAAACAGCAAGTGAAACAAAATAAAATGAAATGACGCTCCAAGCAAAACACATATCATGTGGCGAATAAAAATATAGCTCCAAGTAAAGTTACCCATGAACGAAGACGAAAGAGGGAATGCCTTCCGGGGCATCCCCAAGCTTAGGCTTCTTGGTGTCCTTGGATATTACCTTGGGATGCCTTGGGCATCCCCAAGCTTAGGCTCTTGCCACTCCTTATTCCATAGTCCATTGAATCTTTACCCAAAACTTGAAAACTTCACAACACAAAACTTAACAGAAAACTCGTAAGCTCCGTTAGCGAAAGAAAACAAAACATCACTTCAAGGTACTGTAATGAACTAATTGTTTATTTATATTGGTGTTAAACCTACTGTATTATAACTTTTCTATGGTTTATAAACTCTTTTACTAGCCATAGATTCATCAAAATAAGTAAACAACACATGAAAAACAGAATCTGTCAAAAACAGAACAGTCTGTAGTAATCTGTAACTAACGCAAACTTATGGAACTCATAAAATTCCCAAATAATTTGCTGGACGTGAGGAATTTATATATTAATCATCTGCAAAAAGAATTAACTAAATATCACTCTCCAATAAAAAATGGCAGCAATTCTCGTGAGCGCTAAAGTTTCTGTTTTTTTACAGCAAGATCAACAAGACTTTCCCCAAGTCTTCCCAACCGTTCTACTTGGCACGAACACTAATATAAAACATAAAACTCAATCATAACAGAGGCTAGATAAATTATTTATTACTAAACAGGAGCAAAAAGCAAGGAACAAAAATAAAATTGGGTTGCCTCCCGACAAGCGCTGTCGTTTAACGCCCCTAGCTAGGCATGATGATTTCAATGATGCTCACATAAAGGATAGGAATTGAAACATAAAGAGAGCATCATGAAGAATATGACTAGCACATTTAAGTCTAACCCACTTCCTATTCATAGGGATTTTGTGAGCAAACAACTTGTGGGAACAAGAATCAACTTGCATAGGATGGTAAAACAAGCATAACTTTAAAACTTTAAGCACATAGAGAGGGAACTTGATATTATTGTCATTCCTACAAGCATATATTCCTCCCTCATAATAATTTTTAGTAGCATCATGAATGAATTCAACAATATAACCAGCACCTAAAGCATTTTTTCATGATCTACAAGCATAGAAATTTTATTACTCTCCACATAAGCAAAATTCTTCTCATTCGGACTAGTGGGAGTATCATAAGAAACTCGAATACTATAAATTGTTTCCACATTAAAAGAGTAATGTTCAGAAAAATGGTAATCATAATCATGACAAGTTTTATAAATATAATCATCACTACTTTGTATAGCATAAGTGTCATCGCAATAGTCATCATAAATAGGAGACATGCTATCATCATTATAAATTTGCATATCAAAACTTGGGAGACTAAAAATATCATCTTCATTAAACGTAGCATCCCCAAGCTTGGGACAAACATTGATTGCAGCAAATATATTCTCAAAAATATCATATTCATCAAACATAGCATCCCCAAGCTTGGGCCTTTTCATATTATAAGCATAATCACTCTCATCATTAATAGTATGGATAGCACCAATAGTATAGCAATTATCATATTCTTCCAAGCAAGTGCCAAAAAGATTTTCAAGATCATAAGAAGTATCATTATCTTCCACAATTATATTTTCATGAGGCACAATAGTAATAGGAGCAACATTATTTGGGAGAGATATCTTTTTACCTCTTTTCCTTTTTTTCTTCTTCTTCACCACATCATGTGTGGGTTCAATCCTCTTTTTGGAGCTCCTTATTAATAAGATTGGTTGAATAGGAGGATCCTCCTCGTTACCTGATTCATCATAAGAAATAATAGGAGAATATTGGGAAGTCTCTTCCCTTTCATTAGTGTTCTCTTCATCTTCTATTTGCTTTATTTTTTATGTAATTGGCAATATAAGGATTTTCAATGCAATTCACCACACAATACATATAAATTTCCTCTATATCAAAACCAAGAAGTTTATAACGGGAAAATTCTGGAAGATGCCCAGTTATATGTTTCATTTCTTCGCAACCCATAAGCAAGCTAAGTTCATTATAATGTGCAAGGTAAATCAACTCATCACAATTTTTGGACATGATTAGATCATGAAACAATTTGCATCGGATAGCTAAATGACCACTTTCATTGCAAAGTCCACAAGTACGGCAAAGAAAATTTAAATTTTCAGCACAATCATCTAGCCTTTCTTGCAACAATTTAGTTTCTAAGTGCTTATGCCTCTTGCAATATCTATCTTCCCTATTTGGTGTGTACTTGCAAACCCAATGCACTCCACAAAAATTGACATGTTTATAGGAGACATTTTCATCATAACTAGTGCAATCATCATTAGTACCATGGATATTCAAGGAGTTCATACTAACAACATTGCAATCATGCTCATCATTCAAATATTTAGTGCCAAATATTTTAATGCATTCTTCTTCTAACACTTTGGCACAATTTTCCTTTCCATCATACACACGAAAGATATTAAAAAATGAAGCGTATGAGACAAACTCAATTCCATTTTTTATAGTTTACTTTTATAAACTAAACTAGTGCTAAAACAAGAAACAAAAAGATTCGATTGCAAGATCTAAAGATATAACTTCAAGCACTCACCTCCCCGGCAACGGTGCCAGAAAAGAGCTTGATGTCTACTACACAACCTTCTTCTTGTAGACGTTGTTGGGCCTCCAAGTGCAGAGGTTTGTAGGACAGTAGCAAATTTCCCTCAAGTGGATGACCTAAGGTTTATCAATCCGTGGGAGGCGTAGGATGAAGATGGTCTCTCTCGAGCAACCCTGCAACCAAATAACAAAGAGTCTCTTGTGTCCCCAACCCACCCAATACAATGGTAAATTGTATAGGTGCACTAGTTCGGTGAAGAGATGGTGATACAAGTGCAATATGGTTAGTAGATAAAGGTTTTTGTAATCTGAAAATATAAAAACAGCAAGGTAACTAATGATAAAAGTGAGCATAAACAGTATTGCAATGATAGGAAACAAGGCCTAGGGTTCATACTTTCACTAGTGCAAGTCCTCTCAGCAATAATAACATAATTGGATCACATAACTATCCCTCAATATGCAACAAAGAGTCACTCCAAAGTCACTAATAGCGGAGAACAAATGAAGAGATTATGGTAGGGTATGAAACCACCTCAAAGTTATTCTTTACAATTAATCCGTTGGGCTATTCCTATAAGTGTCACAAACAGCCCTAGAGTTCGTACTAGAATAACACCTTAAGACACAAATCAACCAAAACCTTGGTAAACGTTGAAGTTTGCAAGTCCCGTAGCATGCACGTATGGTAAACGTTGTGTAACAAATTTGAAATATGAGGTGTTATTTGATTGTCCTCCTTATGAATGGCGGTCGGGGACGAGCGATTGTCTTTTCCTACCAATCTATCCCCCTAGGAGCATGCGCGTAGTGCCGAGGTTTTTGATGACTTGTAGATTTTTTCAATAAGTATGTGAGTTCTTTATGACTAATGTTGAGTCCATGGATTATATGCACTCTCACCCTTCCATCATTGCTAGCCTCTTCGGTACCGTGCATTGCCCTTTCTCACATTAAGAGTTTGTGCAAACTTCGCCGGTGCATCCAAACCCCGTGATACGATACGCTCTGTCACACATAAACCTCCTTATATCTTCCTCAAAACAGCCACCATACCTACCTATTATGGCATTTCCATAGCCATTCCGAGATATATTGCAATGCAACTTTCCACCATTCCGTTTATCATGACACATTCATCATTGTCATATTGCTTAGCATGATCATGTAGTTGACATCGTATTTGTGGCAAAGCCATCGTTCATAATATTTCATACATGTCACTCTTGGTTCATTGCATATCCCGGTACACCGCCGGAGGCATTCATATAGAGTCATCTTTGTTCTAGTATCGAGTTGTAATCATTGAGTTGTAAATAAATAGAAGTGTGATGATCATCATTTTCTAGAGCATTGTCCCAAGTGAGGAATAAAAAAAAGAGAAAGGCCATAAAAAAGAGAAGGCCCAAAAAAAGAGAGAAAGACCATAAAAAGGAGAAGTCCCCAAAAAAAGAAAAATGAGAGAAAAATAGAGAAGGGACAATGCTAATATCCTTTGCCACACTTGTGCTTCAAAGTAGCACCATAATCCTCATTATAGAGAGTCTCTTGTTTTGTCACTTTCATATACTAGTGGGAATTTTTCATTATAGAACTTGGCTTGTATATTCCAACAATGGGCCTCCTCAAGTGCCCTAGGTCTTCGTGAGCAAGCAAGTTGGATGCACACCCTCTTAGTTTCTTTTGTTGAGCTTTCATACATTTATAGCTCTAGTGCATCCGTTGCATGGCAATCCCTACTCCTTGCATTAACATCAATCGATGGGCATCTCCATAGCCCATTGATTAGCCTCGTTGATGTGAGACTTTCTTCCTTTTTGTATTCTCCACATAACCCCCATCATCATATTCTATTCCATCCATAGTGCTATATACATGGCTCGCGCTCATATATTGCGTGAAGGTTTATGAGTTTGAGATTACTAAAGTATGAAACAATTGCTTGTCTTGTCATTGGGGTTGTGCATGATGAGAGCATTCTTGTGTGACGAAAATGGAGCATGGCTAAACTATATGATTTTGTAGGGATGAACTTTCTTTGGCCATGTTATTTTGAGAAGACATAATTGCTTAGTTAGTATGCTTGAAGTATTATCATTTTTATGTCAATATGAACTTTTGTCTTGAATCTTTCGGATCTGAATATTCATGCCACGATTAAGAAGAATTACATTGAAATTATGCCAAGTAGCACTCCGCATCAAAAATTCTATTTTTATCATTTACCTACTCGAGGACGAGCAGGAATTAAGCTTGGGGATGGTGATACGTCTCCAACGTATCTATAATTTTTGATTGCTCCATGCAACATTATCTACTGTTTTGGATGTTTATGGGCTTTATTATACACTTTTATATCATTTTTGGGACTAACCTATTAACCTAGAGCCTAGTGTCAGTTTCTGTTTTTACCTTGTTTTAGGGTTTCGAAGAAAAAGAAAATCAAACGGAGTCCAATTGACCTGAAACTTCACAGAACTCATTTTTGGAAGGAAAGAAGCCCAGAAGACTTGAAGTGCGCGTAAGTGAAGCTTCGAGGAGGCCACGAGGTACGGGGCGCACCCTACACCCTCGTGGCCCCCCTGACGTACTTCTTCCACCTATATATCTCCATATACCCTAAAAACATCAGAGAGCACAATAGATCGGGAGTTCCGCCGCCAGAAGCCTCCGTATCCACCGAAAGCCAATCTAGACCCGTTCCGACACCCTGCCGGAGGGGGAATCCCTCTCCGGTGGCCATCTTCATCATCCCGGTGCTCTCCATGATGAGGAAGGAGTAGTTCTCCATCAGGGCTGAGGGTATGTACCAGTAGCTATGGGTTTGATCTCTCTCTCTCGTGTTCTTGAGGTGATACGATCTTGATGTATCGCGAGCTTTTCTATTATATTTGGATCCTATGATGTTTCTTTCCCCCTCTACTCTCTTGTAATGGATTGAGTTTCCCCTTCGAAGTTATCTTATCGGGTTGAGTCTTTAAAGATTTGAGAACACTTGATGTATGTCTTGTCGTGCGTATCTGTGGTGACAATGGGATATCACGTGATTCACTTGATGTATGTTTTGGTGATCAACTTGCGGGTTCCGCGCATGAACCTATGCATAGGGGTTGGCACACGTTTTCGTCGTGATTCTCCGGTAGAAATTTTGGGGCACTCTTTGAGGTTCTATGAGTTGGTTGAATAGATGAATCTGAGATTGTGTGATGCATATCGTATAATCATACCCACGGATACTTGAGGTGACATTGGAGTATCTAGGTGACATTAGGGTTTTGGTTGATTTGTGTCTTAAGGTGTTATTCTAGTACGAACTCTAGGGCTGTTTGTGACACTTATAGGAATAGCCCAATGGATTGATTGGAAAGAATAACTTTGAGGTGGTTTCGTACCCTACCATAATCTCTTCGTTCGTTCTCTGCTATTAGTGACTTTGGAGTGACTCTTTGTTGCATGTAGAGGGATAGTTATGTGATCCAATTATGTTAGTATTGTTGAGGGAACTTGCACTAGCGAAAGTATGAACCCTAGGCCTTGTTCCAACATATTGCAATACCGTTTACGTTAACTTTTACCATTAGTTACCTTGCTGTTTTTATAATTTCAAATTACAAAAACTATTATCTACTATCCATATACCACTTGTATCACCATCTCTTCGCCGAACTAATGCACTTATACAATTTACCATTGTATTGGGTGTGTTGGGGACACAAGAGACTCTTTGTTATTTGGTTGCAGGGTTGCTTGAGAGAGACCATCTTCATCCTACGCCTCCTACGGATTGATAAACCTTAGGTCTTCCACTTGAGGGAAATTTGCTACTGTCCTACAAACCCCTGCACTTGGAGGGCCAACAACGTCTACAAGAAGGTTGTGTAGTAGACATCATGGCATACTTGGTTTGCCAAGTTGATGCCTGGTTCAATCTTTTCATTCCGAAGCACGCATATGCATTGCATATCACATCTCGCATATCATGTCATGCTTTGCATCATGTTGCTTGCGCATTGCACCGTGGTTGATTGTTGTTTCCTTTGCTTGTGTTCTTGCTTTGGGTAGAGCCGGAAGACGAGTACGTGATCGAAGAACCTGCTGAGTACGCTTTCGAGGATCAAGCTTTCGTCAACTCTGAGAACTTTGCAGGCAAGATGATCATATCCTCGAAATCACTTCTATCTTTGCTTGCTAGTTGCTCGCTCTATTGCTATGCCGCGCTACCTACCACTTGCTATATCATGCCTCCCATATTGCCATGACAAGCCTCTAACCCACCTTACCTAGCAAACCGTTGTTTGGCTATGTTACCGCTTTTGCTCAGCCCCTCTTATAGCGTTGCTAGTTGCAGGTGAAGATGAAGTTTGTTCCATGTTGGAACATGGATACTGTTGGGGTATCATTATTATATCTTATTTACTTTAATACATCTATATACTTGGTAAAGGGTGAAAGGCTCGGCCTTATGCCTGATGTTTTGTTCCACTCTTGTCGCCCTAGTTTCCGTCATACCGGTGTTATGTTCCTTGATTTTACATTCCTTACGCGGTTGGGTGTTATGGGAACCCCTTGACAATTCGCTTTGAATAAAACTCCTCCAGCAAGGCCCAACCTTGGTTTTACATTTGCCTAACAACCTATAATCTTCCCTTGGGTTTTCGCGAGCCCGAGGGTCATCTTTATTTAACCCCCCCCCCCCCCCCGGGGGGGGCAGTGCTTCTCTAAGTGTTGGTCCGAACTAGGCGATGTCCGGCGCCCCCTGGGCAACCAGGGTTTATGCCAACCCGACGTCTTGCCCATCCGGTGTGCCCTGAGAACGAGATATGTGCAGCTCCTATCGGGATTTGTCAGCACATTCGGGCGGCTTTGCTGGTCTTGTTTTACCATTGTCGAAATGTCTTATAACCGGGATTCCGAGCCTGACCGGGTCGTCCTGGGAGAAGGAATATCCTTTGTTGACCGTGAGAGCTTGTGATGGGCTAAGTTGGGACACCCCTGCAGGGTTTGAACTTTCGAAAGCCGTGCCCGCGGTTATGGGCAGATGGGAATTTGTTAATATCCGGTTGTAGAAAACTTGACACTTAACTTAATTAAAATGAATCAACCGCGTGTGTAGCTGAGACGGTCTCTTTCCAGCGGAGTCCGGGAAGTGAACACAGTTCTTGGGTTATGCTTGAACGTAAGTAGTTTCAGGATCACTTCTTGATCACTTCTAGCTTCACGGCCGTTGCATTGCTTCTCTTCTCGCTCTCCTTTGCGTATGTTAGCCACCATATATGCTAGTGCTTGCTGCAGCTCCACCTCACTATCCTTTCCTACCTTTAAGCTTACATAGACTTGATCACGAGGGTGTGAGATTGTTGAGTCCCCGTGACTCACAGATACTTCCAAACAAATGCAGGTGCCGATGATGCCAGTGCAGGGGTCGCTACCGAACTCAAGTGGGAGTTCGACGAGGATCCGGGCCGTTACTATGTTTCTTTTCCGGATGATCAGTAGTGGAGCCCAGTTGGGGAGATCGAGGATCTAGCATTTGAGATTGTCTTTCTTTATTTTGGTTCTATAGTCGGACCTTGATTGTATTCTGGATGATGTATGATATATTTATGTATTGTGTGAAGTGGCGATTGTAAGCCGACTCTTTATCCCTTTCTTATTCAGTACATGGGATGTGTGAAGATTACCCCTTTTGCGACAAACCTACCATGCGGCTATGCCTCTAAGTCGTGCCCTGACACGTGGGAGATATAGCCGCATTGTGGGTGTTTCAATCAGGTTTCAAGCTTATACGGCCATATGGAAGTGTTGGGCTCCATTGGTGTGCAAGCTTTTCATGTGGCTGGCGGTGCAATACAGGCTCTGGGCGGCGGACAGACGGTTTCGGCATGGTTTACAGGACCAAAGATCACCATGTTATCTTTGCGAGCAAGAGGAAGAAATTGTGGATCATATCACTATGCAGTGTGTGTTTGTGAGGCAGGTGTGGTACATGTGCTTCTGCAGAATGAGAATCAACCCGGACCTTTGCCCGACACAGCATTCCACAATCAGCAACTGGTGGAGCACCACGAGGAAGCATATCCCGAAGAGGCAGAGGAAGGGTTTTGACTCGGTGGTCACTTCGATCTGCTAGAACATATGAAAGCAACGCAATGGAAGGGTCTTTGGGAGGACTGACTAAGGAATGTCAGTGGAACCGTGGACCTGATTTGGCAAGAGTTAGAATTGTGGTCCAGAGCAGGAGCCACCGGAGTATCTACATGGTGTGGGTAGTAGGGTAACGTTTCGATATACGGAGGGTATGGTGGAAGCATCATTTGATGCCATCTATCTACCATGTAATCTTTTTTGTGTATAATTTTTTCTTTTTCTATAAAGTTACGGTACGCTTTTGGCGTACCTTTGAAAAAACAGATTAATAAAGTTCAAGCTGTTTTTTTTTAAAAAAAGTACTAAAAAGCCACAGCGCACGTCTTGGTGCTAGAGAAGAAACGCCACACAAAACCCCCAGTACCCAGGGCAGCGGCCCGGTCGGTACGAACGCGGAACGCCGGCGGCGGCATGGCGGCGGCGGCGCCTGCGCCCAACGCCAGCGGAATCAGTAAGACTCTCTCCTCTGCTCCCGTGTCCATTTGCTACAGGTTGCTGGTTCCCCACCGTAGTTCTGAGTTTTGGTGCGCTTCACCGCTTCAGGGCCTGTGAAATGCGACGCCTTCAAGAGCTGGCTGCAGGAGTACGCGCAGAAACTCGGCGTCGCGGCTCCGGAGTATCACACCCTCAAGGAGGGGCCCTGCCACGAGCCCATCTTCAAGTCCGCTGTCTTGATCGACGGCGCCAAGTTCGACTCGCTGCCCGGATTTTTCACCCGGAAGGCCGCAGAGCAGTCGGCTGCTGAAGTCGCCCTCATGGAAATTGTCGAGTCCATCCCAACCATTGGGAGAATCCCAGCAGCTGTAAGTTACTCCTCCGTATTTGATTTGAGTCGTCCCTTCATTCAGCCAAGAACCGTTTCTATAAATACTGTATATATATAAAGGTAAGAATGTGGAATTGTCTTTTCCTGAATATTCAGAATGTGCAATTATGGATGGCCATGACCTGCATTCTTTATCCTCAGTACTTGGGAAGAAGCTGATCACCCCAACTATGTAGTTGAATCATACTCTTATGCTGCTTCCTACATTACTCAGTCTTCCTGAAATTTTATGTATGTTACCCTGCAAAATTGTTTTTGGCGGTTCTGCCTGTAATAATGCGAAAAGTTAGAAATCTGCTTCGTGGTCTTGGCACCGCTGTTTATGCTTCGTACAGTATTTAGGGGCTTCCTGAAATTATGGAAGTTAAGCCCTGTAAAATTGTTTTCAGTTATTCTGCCTGTAATAATGTGAAAATATCAGAAATCTTTTTCGTAAGGTGAAGTCTTCGTGCAATGCGTTACATGAACACTGATAGCATCTTTGCTCCTTGGTGTTATCAGCCTTTGAGTAATGTCTGCTAATTTGACCATATTGTTGCATGTGGATATGTAAGCTTTTCTCTTCCACTTCAATGTGGCTTTGCCCAAGTCTGATATCATTCTACTCTCTATTGGCTTGTATTTATTCAAGCCCCTGGTTCTTTAATTGCAGATGCATACCTCACAGTACATGTTATCGTGGAATATGCTTAGTTCACAAGTAATAGAATGGCTTAGTTAAAATAGCATTCTAATCCACACTTGTTACTATGGTTTTCAGCTAGAAACTGGCCTCTGCAAGAATCTTCTTCAGGAGTATGCTCAGAAGATGAATTACATTCCATCTTATAGCTTGACCAGACAAGCTTCAGGGATAGCTCCTTTTACATGCACCGTAGAGATTGGTGGTATACAATACATTGGTCCTGCAGCCAGGTCAAAGAAAGAGGCAGAGATAAAAGGAGCCCGAACTGCTCTTCTTGCAACACAAGGTATCTCGTATTCTTTTTTTAGATGTACGTTTTTGTGAAATTGCATCGATTTCTTCCTCGTCTGTGCTGGGCTGGACACTCGATCATGCACGGGCTCTGTTTTGTGCAGGTCAACTAGAGGGTCGCGGAAGTGGTGCCACAAAGCATATTGTAGTTCCTGGCAAAAGGCAAGTTAAGGAGACCGCGAAAAAGCCAATTGAAATCCCAAAACCACTTGAGGTGAAGAAAGGCGGTTTCAAGAAGAAATGGAACAAGAGGAAGTTCATGAAAAGGAATCGCCAAGCAGTTGATGTGGAAAAGAATGAAGGAAAAATGGCTGGAGATGTCATTAACCCAGTGTCCGGATGCATCCAACAATCAACACAGGAGCCATCCAGCGACACCGTAATGCTGAAAGATGATGAGGAACCTAGTAAGGAAGCTAGAAGAGTAGTACAGGAGCCAGGCAGCGACGTTGTAATGCTGCAACCTAGTAAGGAAGCTAGAAGAGCAGAACAGGAGTCAGGCATTGCAGTGCTGAAACCTGATGAGTTAGATAGAAGAGTAGAACATGTGCAAGGCAGTGACATTGTGATGCTGCCACCTGATCACGAAACTAGAAGAGTAAAACATGTGCCGGGCAGTGACACTGCAATGCTGCAACGTACTAACAAAGCTAGAAGCGTAGAACAGGAGCCGCCCAGAGATTCTGGAATGGCGCGATCTAATAAGGAAGCTGGATGCATAAACCAGGAGCTACTCGGTGAGACTGCAACGCCTCACAATGTCAGGAAAGCTAGAACCATGAAGCATGATTCACAGCACCAGTGCAGCCTAATGTAGATGCTGCAGACCTGAAGGTGGACCCACCGAGTAATGGTGCAAACAAACCAGGACCTTGAGACATGATCATTTTGTGGATATGGCAGGAATGGGTTGAGATCATATTCATCCAACTCTTCGACCACAGAACGAATGGTAGTGTGGTAGGGGTAGCCTTGGAATGTTTATTAATGTGTTGATCTTGAAAGAAGTGGAACCTGAATATGCATAGGTGGCTGTGCAGCTAGTGTGGAGCGATGCAATTTGCAAATATGTGTAGTGAGGATTGTTAGTCCTGCCAGCTAGTTTTTTCTTTTTTTCTTTTTGGCCTAGAATTTTTAAGAGATTACTAAGAAAAGAAACTGAGGTTTGTGATGCATGCATGTCTCTTCGTTTTGATGTCATCACCGGATTATTGTTAATGCAGGTTCAGTGGTAGTCATTCTTGGCACTGATAGATCTATTTGGACCTTTTGGTGAAAGCAGCAAAGAGATTGTTGGATTTGGGACCCTGCATGCAACTTGAAAAGATTTGCCATTTTCATTGATTAAGAAGAAGGTTTAGGAGTCTTGGCCATAGGCCGAATTAGAAAGCATTACTCTCACGGCATACATAAACATACTGCACATTTAGTTTGCAGCATGGTGATGCTGTCCACCCTAGTTACCAAACTATACGCACCTTTCTGACCATTAGTTCGAGACATGGATGGAGCCATTAGTAGACCTGAATGCCACCGTTGCGCTGCTCTCTTCGCCAGTCCCACGGCTTCTCAGGGTTGAGTGAGGCAAAGAGCCCTCGCTGTGCAGCTCTTGCCTCTCTCTCCCACTGCACCATCCATCACAGAGCAAGTCAAAAAATCAGCAGGCATAACCATGTAAGGTGAGGGCACCAATCTCTTTCTAATCTTTTTTTCTTACTTTAGCAAACTCTGGGCGCTTGTCGTAGGTCGTAAAATGCCATGCGTGACCATTCTTCAGCATTTTCTCCTGAAGGACCCAGATACATACACACACAGTCAATTTCATCAGAACAAAGCAATTAAATTGGTCGAAGGCATGTCTTTGGTGCTTGTTTCACCTGGATGAACACACCATTGCAATAGACATCACCAACGTAGCGATCAAACTGGTCCTGCCCATACACATGAATTGTGGTTCTTTTCCCACCAATGAGCTTCACCAAAGCACTCTTTGATTCCTTCCCATATGTCATCTTAAGCTCTGGTGCATCAATTCCCCTTTTAACTCATGAAAGATCATACACTTCACATAAGTATTTCGATTATTTTATTTGTGGAATATAATGTATACTCTTGAGCAACAAATACCTCATTCTGATTCGGTATTTCCTTGCTAGGATCTCTTCGTCTGAACAGACGATTATCCTGTTCATAAAAAATATTAGTACTAAGCTATGCTTTCATGCCATTCCAAAGTAAAACAAGTGAATGCGCGTTCACATGATTAGATCAAAGCAAGCGCCAAATAAAACTGACACAAGCCTGTTGTGTTCCAGACTATTGGTACACAAGTGCCAACTGGTCACAGGAAGGTTTTAAAATATTATGCTATAAATATGTTTCTTCTTATTTTCAGTGACTGCACTAATTTTTTTGTAGTACTAAAATAGGTATGCATGCTGTTTTACAACAGAAAAAACTTCAAATAATGTAGTAAAACCATTCTAGTACTAGTTTGAATGGACAAAGTGAATTCAGAATGTGTCTTAGTTCAAAGAAAAAAATCTAGTATTTTAATACTTTTGGAATCCAATATAAGTGGATCCAAATATTGGAAAAAAAACATGGTGTGCTCATTTATGAAAAAAATTACTTTTGGAGTATAATATTAAGAACCGAAATGTGTAATGGTTCAGTTTTTATACTTGTATCCAGCTTCTTTAAGTCTACTTTGAAGTGCATCGGCACTCTTGTAATCCCTACGATTGCGTGCTTCAGTCCTCGCAATCACCATCTCATGTACTTCTATAGGAACATTCCCAGACTCCCTCGGATCGGTTGTGGCAACATAAGCGGTAAAGCCATCGCCATCTCCAATGTTTTGGTTATGAACCTGAGAACACGAGTGAGACAGTGACCTGTGAGAATACTTTTATGCAGACCGGCATAACCAGTCTTTCAATACTTTTATGCTGGTGATAAGCCTATTTCAGAATAAATGATCACATCTGACCGGTAAAGTGTTCAAGACAAACTGCACACCCTCTGGCAGCGAGGATGGACGGTGGTTTGAGGATGCTGCAGGTAGCGATGGGATGGGGAAGTTGTAGAACTCGAGGATACCCTGAGGAAAAAAAATGTTTCTGGAGGATTGAGTTGAACATATATAGTCACGTGTAACAACCAAATATTACATCAGTGGGTTTCCTGGGTTTATGGTTTTGGTTCCTATAAGAAGGAAAAAAAAACTAGTAGTAACATAAAAGCATAAACCTTAACTTTTAACATTTTTTGCAAACTTGGGCTTACAGGTTCCACAGTCCAAACATACAAGTCCGTATTAGTCAATGCATTATTCCTATGCTCACCTGAACTATGTAGGATCTAAAAAAAGGAAGAAACAAGTTACCTCCAAATCAGCTCTCTGGATCCAGTTTAGGGCTGATACAACTAGTTGTGCAGCCTCTTCCGGTGTTCTCGGTGGGGTTCTGGCATTCTTATATGCCTCCAACATATTCTGGTACCTGTTCTCGTGCAGATTAAAAGATTGCATTAGTTCTATTCAGTGGAAATCCAAGTTAGTACCAGTATTCTAACTGTTTCTAATAGGTTCTGGCAGTTACTACTACCCTTCTTGCTCTCCTCAACATTTTTTCAATGCCTCCTTATTCTAATTCTTCTTTGTGGCAACTATCACTTATTGACAGTGTTCTCTATACCATTGCACACCTTATAAGGACAAAGTAAGAACAACTTCATAAAATTATCAGTGAATAAAAAGGACAAAATGAAGTTTGCATCTCCCCTTCCACTTGTCTAATTTACCAACAATTCGTCCTTAGTCATCTGAATAATGTCACAAAACTACACCCACATAAAGGGAAAAAAAAAGTCCCTCCTATCCATATTAATTGTCGCTGATTAAGAAACTTTGGATTTCTCAATGCTGAAAACTGGGTAGACCTCACCAAGACACCAATCTGCTTGTAATTTGTGTTAGATGTGTATAGTTCATTCTGTACATCCCCATTGCATAAGGGGCTTTTCTGCACTTTGCCACACATGTATATGTACTGGCCCTTGGCCCTCAGTAAAGAGTTAGTTGCTCACTTATCTAACATGGTATCAGATGCTAGGTTAGCTCCGCTCTCTCGCACGCCGCAACTCCGTGCGCCCCCCACCTAGCTTCCCTCGAATCCTGCCGTTCCAGCCCATCCCGTCGCTGGCTAGCCGGATCCGGCGCCGGATCAAGCCCCGCCCGCTCGTCCTACTCCAGATCGAGTGCGGCTGCCCTGCCCGCTCGTTTCTCTCGAGCGCGGCCGCTCGTCCCGCTTCCGTCCGAGTGCGGCTGCCCCGCCCGCCCGTTCCTCTCGAGCGCGGCCGCTCCTGCCCGCTCGTTCCTCTCGCGCGAGGCCGCCCCGCCCGCTCGTTCTCCGCCCGCTTGCTGGTTCCTCTCGCGCCAGATCGAGGCCGCCCCGTCCGCTCGTTCTTCGCCCCGCTCGCTGGTTCCTTTCGCGCCAGATCGAGCCCGCCCCGCCCGCTCGTTTTCCTCTCGAGCCAGGCCAGGTCGCCGGCCCCTTCTTTGGGTCGTGCGGAGCCAGGCCACCCGCCTTCGCGCTCCTGCTCGAGCGGGGCTGCCTCGTTCGTCCTCCAGCCCGATCCAGGGCATCTCCAGTGCATCGACCAAAAAAAAGGAGAGGCTGAACAGAGCAAGCAAAAGAAGACCTTGCTATGTCTTCTTCGGGCTATGTCGCTGTTCCGCGGTGTTCGGTGATCTTTGATGGCACCAACTATGCTGAGTTTGTAGGCTTCATGTGCATTCATATGCGTGGTCTTCTTCTGTGGGGTGTTCTTTCTGGCGAGGTCCCCTGTCCGCCATGCCCTGTTGCGCACGTGGCCCCAATCCCACCGGTGCCGCCGGTCCTTGCTGCAAATGCTTCTCAGGCTGGCCGGGATGCTGCCAAGGCTCTGGATGATGCTGCGGTTGATGCTTATGATCAGCAAGTATCCGCTTATTCTGATGCTCTCTCTGTGTACCGGGATGATCTGTCTGCTTACACTCAGTGGTGCAATGATGATGCTCGAGCTGCTGCTGTTCTCACTGCGAGTGTCCTTCCTCAGTTTGCTTCCGAGTTCATGGGACTTGGCACAGTTGCAGCTATGTGGTCTTATCTTTGTCAGCGCTATCAGCCCTCTGGTGATGCTCTCTACCTATCTGTGATGCGCCAGGAGCATGCACTCCAGCAAGGTGATTCTTCTGTTGATGAGCTCTATTCACAGTGCTCTGCCATCTGGCGCCAGCTTGACTCTCTTCGGACAGTTGTTTGTGGAACATGTCGTTGCTGTCAGACTACTCGGGCTGATCTGGACTTTCAGCGGGTCCATGAGTTCTTATCTCGTCTCCGGTCTGAGTTTGAGCCTCGCCGTGCTATGCTTGCTCGTGGTCGCATTCCTATCTCCGAGATACTCGCTGAGCTTCGTGCTGAAGAGACCCGCCTTTGCTCTGCTGGTTTGCTTCTGGTTCCGTCAGTTCTGGCTGCCCGAGCCCCTGTGTCGTCTGCTCGCCTCACTGCTCCGCCGCTCCTGCCTACTCTGCCAGGGGGGATGAGCCGTCCTCCTTATGCTGAGAAGGGCACGTCGCGCCGTGACACCGTCTGTGGTTACTGCTCCCGGCCAGGTCACCCAGAGTCTGATTGTCGTCAGAAGAAGCGAGATCAGAGACGCTCCTCCTCCAGCGGGACTCCCGTGTCTTCCTCGACTCCGTCACTCACTGACCAGGACATTGTTCGCCTCAAGCGCCTTCTTACTTCCTTAGGCTTCTCGTCGACTGCTGCTGCTGTGACTGCATCCTCTTCCTCACCACCACCGGCATCTACACAGTCAGGTACATCTCCGTGGGTTCTGGATTCTGGAGCCTCCTTTCATATGTCTTCTAATTCTTCTGAGTTGTCCTCTCTCCGACCTCTTGATTCACCTGTTAATGTTCTTACTGCCGATGGCACATCTCTTCCTGTTGCTAGCCGTGGTATTCTTTCCACTCCGTCCTTTTCTGTTCCGAGTGTTTCTCATGTTCCTCGCCTTACCATGAATCTTTTTTCCGCTGCCCAACTTACTGATTCTGGTTGTCGTGTCATTCTTGATACCGACTCTTGCTCCATTCAGGATCATCGCACCAAGGCTTTGGTTGGTGCTGGCCCTCGGCGCCGTGAGTCAGAGGGCCTTTGAGAGGTTGACTAGCTTCGTGTTCCTTCCGCTGCCACCACTTCTGCCAGCTTTCATGCTCTTGCTGTCTCTTCGTCTGCGTCCTTCCAGCAGTGGCATCACCGCCTTGGTCACATCCGTGGCTCTCGCTTATCTTCTTTAGTTCGTCAGGGCCTCTTAGGGTCTGTATCTGGAGATGTCTCCTTACATTGTAATGGTTGCAGACTTGGCAAACAGACTCAGTTACCTTATCCTACTAGTGAGTCTGTATCTCAGCGTCCTTTTGACTTAGTTCATTCTGATGTCTGGGGTCCTGCTCCCTTTGATTCCAAAGGTGGCCATCGCTACTATGTTTTGTTTATTGATGATTTCTCTTGCTACACTTGGCTCTACTTCATGAAATCTCGTAGCGAAGTTCTCCCTATATACAAACGGTTTGCTGCCATGGTTCACACCCAGTTTGCCATGCCCATTCGTACTTTTCATGCTGACTCCGTTGGAGAGTATATCTCTCAGCTGTTGCGTGGTTTTCTCGCGGAACAGGGTACTCTTGCCCAGTTCCTTGTCCTGGTCCTCATGCTCAGAATGGCGTTGCCGAACGAAAGCATCGTCATTTGCTTGAGACGGCTCTTGGGTTGATGATTGCTGCTTCCCTTCCACCCCACTTTTGGGCTGAGGTTGTTTCCGCATCCACCTATCTCATCAGCATTCAGCCATCATCTGCTCTGCAGGGTGCTATTCCTATGAAGTGTCTCACTGGTCGCTCCCCTGACTACTCAGCTCTTCGTATGTTTGGATGCGTGTGCTATGTTCTTCTTGCCCCCCGAGAACGCACCAAACTGACTGCTCAGTCGGTTGAGTGTGTTTTCCTTGGCTACAGTGATGAGCACAAGGGATATCGATGTTGGGATCCTGTGGGTCGTCGCTTGCGCATCTCGCGTGATGTGACTTTCGACGAGTCTCGTTCTTACTACCCACGTTCTTCTTCCTCGAGTCTCTCTGTGGATGACCTTTCTTTCCTTCTCCTTCCTGATACATCCTGTTATGTGCCTCATGTGTCACCTCTTCCTCCGGCACCTCTCATCCCTTCTCATTCACCACCGACCCCGTCTTCACCATCCTCCTCCTCCACTTCTCCACCAGCATCTCCCATTCGGCGCCCTCTCTCACCGTTTCCTCTCCACTATACTCGCCGATCTCGTACTGAGGATGTCTCCTCTGACAAGCCTTTCACCTCTGGTGCACCTCCTCTCACGCCTCCCCCGGTTCACAACCTCCGTGCTCGGCCTCGCCCCCCGCCTAATCGCTACTCCCCTGATCGGTACGGTCTCTCTGTTCTTGCTGAGCCCACTTCCTATCGAACTGCCATGACTCAACCTGAATGGCAGCTGGCGATGGCTGAAGAGCTTGCTGCTCTTGAGCGCTCTGGCACATGGGATCTGGTTCCCCTTCCTTCCGGTGTCCGTCCCATCACCTGCAAGTGGGTCTACAAGATTAAGATTCGCTCCGATGGTTCTCTTGAGCGCTACAAAGCTCGTCTTGTGGCCCGTGGTTTTCAATAGGAGCAGGGGCATGATTATGATGAGACGATCGCTCCTGTGGCCCACATGACCACTGTCCGCACTCTTCTTGCTGTGGCTTCTGTTCGTCAGTGGTCTATCTCTCAACTTGATGTTCAGAACGCTTTTCTCAATGGCGAGTTGCGTGAGGAGGTCTATATGCAGCCACCACCGGGGTACTATGCTCCTGATGGTATGGTCTGTAGACTTCGCCGCTCCCTCTATGGTCTCAAACAGGCCCCTCGCGCCTGGTTTGAGCGCTTCGCCTCTGTGGTGACTGCGGCTGGTTTCTTGCCCAGTAATCATGATCCTGCGTTGTTTGTTCACACGTCTCCTCGTGGTCGGACTCTTCTCCTTCTCTATGTTGATGACATGATCATCACTGGTGACGACTCTGAGTACATTGCTTTTGTTAAGGCTCCCCTTCGAGACCAGTTCCTCATGACTGATCTTGGTCCTCTTCGCTATTTTCTTGGGATTGAGATCTCCTCGACCCCTGATGGCTTCTACATCTCTCAAGAAAAATATATTCAGGATCTTCTTGCTCGCGCTGCTCTTGGTGATGAGCGCACCGTTGTAACTCCTATGGAGCTCAACGTTCAGCTTCGTGCCTCTGATGGTGACCCTCTTCCTAATCCCACTCGCTATCGTCACCTTGTTGGCAGCCTTGTCTACCTTGCTGTTACGCGTCCTGACATCTCCTATCCTGTCCACATCCTGAGTCAGTTTGTTTCAGCTCCCACCTCTGTCCACTATAGTCACCTCCTTCGTGTTCTACGATATCTTCGTGGCACGATCTCTCAGCGCCTTTTCTTTCCCTGCTCCAGCTCTCTTGAGCTCCAGGCCTACTCTGATGCTACCTGGGCTAGTGATCCCTCTGATCGACGCTCGCTGTCTGCTTACTGTGTTTTTCTTGGTGGCTCTCTTATTGCATGGAAGACAAAGAAACAGACTGCAGTTTCTCGAGTACAGAGGCTGAGCTGCGAGCCATGGCTATGTTGACGGCTGAGGTGATCTGGTTACGGTGGTTACTTGAGGATTTTGGTGTGTCTGCTACTACCTCCACTCCTCTCCTGTCCGACAGTATCGGTGCTATCAGTATTGCGCGTGACCCGGTGAAGCATGAGCTCACCAAGCACATCGGTGTGGATGCCCACTTTGTGCGTGCTGCTGTGCAAGATCAGACTCTCGCTTTTCACTATGTGCCCTCTGAGTTACAGTTGGCTGACTTCTTCACGAAGGCACAGACTCGAGCGCAGCATGGATTTTTCCTCTCCAAACTCAGTGTTGTTGATCCACC
>NC_041386.1:453426456-453428264 GCF_002162155.2 Triticum dicoccoides | reverse complement strand
GTGTTAGATGTGTATAGTTCATTCTGTACATCCCCATTGTATAAGGGGCTTTTCTGCACTTTGCCAGACATGTATATGTACTGGCCCTTGGCCCTCAATAAAGAGTTAGTTGCTCACTTATCTAACAATTTGTTCTGCTTTGTCTATCTTATCATTACAAATCACATGTGTAGATAGGCATGGATCACCTTATTCGTAAGAAAAGCCAAAAGGCATTTGGGAGGGTCCTATGAAGCAATTTATTTTCATTCTGAGAACGATCCAGCTTAAAATCCAAGTCAGTGCATGTCCATCTGATTTTGTTAACAGCCATAGGCCTTAAATATATACCAGCCTAGAGGAACCAGACAAACTTTGCTATCAATAACTCGATGGACAAGAGGTATAACAAATGTGTTAATAATTGAGGAAAAATACTATCAAGTGTGTCGGCCTTTTGGAGCTGCTGCGTACCATTTAATCTGTGCTTTCTTGGACGCCGTAACATGCTGCTTGAGCCCTTCAGGAACCTAATAATATGACAAACAAAATAGTCTTCACACATGTCACGTCATAGGAAAATAAGAGGCAGAAATTGGAGCAAAAGAGATGATTAAGCTTGCCGTATGTATTATCAGTTGTGAAGCATCTGCAAGCTTTCATACAAATGCTAGTTGTCGCAATGTGGCATGCTTAAATTTCGATATTATTAATGAACATGTTCATCCAAAAGTTGGACACAAAATAAGTTGGTTTGTGAAATTTGTATGAAGCGGGTAAACCACATAGAAAAAGGCTGCTATTATGGCTTTAAGCTTAGATTTTCTAGGAGTGCAGATGTTTATCTCCATCGCATTTTCTATGAATGAAGAACCTTTAAATCGTACATACTAGAAAACAGTAGAAAGGCCAATTTACACATGCACACATAAAGCACAGTAATGGAAAGAAACACATCCTCATCGTTATGAATCAGCATAATCTGTGACCATTGCATGAAGACTTATAGTGAAGTTGAAGCTAAAACATAGTACTACTACTTCAGTAGCTAGGGAGACTTAATCTGACTTCACAGGGGATTTTCATGAACAAGATGAATACGGAGAGTGGTGGGTAGGGTTTGAGTTACCATGGACGCGCTCTCAAAGTTGAGGAGGTCGTGCGCCAGGGAGGCGACTCCATGGCCATCAGCTTGCTGCTGCTGCTGCTGCTGGGGGTAGTGGGGCCTGGAGCCTGGATGGTAGTAGGGGTAGTGGTCTTCTTCTTCGTCTCCCCTGAAGCACTTCAGGATGTTCCCCATGGATTCCCCCTCCTCCTTCTAGCTCTTCTTCTTGTAGCTCTCTGCTGCTTCTTTTCTCTCTCTGAACTGTGAAGTGTGATGATGGCAGAGAGAGATTCTAGCCCATGGAGCGTAGTGAAGAGTAAAGTGGAGGAAAAGAGTGAAGTGTGATGTGATGTGACGGTGGGGTCTGCCCAACCCGCTCGCTGCTGGAAAAGAAAAAAACAGAGAAGACTAGACTAGACTAGCAGCAGGAGACCTGACCTTCGTTCAGAGAGCCAATAAACAAGAACAAAACATTGACTTGGGTTTACCGGTTGAATAAAACCAGTACCGGTTTCGTTGCTTTTAGATATTCGCCATGCCAAAACAATGAAGACTTTTTTTGGGGACGAGAACAATAAACTTGAACTATAAAGCAAATCAGGATAGGTGGAGCTCAATTTGACAACAAAACAAAAGCAAAAATTGTATTTTGGGCAAACTTTGGGTAAACAGAGCATGCCAAATCATCAGCCACGATTGTTTTTGAGTTTTGAAAGGCATGGCA
>NC_041386.1:453423006-453426217 GCF_002162155.2 Triticum dicoccoides | reverse complement strand
CTAGAGAAAAAGGTCCTCAAAATAAACGAAGCTTGGCATTAGTGTGAATTATTTGCCGCATATCACCTCTTAATCTAATACCCACTATAAATTCAAAATTCTGAACTCTAAAAAAAATACTCCCTCTGTACAACTTTTATAGTTCAATGATCATTGAACCATAAAAACATCTTACATTAGTGTACAGAGGGAGTAAAAGAAAAATATAAAGCACATGGTAAACATAGATGACTGATAAATGATCACTTTTAAGTTAAACATCGGTGTAACATTGAGGTGATTAAATACAATTTCAAATTATTCCCTAGCAAACCATGTTCGCTTCTTCAGGTCCCCAAATTGCTAAGTCAAAGTTTGTGCTTGAGTTCATCATGCTTTCTTGGTCTTGGGCTTAGGGGCCGGTGGCGGGAACACGGCCCTGAAGGTCCACGCAGCGAGAATGGCACCGATGAAGGGGCATATCCAGTACACGTACAGCTGCTCCCAGGTGTTGTGCAGATTGTTAACATACGCCCAACCAAAGGCCTGTACATGGTAGTTCGACGGAATCAGTTAACAGGAAACCATGTGAGGAATCAGAAGACAAGGATTTCCACGCTATTCCAAGTGAGCATCAACTTAACTGATCACATCAGATTATATAGTCTACTAGATGAGCAATGGCATATAACAACATAAATATAATTTCAGTACTAAAGCATCGTCCACTGTTAAGATGTCACATCTGCCAAGTCTTGGAGGTGCATAAGATAACTTTCCCCTGAGTAACAAATTGAAAGAAGCACACAACTAAGCACAATAGCAAACTCCCCCATGGCATCACAAAGACTTGTTCCTGTTACCAGTAAAATGCAATCCAGTGAACATTAACTACTGAACATTTCTCTTCTACTCCCTCCGTCCCATAATAAGAGCGAGGGAGTAACATGGAAATGCCGACTTGCTGCAAACGAGTCTCAAGAATATCACTAGTGACGTGTCCAGTGTGTTCATTCCATGAATGGGGTCAAAAGTAATTATTTTTTTCATTGATCGTTTTAGGTCTACAAACGAGTCTTCAGAATATCACTAGTGATGTATCCAGTGGATGTTCCTTGCATATTTGTCTCATTTACCCCTCCCTAAATTTCCAACACTATACAACGGTATTATCATTTCCAACCCCCATCCAGTTATTTATGGCTCGTTCAGAATTTGACATGCCAAAATGGAGACATTTGCATGACTAAACCAGTCAGTATTCCGTCAATATATTAAAAAAAATCAGCTCGGCCATTCGAATTGAGCTCAGTTCAGTATCCGGGGTTGCAGTTCCATGGATAAGCTTGGCAGTCAAATGAAAAAAAAAGGAGCAAGTGAGTGAGCGTAGCGTACGTTGGCAGGGTTCATGGAGGGGCCGGTGTATGCGGCGCCGGTGAGGACGAGGCTGACGGTGGTGACGGAGAGCATCGCTGTCTTGACGATGGGGTTGCGGGGTCCCTTGACGATGATGCAGAGGACGGCAAAGGTGATGACGAAGGTGAGCACACCTTCGGCGACGGCGCCGGTGTGGGGATCCACCTTGAGCGAGGGCCCGCCGAGCATGTGCTTGTACTGCTCCGGCATCAGCTCGGAGATGGCCAGAGCTCCGCCCACGGCTCCGGCGGCCTAGCAAGACAGATTCAGATTCAAGTGGGTCGGCCGGTGCTGATTGGTTTGATTTTCTCAGTTTGGGGAGGGAGGAAGAAGTGTGAAATCAGTGACGGACCTGCGCTGGTAGGCGGAGCGCGATGGAGAAGAGCGAGGGGCTGGTGAGGCCGGCGGCGTAGAAGGCGGCGACGCCGGTGGGGTTGAAGCTGGCGCCGCCGAGGGCGTCGCAGAGGAGGTTGAAGGCGAAGAGGAGGAGGGCGAGGATGGAGACGGTGACGAGGAGGGCGTAGTGGATCCCCTCGTGCAGGCTGAGGTAGGTGGTGACGGCGGCCGTGGAGGCGCCGAGCGTGGAGACGCAGAGCACCCAGAGGAAAGTCACGACGCCGTCCGCCGCCGCCTCCCGCACAGCCGCTCCCATCGCCATCCGAGCGTCCCTTCCTTCCTTGCTTGCTTCCCTCACTCCGTCGCTGCTGGCAGTGATTGGTGGGCTGGGTGGGTGTATGTATGGGTCTGGCTTGGCACGCAGCACAAGAGAAAGAGAACGAGAAAAGAAGAGAAGAAGATTGGAGGGAGGAAACACGCCCTCCGTCCCTCTCGCCTAACAACCCAACGCCAACAGAACCCCGATGATACTGCTATGTTATTATCCTATTGAAAACCTGGATGCTTGTGAAATTCAGAAGGAGATCTTGACATATCCATTTAGAATCGTGTACCAGACGCTAGGAAACCGGAGTACCCTTGTTTACTTGCGGCTAATAACTCGCGGTCCGCGGTTGGATTACGATCAACTTTGGATGTCTCTATCCTCAAAAGCAAAAAAAACTAGAAAACTTTGGATGTCTCTGAAATTCAAAAGATATTGATACGGGACGGACTATATATTTATACGGTACGTACTTTATCAGAACTAGCGAAAGAGCCCAATAGACCCGCATCCTTTATTTCAATATCTTACCCTTCTTCTCACCCTTGTCATGGGCATGCATGGTTATAGATGGTTTCTTTCATCTTCAGTTTGTTTTTGTCGAGGAGTTTACTTTTAATTTGGATCGGCACCGGTACGAAAGAAAGACGGTCGTGCAATATTGATTAACCTTGCATCCTAAACAATATTTTAAAAATTATTAACATGTGAAACAATATCATATTCAGATTCTACACATTTTTATAATTAATTTTTATATATAACATGTTAAAATTAAAGTTAGATTAATATATGAATATTTCATAAAGCATTTGAATATGTCACTAAACAACATTTAAAATAATCTGTAATTCGCATGAAAATAATTTATATATGGAAGTTGATGAGAAAAATATGAAGAATCTGAATATGCCATCTACATACCTGTTAGACCCCTCTAACATAATGAACCTATGAGAACATTTCCAGGTGTTCTCCTTCTTCTTTTAAAAATGTTTAGTGATGCATTAGAGCATATCATCAACACCCATTGCCATGACATGCATATGTGTTGCATTTGTATGCCCGTTGTTTACCTGTCCCCCCCCCCCCTCCTCTATTCTTTCGGTAAACTCCGAGGCTGTCGCTGCCCTCGAGTACGACTGCGTCGACGAC
>NC_041386.1:453391736-453422732 GCF_002162155.2 Triticum dicoccoides | reverse complement strand
AGGCAAGCAAACGCCCCCCTTGATCATTCTGATATCGCCTATTCTTTCTCTCTACTTCTTGCATTAGAGAGTCGGAGTTCAGTTGGTGTCTTATCGGTAGATCCTATTATGTTGCATAGCCTATTTTTGATAAACTGTTGTTCATACTTTACCAATCATCATATATGCTTAGTATAGATATGCTAGAGTCTCATCAGTGGACCTACACTCTTGTCTGTTTGCCATGCTATACTATCGGGTTGTGATCCCTTCGGGCGATGACCACGGATATACTTATACTGCTACACTAAACATGTTCATTAAAGGCGGGTCGGCTCAGAGAGCACATGCGAGTGATGATATGTTGAAGTCAGGTCGGCTCGGAGAGCACCCGCGAGTGATTCATTGTGGTGGCTGGTTGTTAGCAGTATCACCC
Organism: Triticum dicoccoides; assembly: GCF_002162155.2. Lineage (NCBI taxonomy): Eukaryota > Viridiplantae > Streptophyta > Magnoliopsida > Poales > Poaceae > Triticum > Triticum dicoccoides. The sequence continues at coordinate 453,422,317 of NC_041386.1, read as the reverse complement.
AGGATGTGGTGGTAGCTCGGGATCTGTCCCGACAGCCAACACGAAATATTCACGGTGGCGAAACGATAGGGCGGGCAGAGACTAGCTAGGAGAAAGGTGGGGTCGGGCCATGGTCGGTGTCCACGGTTAATAACACACTTAATGAGATTTGGGTATTTAATCTGAGACTGACACAGACATATAGCACTAACCGTTGTGCGGGATAATGGTTTATGGGGCCCTCGACATCGTACGTTCCTCTCGAAAGCTCTGCCAAATGTTGCAGTGGAGCGGGTTGATTGTTGGGGTGAGTCGGTTATGCATGTTGTGTATACAATGGTGGGCTTGGCCCCGACCAGTCGCGCAACGTGCAGGAGTGCTCAGGGCGATTAGCCCATGACCCCGTCGCGCTTAGGGTATAGACCAGCGTGTTGACCTCTCTAGAGAGTCTAGGTAGGACTATAGCGTGTTAATCATACGAGGTCGGGCATTACCTAGAAAAGTGTGTTCGGCCAGAGGTAATCGAGCGTACCAGGAAATGTGGTGCACCCCCACAGGGAAGTTAAACTATTCGAATAGTCGTGTCCATGGTAAAAGGACGACTTGGAGTTGTATCACGACCTCTTACAACTAAAACCGGATACTTGATAAAACACACCTAGATAACAGGAAGAGATACGCTGAGATCGCTTTCTCTCACGGAGGCGAGGAGAGGATCTCCGAGCAGGATATTGCTATATGTGTATACTGTTGGGAATCGTTGCATGAAAAACAAAAAAATTCTACGCACACATGATGATATATCCATGGAGATGCATAACAACGAGGGGGAGAGTGTGTCTACGTACCCTCGTAGACCGTAAGCGGAAGCGTTTCACAATGCGGTTGATGTAGTCAAACTTCTTCGCGCTTCAACCGACCAAGTACCGAACGCACGACACCTCCGCGTTCTGCACACGTTCAGCTCGGGAACGTCCCTTGAACTCTTGATCTAGCAGAGGGTCGAGAGAGAGTTTTGTCGGCACGACGGCGTGGTGACAGTGATGGTGATGTGATACGAGCAGGGCTTCGCCTAAGCACTACGACGTTATGACCGGAGGAGTAAACTATGGAGGGGGGCACCCCACACAGCTAAGAGAACAATTGATGTGCTTTGGGGTGCCCCCTGCTCCAGTCCTAGTAGGATTCGCCCCCCTTTTTCCTTCTATCGGAGGGGGAAAAGGGGAAGGGGAGGGAGTAGGAGAAGGAGAAGGGGTGGCGCCCCCTTCCCTAGTCCAATTCAGCCTCCTCCCTTGTGGGGGGCGCACCAACCCCTTGTGGGATGGTTAGACTCCCTCCTATGGCCCATATGACCGGCCTCCTCCCCTCCTCATTTATATACGGGGGCAGGGGCACCCCAAAGCACATCAATTGTTCTCTTAGCTGTGTGCGGTGCCCCCCTCCACAGTTTACTCCTCCGGTCATAGCGTCTTAGTGCTTAGGCGAAGCCCTGCTCGTATCACATCACCATCACCGTCACCATGCCGTCATGCTGACGAAACTCTCCCTTGACCCTCTGCTGGATCAAGAGTTTGAGGGATGTCATCGAGCTGAAGGTGTGCTGAACTCGGAGGTGTCGTACGTTCGGTACTTGATCGGTTGGATCACGAAGACATTCGACTACATCAACCGCGTTAACCCAATGCTTCCGCTTTTGGTCTACGAGGGTACGTGGACACACTCTTCCCCTCTTGTTGCTATGCATCTCCTAGATAGATCTTGCGTGAGCGTAGGAAGTTTTTTGAAATTGCATGCTACGTTCCCCAACAGATCATATCTACTATATGATTCACATTCGACCTTTTGCTCTCAAGTGTTCCGAGGCCATGTCTGTACATGCTAGGATCATCAAGTTTAACCCAAGTATTCCGCATGTGCAAAACTGTCTTGCACCCGTTGTATGTGAACGTAGAGTCTATCACACTCGATCATCACGTGGTGTCTCAACACGATGAACTGTAGCAACGGTGCATACTTAGGGAGAACACTTTTACCTTGAAATTTAGTGAAGGGGTCATCTTATAATGCTACCGCCGTACTAAGCAAAATAAGATGCATAAAAGATAAACAGCACATGCAATCAAAATACGTGACATGATATGGCCATCATCATCTCGTGCTTTTGATCTCCATCTCCAAAGCATCGTCATGATCTCCATCGTCACCGGTTCGACACCTTGATCTCCATCGTTGTGTCGTGGTTGTCTCACCAACTATTGCTGCTACAACTATCGCTAACGCATAGTGATAAAGTAAAGCAATTACATGGCGTTTGCATTTCATACAATAAAGAGACAACCATAAGGCTCCTGCCGGTTGCTGATAACTTTACAAAACATAATCATCTCACACAATAATGATTATCATGTCTTGACCATATCACATCACAACATGCCCTGCAAAAATAAGTTAGACGTCATCTACTTTGTTGTTGCAAGTTTTACGTGGCTACTACGGGCATCTAGCAAGAACCATTCTTACCTACGCGTAAAACCACAACGGTGTTTCGTCAAGTTTCTTGTTTTAACCTTCTTCAAGGACCGACCATAGTCAAATTTGATTCAACTAAAGTAGGAGAAACAGACACTTGCCAGCCACCTTTATGCAAAACTAGTTGCATGTCAGTCGGTGGAACCGGTCTCATGTGCGTGGACATGTAAGGTTGGTCCAGGCCGCTTCATCTCACAATACCACTGAATTAAAATAAGATGTTGGTGGTAAGCAGTATGACTATCACGGCCCATAACTCTTTGTGTTCTACTCGTGCATATCATCTACTCATAGACCTGGCACATGATGCCACTGTTGGGAATCGTTGCATGGAAAACAAAAAAAATTCTACGCACACACAATGATCTATCCATGGAGATGCATAGCAACGAGGGGGAGAGTGTGTCTACGTACCCTCGCAGACCGTAAGCAGAAGCGTTTCACAACGCGGTTGATGTAGTCGAACTTCTTCGTGCTTCAACCGGTCAAGTACCAAATGCACGACACCTCCGCATTCGACAGATGTTCAACTCGGTGACGGCCCTCGCCTTCTTGATCCAGCAAGACGTCGAGGTAGTAGATGAGTTCCTTCAGCATGACGGCGTGGTGACGGTGATGGTGAAGTGATCTCCGCAGGGCTTCGCCTAAGCACTACAAAAATATGACCGGGAGTGTAAACGGTGGAGGGGGGCGCCGCACACGGCTAGGCAATTGCCTGGTCTGAGCTAGGCGCCCCCTCCTTATATATAGGTGGGAGGGAGAGGGGAGAGGTCAAGGGGTTCCCCAAGTAGGTCTGAATCCTACTTGGGCTCCTACCCTTGGCCGCGCCCCCCTGCCGTGTTTGTCGGAGGGGGAAGGAAAGAGGGGGGGGGGAGGAAGTGGAAATCCTAATCCACACTTACCTTTCCTTTCTCACCTTTCCTTATCCTCCTTAGGTTGGCCCATATGGGGGGCACACCAGCCCCTTGTGGCTGGTGCATTTCCCCTCTTGGCCCATAAGGCCCATATCTTTCGTCGGGGGTGATCGGAACCCCTTCCGGTGACCCGATAAGTACCCGGTACCCCCCGACACACTTTCGGTGTCTGAATACCATCATACTATATATCAATCTTTACCTCTCGGCCATTTCGAGACTCCTCGTCATGTACGTGATCTCATCTTAGACTCCGAACAACATTTGGCCACCAAATCACATAACTCATATAATACTATATCATCATCGAATGTTAAGCGTGCGGACCCTATGGGTTCGAGAACTATGTAAACATGACCGAGACACCTCTCCGGTCAATAACCAATAGAGGAACCTGGATTCCCATATTGGCTCCTGTTGGAAATATGCCCTATAGGCAATAATAAAATGGTTATTATTATATTTCCTTGTTCATGATAATTGTCTATTGTTCATGCTATAATTGTGTTATCCGGAAATCGTAATACATGTGTGAATACATAGACCACAACATGTCCCTAGTGAGCCTCTAGTTGACTAGCTCGTTGATCAATAGATGATTACGGTTTCCTGACCATGGACATTGGATGTCATTGATAACGGGATCACATCATCAGGAAAATGATGTGATGGACAAGACCCAATCCTAAGCATATCACAAGATCGTGTAGTTCGTCTGCTAGAGCTTTTCTTAATGTTAAGTATCATTTCCTTAGACCATGAGATTGTGCAACTCCCGGATACCGTAGGAGTGCTTTGGGTGTACCAAACGTCACAACGTAACTGGGTGACTATAAAGGTGCACTACAGGTATCTCCGAAAGTGTCGGTTGGGTTGGCATGAATCGAGACTGGGATTTGTCACTCCGTATGACGGAGAGGTATCTCTAGGCCCACTCGATAATGCATCATCATAATGAGCTTAGTGTGACTAAGTAGTTGGTCACGGGATCATGCATTACAGAACGAGTAAAGTGACTTGCCGGTAACGAGATTGAACGAGGTATTGGGATACCGACGATCGAATCTCGGGCAAGCAATGTACCGATTGACAAAGGGAATTGTATACGAGATTGCTTGAATCCTCGACATCGTGGTTCATCCGATGAGATCATCGTGGAACATGTGGGAGCCAACATGGGTATCCATATCCCATTGTTGGTTATTGGCCGGAGAGTTGTCTCGGTCATGTCTGCATGGTTCTCGAACCCGTAGGGTCTACACACTTAAGGTTCGATGACGCTAGGGTTATTAGGAAGACTTCTATGTGATTACCGAATGTTGTTCGGAGTCCCGAATGAGATCTCGGACGTCATGAGGAGTTCTGGAATGGTCCAGAGGTGAATATTTATATGTAGGAAGTTGTCATACGGTCACCAGAAAGGTTCGGGGGCATATCGGTATTGTACCGAGGCCACCGGAGGGTTTCCGGGGGTCCACCGGGAGGGGCCACCTCTCTCGGAGGGCCTAATGGGCTGTAGAGGAAAGGGAACCAGCCCTACATGGGCTGGGCGCATTCCCCCCCTTGGGCCCATGCGCCTAGGGTTGGGGGGGAACCCTAAGGGGGGCGCCCCCCTTGCTTGGGGGGCAAGCCCCCTCCCCTTGGCCGCCGCCCCCTCTAGATCTCATCTAGAGGGGGCCGCCCCCTTCCTCCTTCCCCTATATATTGAGGGGCAAGGGGAGGGCTGCACACACCATCCAAGGCGCAGCCCCTCCCCTCCCCAACACCTCTCCTCCTCCGCAAGAGCTTGGCGAAGCCCTGCCGGAGTACTGCAGCTCCACCACTACCACACCGTCATGCTGCTGTTGGAGCCGTCTTCCTCAACCTCTCCCTCCTCCTTGCTGGATCAAGGAGCGGGAGACGTCCTAGCTCCGTACATGTGTTGAACGCGGAGGTGCCGTCCGTTCGGCGCTTGGATCTTCGGTGATTTGGATCACGACGAGTACGACTCCATCAACCCCGTTCTCTTGAACGCTTCCGCTCGCGATCTACAAGGGTATGTAGATACACTCCTCTCTCCTCGTTGCTAGATGACTCCATAGATTGATCTTGGTGATGCGTAGAAAATTTTAAATTTCTGCTACGTTCCCCTACAGTGGCATCATGAGCTAGCTCTATGCGTAGTTTCTATGCACGAGTAGAACACAAGTTGTTGTGGGCGTCGATTTTGTCAATTTACTTGCCGTTACTAGTCTTATCTTGATTCGGCGGCATCGTGGGATGAAGCGTCCCTGACCGACCTTACACGTACGCTTACGTGAGACTGGTTCCACCGACTGACATGCACTAGTTGCATAAGGTTGCTAGCGGGTGTCTGTCTCTCCCACTTTAGTCGGATCGGATTCGATGAAAAGGGTCCTTATGAAGGGTAAATAGAAATTGGCATATCACGTTGTGGTTTTGGCGTAGGTAAGAAACGTTCTTGCTAGAAACCTATAGCAGCCACGTAAAAACTTGTAACAACAATTAGAGGACGTCTAACTTATTTTGCAGCATATGCCGTGTGATGTGATATGGCCAAAAGGATGTGATGAATGATATATGCGATGTATGAGATTGATCATATTCTTGTAATAGGAATCACGACTTGCATGTCGATGAGTATGACAACCGGCAGGAGCCATAGGAGTTGTCTTAATTTATTTATGACCTGCGTGTCAACTTATACATCATGTAATTACTTTACTTCATCACTAACCGTTAGCCATAGTAGTAGAAGTAATACTTGACGAGACAACTTCATGAAGACACGATGATGGAGATCATGATGATGGAGATCATGGTGTCATGCCGGTGACGACGATGATCATGGCGCCCCGAAGATGGAGATAAAAAAGGAGCAAAATGATATTGGCCATATCATGTCACTATTTGATTGCATGTGATGTTTATCATGTTTTACATCTTATTTGCTTAGAACGACGGTAGCATAAATAACATGATCCCTCGCAATAATTTCAAGAAAGTGTTCCCCCTAACTGTGCACCGTTGCTAAGGTCAGTTGTTCCGAAGCACCACGTGATGATCGGGTGTGATAGGTTCTAACGTTCGCATACAACTGGTGTAAGCCAGATTTACACACGCAAAACACTTAGGTTGACTTGATGAGCCTAGCATGTACAGACATGGCCTCAGAACACGGAAGACCGAAAGGTCGAACATGAGTCGTATAGAAGATACGATCAACATGAAGATGTTCAGCGATGATGACTAGTCCGTCTCACGTGATGATCGGACACGACCTAGTTGAATCGGATCATGTATCACTTAGATGACTAGAGGGATGTCTATCTGAGCGGGAGTTCATTAAATAATTTGATTAGATGAACTTAATTATCATGAACTTAGTGTAAAATCTTTACAATATGTCTTGTAGATCAAATGGCCCACGCTAATGTTATCCTCAACTTCAACGCGTTCCTAGAGAAAACCAAGCTGAAAGACGATGGTAGCAACTATACGGACTGGGTCTGGAACTTGAGGATCATACTCATAGCTGCCAAGAAAGCATATGTCCTTGAAGCACCGCTAGGTGAAGCACCACCCCCAGCAAACCAAGACGTTATGAACGCTTGGCAGTCCCGTGTTGATGATTACTCCCTGGTTCAGTGCGGCATGGTTTATAGCTTAGAACTGGGGCTCCAGAAGCGTTTTGAGAAACACAGAGCATATGAGATGTTCCAAGAGCTGAAAATGGTTTTACAAGCTCATGCCCGGGTCAAGAGATATGAAGTCTCCGACAAGTTCTACAGTTGTAAGATGGAGGAGAATAGTTCTGTCAGCTAGCACATACTCAATATGTCTGGGTTGCACAACCGCTTGTCTCAGCTGGGAGTTAATCTCCCAGATGATGCGGTCATTGACAGAATCCTTCAGTCGCTCCCACCTAGCTACAAGAGCTTTGTGATGAACTTCAATATGCAGGGGATGGAAAAGACCATTCCTGAGGTATATTCAATGCTGAAATCAGCGGAGGTGGTAATCAAAAAGGAACATCAAGTGTTGATGGTGAATAAAACCACTAAGTTCAAGAAAGGCAAGGGTAAAAAGAACTTCAAGAAGGACGGCAAGGGAGTTGCCGTGCCCGGTAAGAAAGCTGCCGGGAAGAAGCCAAAGAATGGACCCAAGCCCGAGACTGAGTGTTTTTATTGCAAGGGAAGTGGTCACCGGAAGCGGAACTGCCCCAAGTACTTAGCGGACAAGAAGGCCGGCAACACCAAAGGTATATGTGATATACATGTTATTGATGTGTACCTTACCAGTACTCGTAGTAGCTCCTGGGTATTTGATACCGGTGCCGTTGCTCATATTTGTAACTCAAAACAGGAGCTGCTGAATAAGCGGAGACTGGCGAAGGACGAGGTGATGATGCGCGTCGAGAATGGTTCCAAGGTCGATGTGATCGCCGTCGGCACGCTACCTCTACATTTACCTACGGGATTAGTTTTAAACCTCAATAATTGTTATTTAGTGCCAGCTTTGAGCATGAACATTGTATCAGGATCTCGTTTAATATGAGATGGCTACTCATTTAAATCCGAGAATAATGGTTGTTCTATTTATATGAGAGATATGTTTTATGGTCATGCCCCGCTGGTCAATGGTTTATTCTTATTTAATCTCGAACATGATGTTACACATATTCATAGTGTGAATACCAAAAGATGTAAGGTTGATAATGATAGTCCCACATACTTGTGGCACTGCTGCCTTGGTCACATTGGTGTCAAACGCATGAAGAAACTCCATGTAGATGGACTTTTGGAGTCTCTTGATTAAGAATCATTTGACATGTGCGAACCATGCCTCATGGGAAAAATGACCAAGACTCCGTTCTCCGAAACAATGGAGCGAGCAACCAACTTATTGGAAATCATACATACTGATGTGTGCGGTCCAATGAGTGTTGAGGCTCGCGGTGGCTATTGTTATGTTCTCACCCTCACTGATGACTTGAGTAGATATGGGTATGTCTACTTAATGAAACACAAGTCTGAGACCTTTGAAAAGTTCAAGGAATTTCAGAGTGAGGTTGAGAATCAACGTGACAGGAAAATCAAGTTCTTACGATCAGATCGCGGGGGAGAATATTTGAGTCACGAATTTGTCACGCACTTAAGGAAATGTGGAATAGTTTCACAACTCACGCCGCCTGGAACACCTCAGCGTAATGGTGTGTCCGAACGTCGTAATCGCACTCTATTGGATATGGTGCGATCTATGATGTCTCTTACCGATCTACCGCTGTCATTTTGGGGCTATGCTTTAGAGACTGCCGCATTCACTTTAAATAGGGCTCCGTCGAAATCCGTTGAGACGACACCGTATGAATTATGGTTTGGGAAGAAACCTAAGATGTCGTTTCTAAAAGTTTGGGGATGCGATGCTTACGTGAAGAAACTTCAACCTGAAAAGCTCGAACCCAAATCGGAAAAATGCGTCTTCATAGGATACCCTAAAGAAACTATTGGGTATACCTTCTACCTCAGATCCGAAGGCAAGATCTTTGTTGCCAAGAATGGATCCTTTCTAGAGAAAGAGTTTCTCTCGAAAGAAGTAAGTGGGAGGAAAGTAGAACTTGATGAAGTATTGCCTCTTGAACCGGAGAGTGGCGCAGCTCAAGAAAATGTTCCTGAGGTGCCTGCACCGACTAGAGAGAAAGTTAATGATGATGATCATGAAACTTCAGATCAAGTTGCTACTGAACTTCGTAGGTCCACAAGGACACGTTCCGCACTAGAGTGGTACGGCAACCCTGTCCTGGAAATCATGTTGTTGGACAATGGTGAACCTTCGAACTATGAAGAAGCAATGGCGGGCCCAGATTCCGACAAATGGCTGGAAGCCATGAAATCCGAGATAAGATCCATGTATGAAAACGAAGTATGGACTTTGACTGACTTGCCCGATGATCGGCGAGCCATAGAAAATAAATGGATCTTTAAGAAGAAGACAGACGCGGATGGTAATGTGAGCATCTATAAGGCTCGGCTTGTCGCTAAGGGTATCGACAAGTTCAAGGGGTTGACTACGATGAGACTTTCTCACTGATACGTCTCCAACGTATCTATAATTTTTGATTGCTCCATGCTATATTATCTACTGTTTTGGACTATATTGGGCTTTATTTTCCACTTTTATATTATTTTTGGGACTAACCTACTAACCGGAGGCCCAACCCAGAATTGTTGTTTTTTTTGCCTATTTCAGTGTTTTGGATAAACGGAATATCAAACGGAGTCCAAACGGAATAAAATCTTCAGAAACGTGATTTTCTCACCGAACGTGATCCAGGAGACTTGGACCCTACTGCAAGGGATCAAAGAGGTGGTCACGAGGGTGGGGGTGCGCCCCCTGCCTCGTGAGCCCCTCGGTGCTCCACCGACGTACTCCTTCCTCCTATATATAGACACATACCCCCAAACGATCAGAACAGGAGCCAAAAAACCTAATTCCACCACCGCAACTTTCTGTATCCATGAGATCCCATCTTGGGGCCTGTTCTGGAGCTCCGCCAGAAGAGGGCCGTCATCACGGAGGGCTTCTACATCATCCTAGCCCCTCCGATGAAGTGTGAGTAGTTTACCTCAGACCTTCGGGTCCATAGTTAGTAGCTAGATGGCTTCTTCTCTCTCTTTGAATCTCAATACAAAGTTCTCCCCCTCTCTTGTGGAGATCTATTCGATGTAATCTTCTTTTTGCGGGGTGTTTGTTGAGACCGATGAATTGTGGGTTTATGATCAAGTCTATCTATGAATAATATTTGAATCTTCTTTGAATTCTTTTATGCATGATTGGTTATCTTTGCAAGTATCTTCAAATTATCCGTTTGGTTTGGCCAACTAGATTGGTAGTTCTTGCCATGGGAGAAGTGCTTAGCTTTGGGTTCGATCTTGCGGTGTCCTTACCCCTAATCGTGTTGGTTGCGAGTAGCTATCGCTTTGTGCAGGTACGAGGGACTTGAGCGTGGGCTCCTACTAGATTGATACCTTGGTTCTCAAAAACTGGGGGAAATACTTACGCTACTCTGCTGTTGGGTTTCGTAGTAATTTCAAAAAAATTCCTACGCACACGCAAGATCATGTGATGCATAGCAACGAGAGGGGAGAGTGTTGTCTACGTACCCAATGCAGACCGACTACGGAAGCGCTGACACGACGTAGAGGAAGTAGTCGTACGTCTTCACGATCCAACCGATCAAGCACCGAAACTACGGCACCTCCGAGTTCGAGCACACGTTCAGCTCGATGACGATCCCCGGACTCCGATCCAGCAAAGTGTCGGGGAAGAGTTCCGTCAGCACGACGGCGTGGTGACGATCTTGATGAACTACAGCAGCAGGGATTCGCCTAAACTCCGCTACAATATTATCGAGGAATATGGTGGCAGGGGGCACCGCACACGGCTAAGGAATAGATCACGTGGATCAACTTGTGTGTTTAGAGGTGCCCCCTGCCTTCGTATATAAAGGAGCCAAGGGGGAGGGGTGCGGCCAGCCCTATGGAGGCGCAGGAGGAGTCCTACTCCTACCGGGAGTAGGACTCCCCCCCCCCAATCATATTCCAAATAGGATTCCCAAGGGGGAAAGAGAGAGAGAGAGGTGGCCGGCCACCTCTCCTAGTCCTAGTTGGACTAGGGGAGGGGGGGAGGCGCGCAGCCCACCATGGGCAGCCCCTTTCACTTTTCCACTAAAGCCCAATAAGGCCCATATGGCTCCCGGGGGGTTCCGGTAACCTCCCGGTAATCCGGTAAAATCCCGATTTCACCCGGAACACTTCCTATATCCAAATATAGGCTTCCAATATATCAATCTTTACGTCTCGACCATTTCGAGACTCCTCGTCATGTCCGTGATCACATCCGGGACTCTGAACAACCTTCGGTACATCAAAATGCATAAACTCATAATATCACTGTCATCGTAACCTTAAGCGTGCGGACCCTACGGGTTCGAGAATGATGTAGACATGACCGAGACACGTCTCCGGTCAATAACCAATAGCGGGACCTGGATGCCCATATTGGCTCCTACATATTCTACGAAGATCTTTATCGGTCAGACCGCATAACAACATACGTTGTTCCCTTTGTCATCGGTATGTTACTTGCCCGAGATTCGATCGTCGGTATCCAATACCTAGTTCAATCTCGTTACCGGCAAGTCTCTTTACTCGTTCTGTAATACATCATCTCGCAACTAACTCATTAGTTGCAATGCTTGCAAGGCTTATGTGATGTGCATTACCGAGAGGGCCCAAAGATACCTCTCCGACAATCGGAGTGACAAATCCTAATCTCGAAATACGCCAACCCAACATCTACCTTTGGAGACACCTGTAATGCTCCTTTATAATCACCCAGTTACGTTGTGACGTCTGGTAGCACCCAAAGTGTTCCTCCGGCAAACGGGAGTTGCATAATCTCATAGTCATAGGAACACGTATAAGTCATGAAGAAAGCAATAGCAACATACTAAACGATCGGGTGCTAAGCTAATGGAATGGGTCATGTCAATCAGATCATTCAACTAATGATGTGATCCCGTTAATCAAATAACAACTCCTTTGTCTATGGTTAGGAAACATAACCATCTTTGATTAACGAGCTAGTCAAGTAGAGGCATACTAGTGACACTCTGTTTGTCTATGTATTCACACATGTATTATGTTTCCGGTTAATACAATTCTAGCATGAATAATAAACATTTATCATGAAATAAGGAAATAAATAATAACTTTATTATTGCCTCTAGGGCATATTTCCTTCAGTCTCCCACTTGCACTAGAGTCAATAATCTAGATCACATCACTATGTGATTAACATCGACAGTTCACATCATCATGTGATTAACACCCATAGTTCACATCGCCATGTGACCAATACCCAAAGGGTTTACTAGATTCGGTAATCTAGTTAACATTGCTATGCGATTAACACCCAAAGAGTGATCATGTTTTGCTTGTGAGAGAATCTTAGTCAACGGTCTTTTACATTCAGATCCGTTATGTATTTTGCAATTTTCTATGTCTACAATGCTCTGCACGGAGCTACTCTAGCTAATTGCTCCCACTTTCAATATGTATCTAGATCGAGACTTAGAGTCATCCAGATCAGTGTCAAAACTTGCATCGACGTAACCCTTTACGGCGAACCTTTTTGTCACGTCCATAATCGAGAAACATATCCTTATTTCACTAAGGATAATTCTGACCGCTGTCCAGTGATCTACTCCTAGATCACTATTGCACTCCCTTGCCAAATCAGTGCAGGGTACACAATAGATCTGGTATATAGCATGCCATACTTTATAGAACCTATGGCCAAGGCATAGGGAATGACTTTCATTCTTTTTCTATCTTCTGCCGTGGTCGGGCTTTGAGTCTTACTCAACTTCACACCTTGTAATACAGGCAAGAACTCTTTCTTTGACTGCTCCATTTTGAACTACTTCAAAAACTTGTCAAGGTATGTACTCATTGAAAAGACTTATCAAGCGTCTTGATCTATCTCTATAGATCTTGAAGCTCAATATGTAAGTAGCTTCACTGAGGTCTTTCTTTGAAAAACTCCTTTCAAACACTCCTTTATGCTTTGCAGAATAATTCTACATTATTTCCAATCAACAATATGTCATTCACATATACTTATCAGAAATGTTGTAGTGCTCCCACTCACTTTCTTGTAAATACAGGCTTCACCGCAAGTCTGTATAAAACTATATGCTTTGATCAATTTATCAAAGCGTATGTTCCAACTCTGAGATTCTTGCACCAGTCCATAGATGGATCGCTGGAGCTTGCATATTTAGTTAACACCTTTAGGATCGACAAAACCTTCTAGTTGCATCGTATACAACTCTTCTTTAGTAAATCCATTAAGGAATGCAGTTTTGTTTATCCATTTGCCAGATTTCATAAAATGCGGCAATTGCTAACATGATTCGGACAGACCTTGAACTTGTCGAAAACCTTTTGCGACAATTCTAGCTTTGTAGATAGTAACACTACTATCAGCGTCTGTCTTCCTCTTGAATATCCATTTATTTTCTATGGCTTGCCGATCATCGGGCAAGTCAACCAAAGTCCATACTTTGTTCTCATACATGGATCATATCTCAGATTTCATGGCCTCAAACCATTTCGCGGAATCTGGGCTCATCATCGCTTCCTCATAGTTCGCAAGTTCGTCATGGTCTAGTAACATGACTTCCAGAACAGGATTACCGTACCACTCTGGTGCGGATCTCACTCTGGTTTACCTATGAGATTTGGTAGTAACTTGATCTGAAGTTACATGATCATCATCATTAGCTTCCTCACTAATTGGTGTAGTAGTCACAGGAACATATTTCTGTGATGAACTACTTTCCAATAAGGGAGCAGGTACAGTTACCTCATCAAGTTCTACTTTCCTCCCACTCACTTCTTTCGAGAGAAACTCCTTCTCCAGAAAGTTTCCGAATTTAGCAACAAAATTCTTGCCTTCGGATCTGTGATAGAAGGTGTACCCAAAAATCTCCTTTGGGTATCCTATGAAGACATATTTCTCCGATTTGGGTATGAGCTTATCAGGTTGAAACTTTTTCACATAAGCATTGCAACCTCAAACTTTAAGAAACGACAGCTTAGGTTTCTTGCTAAACCATAGTTCATACGGTGTCGTCTCAACGGATTTAGATGGTGCCCTATTTAACATGAATGTAGCTGTCTCTAATGCATAACCCCAAAACGATAGTGGTAGATCGGTAAGATACATCATAGATTGCACTATATCCAATAAAGTACGGCTATGATGTTCGGACACACCATTACATTGTGGTGTTCCAGGTGGCATGAGTAGTGAAACTATTTCACATTGTTTTTAACTGAAGGCCAAACTCGTAACTCAAATACTCTTCTCTACAATCAGATCGTAGAAACTTTATTTTCTTGTTATGATGATTTTTCACTTCACTCTGAAATTCTTTGAACTTTTCAAATGTTTCAGACTTATGTTTCATCAAGTAGATATACTCATATCTGCTCAAATCATCTGTGAAGATCAGAAAATAATGATACTTGTTGCGAGCCTCAATATTCATCGGACCATATACATCAGTATGTATGATTTCCAACAAATCCGTTGCTCGCTCCATTGTTCCGAAGAACAGAGTCTTAGTCATCTTGCCCATGAGGCATGGTTCGCAAGCATCAACTGATTCATAATCAAGTGATTCCAAAAGCCCATCAGCATGGAGTTTCTTCATGTGCTTTACACCAATATGACCTAAACGGCAGTGCCACAAATAAGTTGCACTATCATTATTAACTTTGCATCTTTTGGTTTCAATATTATGATTATGTGTATCACTACGATCAAGATCCAACAAACTATTTTCATTGGGTGTGAAACCATATAAGGTTTTATTCATGTAAACAGAACAACAATTTATTCTCTTACTTAAATGAATAACCGCATTACAATAAACATGATCAAATCATATTCATGCTCAACGCAAACACCAAATAACACTTATTCAGGTTCAACACTAATCCCGAAAGTATAGGGAGTGTGCGATGATGATCATATCAATCTTGGAACCACTTCCAACACACATCGTCACTTCACCCTTAACTAGTCTTTGTTTATTCTGCAACTCCCGTTTCGAGTTACTAATCTTAGCAACTGAACTAGTATCAAATACTGAGGGGTTGCTATAAACACTAGTAAAGTACACGTCAATAACATGTATATCAAATATACTTATGTTCACTTTGCCATCCTTCTTATCTGCCAATCACTTGGGGTAGTTCCGCTTCCAGTGACCAGTCCCTTTGCAGTAGAAACACTTAGTCTCAGGCTTAGGACCAGACTTGGGCTTCTTCACTTGAGCAGCAACTTGCTTGCAGTTCTTCTTGAAGTTCCCCTTATTCCCTCTGCCCTTTTCTTGAAACTAGTGGTCTTGTCTACCATCAACACTTGATGTTTTTCTCAATTTCTACCTTCGTCAATTTCCGCATTATGAAGAGCTTTGGAATCGTTTCCGTTATCCCTTGCATATCATAGTTCATCACGAAGTTCTATTAACTTGGTGATGGTGACTAGAGAATTCTGTCAATCACTATCTTATCTGGAAGATTAACTCCCACTTGATTCAAGCGATTGTAGTACTCAGACAATCTGAGAACATGCTCACTAGTTGAGCGATTCTCCTCCATCTTTTAGCTATAGAACTTGTTGGAGACTTCATATCTCTCAACTCGGGTATTTGCTTGAAATATTAACTTCAACTCCTGGAACATCTCATATGCTCCATGACGTTCAAAACGTCTTTGAAGGCCCGATTCTAAGCCATTAAGCATGGTGCACTAAACTATCAAGTAGTCATCATATTGAGCTAGCCAAACGTTCATAACGTCTGCATCTGCTCCTGCAATAGGTCTGTCACCTTGCGGTGCATCAAGGACATAATTCTTTCTGTGCAGCAATGAGGATAAACCTCAGATCACGGATCCAATCCGCATCTTTGCTACTAACATCTTTCAACACAATTTTCTCTAGGAACATATCAAAATAAACACAGGGAAGCAACAACGCGAGCTATTGATCTACAACATGATTTGCAAAATACTACCAGGACTAAGTTCATGATAAATTTAAGTTCAATTTAATCATATTACTTAAGAACTCCCACTTAGATAGACATCCCTCTAATCCTCTAAGTGATCACGTGATCCAAATCAACTAATCCATGTCCGATCATCACGTGAGATGGAGTAGTTTCATTGGTGAACATCACTATGTTGATCATATCTACTATATGATTCACGCTCGACCTTTTGGTCTCCGTGTTCCGAGGCCATATCTGCATATGCTAGGCTCGTCAAGTTTAACCTGAGTATTCCGCGTGTGCAAAACTGGCTTGCACCCGTTGTAGATGGACGTAGAGCTTATCACACCCGATCATCACGTGGTGTCTGGGCACGATGAACTTTGGCAACGGTGCATACTCAGGGAGAACACTTCTTGATAATTTAGTGAGAGATCATCTTATAATGCTACCGTCAATCAAAGCAAGATAAGATGTATAAAAGATAAACATCATATGCAATCAAAATATGTGACATGATATGGCCATCATCATCTTGCGCCTTTAATTTCCATCTCCAAAGTACTGTTATGATCTCTATCGTCACCGGCATGACACCATGATCTCCATCATCTTGATCTATATCAATGTGTCGTCACGTGGTCGTCTCGCTAACAATTGCTCTTGCAACTATTGCTATCGCATAGCAATAAAGTAAAGTAGTTATTGGGTGCTTGCATATTATGCAATAGAGAGACAACCATAAGGATTTTGTCAGTTGCCGATAACTTCAACAAAACATGATCATCTCATACAACAACTTATATCTCATCACGTCTTGACCATATCACATCACAACATGCCCTGCAAAAACAAGTTAGACGTCCTCTACTTTGTTGTTGCAAGTTTTACGTGGCTGCTACGGGCTTAAGCAAGAACCAATCTTACCTACGCATCAAAACCACAACGATAGTTTGTCAAATAGACTCCGTTTTAACCTTCACAAGGACCGGGCGTAGCCACACTCGGTTCAACTAAAGTTGGAGAAACTGTCATCCCCTAGCCACCTTTGTGCAAAGCACGTCGGGAGAACCGGTCTCGCGTAAGCGTACGCGTAATGTCGGTCCGGGCCGCTTCATCCAACAATATCGCCGAACCAAAGTATGACATGCTGGTAGGCACTATGACTTATATCGCCCACAACTCACTTGTGTTCTACTTGTGCATATAACATCAACACATAAAACCTAGGCTCGGATGCCACTGTTGGGTTTCGTAGTAATTCCAAAATTTTCCTACGCACACGCAAGATCATGTGATGCATAGCAACGAGAGGGGAGAGTGTTGTCTATGTACCCAATGCAGACCGACTGCGGAAGCGCTGACACGATGTAGAGGAAGTAGTCGTACGTCTTCGCGATCCAACCGATCAAGCACCGAAACTACGGCACCTCCGAGTTCGAGCACACGTTCAGCTCGATGACGATCCCCGGACTCCGATCCAGCAAAGTGTCGGGGAAGAGTTCCGTCAGCACGACGGCGTGGTGACGATCTTGATGAACTACAGCAGCAGGGATTCGCCTAAACTCCGCTACAATATTATCGAGGAATATGGTGGCAGGGGGCACCGCACACGGCTAAGGAATAGATCACGTGGATCAACTTGTGTGTTTAGAGGTGCCCCCTGCCTTCGTATATAAAGGAGCCAAGGGGGAGGGGTGCGGCCAGCCCTATGGAGGCGCAGGAGGAGTCCTACTCCTACCGGGAGTAGGACTCCCCCCCCCCAATCATATTCCAAATAGGATTCCCAAGGGGGAAAGAGAGAGAGAGAGGTGGCCGGCCACCTCTCCTAGTCCTAGTTGGACTAGGGGAGGGGGGAGGCGCGCAGCCCACCATGGGCAGCCCCTTTCACTTTTCCACTAAAGCCCAATAAGGCCCATATGGCTCCCGGGGGGTTCCGGTAACCTCCCGGTAATCCGGTAAAATCCCGATTTCACCCGGAACACTTCCGATATCCAAATATAGGCTTCCAATATATCAATCTTTACGCCTCGACCATTTCGAGACTCCTCGTCATGTCCGTGATCACATCCGGGACTCCGAACAACCTTCGGTACATCAAAATGCATAAACTCATAATATCACTGTCATCGTAACCTTAAGCGTGCGGACCCTACGGGTTCGAGAACGGTGTAGACATGACCGAGACACGTCTCCGGTCAATAACCAATAGCGGGACCTGGATGCCCATATTGGCTCCTACATATTCTACGAAGATCTTTATCGGTCAGACCGCATAACAACATACGTTGTTCCCTTTGTCATCGGTATGTTACTTGCCCGAGATTCGATCGTCGGTATCCAATACCTAGTTAAATCTCGTTACCGGCAAGTCTCTTTACTCGTTCTGTAATACATCATCTTGCAACTAACTCATTAGTTGCAATGCTTGCAAGGCTTATGTGATGTGCATTACCGAGAGGGCCCAGGGATACCTCTCTGACAATCGGAGCGACAAATCCTAATCTCGAAATACGCCAACCCAACATCTACCTTTGGAGACACCTGTAATGCTCCTTTATAATCACCCAGTTACGTTGTGACGTTTGGTAGCACCCAAAGTGTTCCTCTGGCAAACGGGAGTTGCATAATCTCATAGTCATAGGAACATGTATAAGTCATGAAGAAAGCAATAGCAACATACTAAACGATCGGGTGCTAAGCTAATGGAATGGGTCATGTCAATCAGATCATTCAACTAATGATGTGATCTCGTTAATCAAATAGCAACTCCTTTGTCTATGGTTAGGAAACATAACCATCTTTGATTAATGAGCTAGTCAAGTAGAGGCATACTAGTGACACTCTGTTTGTCTATGTATTCACACATGTATTATGTTTCCGGTTAATACAATTCTAGGATGAATAATAAACATTTATCATGAAATAAGGAAATAAATAATAACTTTATTATTGCCTCTAGGGCATATTTCCTTCATCTGCTGCATCATCCCTTCCTCTTCGGGGAAAACCAACGCAAGCTCAAGACGTAGCAAGAAGGATTTCGGGCGCCGTTGCCGGGGAGTCTACGCAAAAAGTCAATATACCAAGTACCCATCACAATCCCTATCTCTTGCATTACATTATTTGCCATTTGCCTCTCGTTTTCCTCTCCCCCCAATTCACCCTTGCCGTTTTATTCGTCCTCCCTCTCCATTTGCCTTTTTGTTTGCTTGTGTGCCTGCTTGTCGTTGTGTCTGAAACTGGGGAAGTTATCGCCAATTTGGGAGAAAACAATATCATGGAAAATTCTGATACTCCTGCTAAAGAACCTACCATCTTTCATACAAAAAAATTCCGTGTTGGTAGTGGTAATATTATTGGAAAAGGAGTTATTCAAGATTTCTTTACTTGTGGCAGTGCTTTACCTTCTATGGGTAGTTCTATCCTTCACAGAACTAGTAGTCTTGCGGACGCTATTGCCATGCTTGTAGTTGAACTTGAAAGAGAATTCATGCACATGCATCCTTCTATACAAAGGATTTTTCTGGAATTTTCCAATATTGAGCATTCTTCTGTTAAGCGTGCCGCTACTATCTTTTTGGCTCATGAGTTTAGATTCATAATAAGAGAAGCCAAAGAAATCTTTGCGCATTATAGGGTGGACGCTTTCCGTCCTCCCATAGAGGCTATCCTCTTTGATCAAGAAGAAGTAATGCGTTTTCAATCTCTAGATTATGTTGCTTTCAATGAAAATCTTAGAAGAAAGGTTCCTACCAATGTTTTAGTTGATAGAATTTCCAATCTTAATGATGATTTGGCTATTTGAAATAATGAACTAGGAGATTCTCTTGAATATAGGCTCACAAAGTTCTGTCAAAAGAATGCTTATAATGATGAATTGGTGGTGCATTATGAAGGACCAAAGGAGGAACCTATACCTCCCAAGGTTGATCTTGGGGACTTTTGTCCCGTTAAATTTAATCCTTTTGATTACTTTTGCTTGCCTCAAAGAAAACTTGCTGCCGAATGTAGAGAATATGAAATGAGTTTCACTAATCTATCTTATTACTATGGCAATACCTAGATCTATCCTTGCTTGTTATGCCTAGCTAGGGGCGTTAAATGATAGCGCTTGTTGGGAGGCAACCCAATTTTATTTTTATTCCTTGCTTTTTGATCCTGTTTAGAAATAAATAAATTATTTAGCCTCTGTTTTTGTTGTGTTTTTTGTGTTTAATTAGTGTTTGGGCCAAGTAGAATCGTTGGGAAGACTTGGGGAAAGTCTTGTTGAACTTGCTGTAAAAAACAGAAACTTTAGCGCTCACGAGAACTGTTGTCTTTTTTATTTGAAGAGTTATATTTAGTTAATTCTTTTTGCAGATGATTACTAGATAAATTACTCACGTCCAGAAATTTATTTTAGAATTTTTGGGGTTCCAGATCTTGCACTAGCTACAGATTACTATAGACTGTTCTGTTTTTGACAGATTCTGTTTTTCGTGTGTTGTTTGCTTATTTTGATGAATCTATGGCTAGTAAAATAGTTTATAATCCATATAGAAGTTGGAATACAGTAGGTTTAACACCAATATAAATAAATAATGAGTTAATTACAGTACCTTGAAGTGGTCTTTTGTTTTCTTTCGCTAACAGAGCTCACGAGTTTTCTATTTTGAGTTTTGTGTTGTGAAGTTTTCAAGTTTTGGGTGAATTCTTTTGATGGATCATGGAACAAGGAGTGGCAAGAGCCTAAGCTTGGGGATGCCCATGGCACCCCCAAGATAATCCAAGGACACCAAAAAGTCAAAGCTTGGGGATGCCCCGGAAGGCATCCCCTCTTTCGCCCACTTCCATCGGTAATTTACTTGGAGCTATATTTTTATTCACCAACATGATATGTGTTTTGCTTGGAGCGTCCTGTATTATTTGTGTCTTTGCTTGTTAGTATGCCAAAATCATCCTTGCTGTACACACCTTTTGAGAGAGCCATACATGAATTAAAATTTGATAGAATACTCTATGTGCTTCACTTATATCTTTTGAGCTAGATAATTTTGCTCTATGTGCTTCACTTAGATCTTTTAGAGCACGATGGTGGATATGTTTTAAATAAACTATTGATCTCTCATGCCTCACTTAAATTAATTTGAGAGTCTCTTAATAGCATGGTAATCTGCCTAATAATAATATGCTTGGTATTCAAGATTTGTGAAACTTTCTTTTGAGTGTGTTGAATACTAAGAAAAGATTGAAGCATGATAATTGTTTTGAGATATGGAGGCGATAATATTAAAGTCATGCTAGTTGAGTAGTTGTGAATTTGAAGAATACTTGTGTTGAATTTTGTGATTCCCGTAGCATGCACGTATGGTGAACCGTTATGTGATGAAGTCAGAGCATGATTTATTTATTGATTGTCTTCCTTATGAGTGGCGGTCGGGGATGAGCGATGGTCTTTTCCTACCAATCTATCGCCCTAGGAGCATGCGCGTAATACTCTGCTTTGATAACTTCTAATTTTTTGCAATAAGTATATGATTTCTTTATGACTAATGTTGAGTCCATGGATTATACACACTCCCACCCTTCCCCCCTTGCTAGCCTCTCTAATACCGCGCAACTTTCGCCGGTATCATACACCTACCATATACCTTCCTCAAAACAGACACCATACCTACCTATTATGGCATTTCCATAGCCATTTCGAGATATATTGCCATGCAACTTTCCACCATCTAGTTCATCATGACATATCCATCATTGTCATATTTCTTAGCATGATCATGTAGTCGACATAGTATTTGTGGCAAAGCCATTGTTCATAATTCTTTCATACTTGTCACTCGTGATTCATTGCATATCCTGGTACACCGCCGGAGGCATTCATATAGAGTCATACTTTGTTTTAGTATCGAGTTGTAATCATTGAGTTGTAAATAAATAGAAGTGTGATGATTATCATTCAATAGAGCATTGTCCCAAAAAAAGCAAGGCCAAAGAAAAAAAAGGCCCAAAAAAAGGGGCAATGCTACTATCCTTTTTTCCACACTTGTGCTTCAAAGTAGCACCATGTTATAGCAAGTCTCATATATATTGTGCTTCAAAGTAGCACCATGATCTTCATATAGAGAGTCTCATATGTTGCCACTTTCATATACTAGTGGGAATTTTACGTTATAGAACTTGGCTTGTATATTCCAATGATGGGCTTCCTCAAATTGCCCTAGGTCTTCATGAGCAAGCAAGTTGGATGCACACCCACTAGTTTCTTTTGTTGAGCTTTCTTACATTTATAGCTCTAGTGCATCCGTTGCATGGCAATCCCTACTCACTCACATTGATGTCTATTGATGGGCATCTCCATAGCCCGTTGATACGCCTAGTCGGTGTGAGACTATCTTCTCCTTTTTGTCTTCTCCACAACCACCATTCTATTCCACCTATAGTGCTATATCCATGGCTCACGCTCATGTATTGCGTGAAGATTGAAAAAGTTTTGAAAAAATTAGAGTATGAAACAATTGCTTGGCTTGTCATCGGGGTTGTCATGAATTAAATACTTTGTGTGGGGAAGATGGAGCATATCCAGACTATATGATTTTGTAGGGATAACTTTCTTCGGCCATGTTATTTTGAGAATACATAATTGCTTTGTTAGTATGCTTGAAGTATTATTATTTTCTATGTCAATATAAACTTTTATCTTGAATCTTTCTAATCTGGATATTCTTACCACAATTAAGAAGATTTGCATTGAAATTATGCCAAGTAGCACTCCGCATCAAAAATTCTCTTTTTATCATTTACCTACTCGAGGACGAGCAGGAATTAAGCTTGGGGATGCCTGATACGTCTCCAACGTATCTATAATTTTTGATTGCTCCATGCTATATTATCTACTGTTTTGGACTATATTGGGCTTTATTTTCCACTTTTATATTATTTTTGGGACTAACCTATTAATCGGAGGCCCAGCCCAGAATTGCTATTTTTTGCCTATTTCAGTGTTTCAAATAAACGGAATATCAAACGGAGTCCAAACGGAATAAAATCTTCGGAAATGTGATTTTCTCACCGAACGCGATCCAGGAGACTTGGACCCTACTGCAAGGGTTCAAAGAGGTGGTCACGAGGGTGGGGTTCGCGCCCCACCCTAGGGCACGCCCCCTGCCTCGTGAGCCCCTCGGTGCTCCACCGACATACTCCTTCCTCCTATATATACACAGGTACCCCCAAACGATCAGAACAGGAGCCAAAAAACCTAATTCCACCGCCGCAACTTTCTGTATCCATGAGATCCCATCTTGGGGCCTGTTCCGGAGCTCCGCCGGAAGAGGGCCATCATCACGGAGGGCTTCTACATCATCCTAGCCCCTCCGATGAAGTGTGAGTAGTTTACCTCAGACCTTCGGGTCCATAGTTAGTAGCTAGATGGCTTCTTCTCTCTCTTTGAATCTCAATACAAAGTTCTCCCCTTCTCTTGTGGAGATCTATTCGATGTAATATTCTTTTTGCGGTGTGTTTGTTGAGACCGATGAATTGTGGATTTATGATCAAGTCTATCTATGAATAATATTTGAATCTTCTCTGAATTCTTTTATGCATGATTGGTTATCTTTGCAAGCCTCTTCGAATTATTCGTTTGGTTTGGCCAACTAGATTGGTAGTTCTTGCCATGGGAGAAGTGCTTAGCTTTGGGTTCGTTCTTGCGGTGTCCTTACCTAGTGACAGAAGGGGCAGCAACGCACGTATTGTATCGTTGCCATCGAGGATAACAAGATGGGTTTTATTTCATATTGCATGAATTTATCTCTCTACATCATGTCATCTTGCTTAAGGCGTTACTCTGCTTTTAACTTAATACTCTAGATGCATGCTGGATAGCGGTCGATGAGTGGAGTAATAGTAGTAGATGCAGAATCGCTTCGATCTACTTGTCACGGACGTGATGCCTATATACATGATCATGCCTAGATATTCTCATAATTATGCTCAATTCTATCAATTGCTCAACAGTAATATGTTCACCCACCGTAGAATACTTATGCTCTTGAGAGAAGCCACTAGTGAAACCTATGGCCCCCGGGTCTATTCTCATCATATCAATCTCCATCACTTTTATATTGTTTTGCTATTTACTTTGCCTTTACTTTTTACTTTGCATCTTTATATCAAAAATACCAAAAATATTCTATCTATCAGATCTCACTCTCGTAAGTGATCGTGAAGGGCTTGACAACCCCTAATCGCGTTGGTTGCGAGTAGCTATCGCTTTGTGTAGGTACGAGGGACTTGATCGTGGGCTCCTACTGGATTGATACCTTGGTTCTCAAAAACTGAGGGAAATACTTACGCTACTTTGCTGCATCATCCCTTCCTCTTCGGGGAAAACCAACGCAAGCTCAAGACGTAGCACTCACCCGTAGCGAAGCTGAAGTCCGTCCGAATCATGTTAGCAATTGCCGCATTCTATGATTATGAGATATGGCAAATGGACGTCAAAACGGCATTCCTTAATGGTTTCCTTAAGGAAGAATTGTATATGATGCAGCCGGAAGGTTTTGTCGATCCTAAGAATGCTGACAAGGTGTGAAAGCTCCAACACTCAATCTATGGGCTGGTGCAAGCATCTCGGAGTTGGAACATTCGATTTGATGAGATGATCAAAGCGTTTGTGTTTACGCAGACTTATGGAGAAGCCTGTGTTTACAAGAAAGTGTGTGGGAGCTCTGTAGCATTTCTCATATTATATGTGGATGACATACTATTGATGGGAAATGATATAGAATCCTTGGAAAGCATAAAGGCCTACTTGAACAAGTGTTTTTCAATGAAGGATCTTGGAGAAGCTTCTTATATGTTAGGCATCAAGATCTATAGAGATAGATCGAGATGCCTCATTGGTCTTTCACAGAGTACGTACCTTGACAAGATATTGAAGAAGTTCAATATGGATCAGTCAAAGAAGGGGCTCATCGTAAAGGGTTACGTCGATGCTAGCTTCGACACAGATCTGGATGACTCCAAGTCACAAACCGGATACGTGTATATTTTGAATGGTGGGGCAGTCAGCTGGTGCAGTTGCAAGCAAAGCGTCATGGCGGGATCTACATGTGAAGCAGAGTACATGGCAGCCTCGGAGGCAGCACAAGAAGCAATCTGGGTGAAGGAGTTCATTACCAACCTAGGAGTTATTCCCAATGCGTCAGGCCCGATGACTCTCTTCTGTGACAACACTGGAGCTATTGCCCTTGCCAAGGAGCCCAGGTTTCACAGGAAGACCAGGCATATCAAGCGTCGCTTCAACTCCATTCGTGAAAATGTTCAAAATGGAGACATAGATATTTGTAAAGTGCATACGGACCTGAATGTCGCAGATCCGTTGACTAAACCTATTCCTCGAGCAAAACATGATTAACACCAGAACTCTATGGGTGTTCGATTCATCACAATGTAACTAGATTATTGACTCTAGTGCAAGTGGGAGACTGTTGGAAATATGCCCTAGAGGCAATAATAAAATGGTTATTATTATATTTCCTTGTTCATGATAATTGTCTATTGTTCATGCTATAATTGTGTTATCCGGAAATCGTAATACATGTGTGAATACATAGACCACAACATGTCCCTAGTGAGCCTCTAGTTGACTAGCTCGTTGATCAATAGATGGTTACGGTTTCCTGACCATGGACATTGGATGTCATTGATAACGGGATCACATCATCAGGAGAATGATGTGATGGACAAGACCCAATCCTAAGCATATCACAAGATCGTGTAGTTCGTCTGCTAGAGATTTTCTGAATGTCAAGTATCATTTCCTTAGACCATGATATTGTGCAACTCTCAGATACCGTAGGAGTGCTTTGGGTGTACCAAACGTCACAACATAACCGGGTGACTATAAAGGTGCACTACAGGTATCTCCGAAAGTGTCTGTTGGGTTGGCATGAATCGAGAATGGGATTTGTCACTCCGTATGACGGAGAGGTATCTCTGGGCCCACTCGGTAATGCATCATCATAATGAGCTCAGTGTGACTAAGTAGTTGGTCACGTGATCATGCATTACGGAACGAGTAAAGTGACTTGTCGGTAACGAGATTGAACGAAGTATTGGGATACCGACGATCGAATCTCGGGCAAGTAACGTGCCGATTGACAAAGGGAATTGTATACGGGATTGCTTGAATCCTCGACATCGTGGTTCATCCGATGAGATCATTGTGGAACATGTGGGAGCCAACATGGGTATCCATATCCCGCTGTTTGTTATTGGCAGGAGAGTTCTCTCGGTCATGTCTGCATGGTTCTCGAACCCGTAGGGTCTACACACTTAAGGTTCGATGACGCTAGGGTTATTAGGAAGACTTGTATGTGATTACCGAGTGTTGTTCAGAGTCCCGGATGAGATCTCGGACGTCACGAGGAGTTCCGGAATGGTCCGTAGGTGAAGATTTATATGTAGGAAGTTGTCATACGGTCACCGGAAAGGTTCGGGGGCATATCGGTATTGTACCGGGGCCACCGGAGGGTTTCCGGGGGTCCACCGGGAGGGGCCACCTCTCTCGGAGGGCCTAATGGGCTGTAAAGGAAAGGGAACCAGCCCTACATGGGCTGGGCGCATTCCCCCCTTGGGCCCATGCGCCTAGGGTTGGGGGGGAAACCCTAAGGGGGGCGCCCCCCTTGCTTGGGGGGCAAGCCCCCTCCCCTTGGCCGCCGCCCCCACCTCTAGATCTCATCTAGAGGGGGCCGCCCCCCTTCCTCCTTCCCCTATATATAGAGGGGCAAGGGGAGGGCTACACACACCATCCAAGGCACAGCCCCTCCCCTCCCCAACACCTCTCCTCCTCCGCAAGAGCTTGGCGAAGCCTTGCCGGAGTACTGCAGCTCCACCACTACCACGCCGTCGTGCTGTTGTTGGAGCCCTCTTCCTCAACCTCTCCCTCCTCCTTGCTGGATGAAGGCGCGGGAGACGTCCTCGCTCCATACGTGTGTTGAACGCGGAGGTGCCGTCCGTTCGGCGCTAGGATCTTCGGTGATTTGGATCACGACGAGTACGACTCCATCAACCCCGTTCTCTTGAATGCTTCCGCTCGCGATCTATGTAACGCCCCGGACACACCCGCCGGTGGTCGTTACTCCTGGTGGGATCCGGACGTTGTCCGGCTCCGTCCGGACACGTCCGGTGGCGGCGGAGAGGGATTTCTTTTGGGGTTAGAGGAAGGGGATCCGCGAATTTTTGGAGGGGGGTAATATATAGGCATAGGAGGAGCTAGGAGAGTCCAAATGAGGTATGGTTTTCGGCCACGCGGTCGTGATCGAACGCTCTAGGTGATGGAGCAGAGTTTGGCGGGTTTTGGGCCAAATTGGAGGGGTGTTGGGCTGCAACACACACGAGGCCTTTTCGGTCCCTCGGTTAACCGTTGGAGTATCAAACGAAGTCCAAATGATACGAAACTTGACAGGCGGTCTACCGGTAGTAAACCAAGGCCGCTTGGCAAGTGTCGGTCCAATCCGGGAATGTTTAATCCCCACACACGAAAGAAAGCTAGAAATGACCACTGGAGGAGAACGGAGCGCCAGAATGCAAAATGGACAACTGGGAAAATGCTCGAATGCATGAGATGAACACGTATGCGAATGCAATGCACATGATGACATGATATGAGATGCATGACAACAAAACAACACACGGAGACAAAGACCCGAACCCGAGAATATAAATATAACTTAACGCCGGAAACGGCAAGAGTTGGAGTACAAATTGGGAAAGTTATATCCGGGGTGTTACAATCTACAAGGGTATGTAGATGCACTCATCTCTCCTCGTTGCTAGATGACTCCATAGATTGATCTTGGTGATGCGTAGAAGATTTTAAATTTCTGCTACGTTCCCCTACAGCTCCTACATATTCTACGAAGATATTTATCGGTCGAGCCGTTATGACAACATACATAATTCCCTTTGTCCATCGGTATGTTACTTGCCCAAGATTCGATCGTCAGTATCTTCATACCTAGTTCAATCTCATTACTGGAAAGTCTCTTTACTTGTTTTGTAATACATCACCTCGTTACTAACTCCTTAGCCGTTTGCTTGCGAGCTTATGATGTGTATTACCGAGAGGGCCCAGAGATACCTCTCTGAAACTCGGAGTGACAAATCCTAATCTCGATCTATGCCAACTCAACAAACACCTTCGGAGATACCTGTAGAGCATCTTAATAATCACCCAGTTACGTTGTGATGTTTGATAGCACACAAGGCATTCCTACGGTATCCGGGAGTTGCATAATCTCATAGTCGAAGGAATATGTATTTGACAAGAAGAAGGCAATAGCAATAAAAATGAACGATCATTATGCTAAGCTAACGGATGGGTCTTGTCCATCACATCATTCTCCTAATGATGTGATCCCGTTATCAAATGACAACTCATGTACATGGTTAGGAAACCTTAACCATCTTTAATCAACGAGCTAGTCTAGTAGAGGATCACTAGGGACACGGTGTTTGTTTATGTATTCACACATGTATTAAGGTTTCCGATCAATACAATTCTAGCATGAATAATAAACCTTTATCATGAAGAAGGAAATATAAATAAAAAATTTATTATTGCCTATAGGGCATATTTCCTCCATGTACAAGATGATACCAAATACACTCCTCTCTTCTACTGCTGCAAGATGATGGTAGTCTTTGATAGGTTGAGCTTCTCACCCTTATCCTGGCATTTCTGCAGTTTAGTCCACAGATATTACCCCACTCCTTTGATATCGATGTATATCTAGTATATATCTGATGTAATTATTGCGAGTACTTTGGATGAGTACTCACCGTTGCTTTGCTACTCTTTTCATTTGACCCGGTTGCTGCAACAGCTGGTAGCACCGCAGATGCAGATTACCCCGACAGTGCTTACTACATGGAGACCGATGACTAGGAGTAGTTCGGAGGTCCCAGGCAGGAGGCCTTGCCTTTCGATCTAGTTTCATTGTTTTGTTCAGCCTTCTTAAGGCAAACTTTGTCTAACTATATATGTACTGAGATAATATTTTCTTTCATGACTAATGTATTATGGGTCCTCATGGCCCTGCCTTGTAATATAAGGATTTATGTTTAAATTTGTGTCGTAGAGTTGTGTTGTGATATTAACGTGTCACCATTAGTGATCGTGCATGATATGTGTATGATTAGTGCATGATTTTAAATGGGGGCGTCACAAGTTGGTATCAGAGCCGACTGCCTATAGGAACCCCTTCCAAATTCCTTGCTCGATGTTGAGTCTAGACTTGAAAAACTATTTTATAAACTACTAACTATGTTGTGTGCTTACGGGCCCATATCACCTTTGGATGGGATTAGAATCTTTTATTCTGCTTCCTTACTCCAAGATTCCGATTTCTCTTCTCTTTGGGTTATAAAGTTTACTAACTCTAGCTCTAGGTTCATGCAATGATTTTGTTCTGGAGATCCAATTAATTTCAGATATTGTCTTGGTTCCCGCAATACCTTCACTTGGTGTAGGTTTATTCCTTTGGAACCTCTTTCCTCTTTGATGATTCCTACGACACAGATCGTGCACTAGGCGACATATGTTGGAGTATCAAGAGCACCTGTTGTGCTAATCAATCTTTTGACCCACTTGGGATATCACTGTCACCCTGAGTACACCATGTACGAGTAGTACCGTGACTTTAACTAGGAGAGGTTGTTGGGAAATGTAGTATAAAACAAAAAAATCGCCCTATGATCACCCAGGAACAATATGAAGATGCATAACGAGTTGTGATCAACGATCGTTACCGACTTTGGGAGTGTAGCGGAAGTAGACGAGTCGGTGTATATCACACTTGGAGTCCCTCGAACGTCGATGAGGATCCCACGAACCGCCCTCGAATGATCCCTTGAATGGAAGACCAAAAGCACGGTCTGTCTACTTGGTTGCAAGCGTACGGTCTTCATGATCCGGCAGTGCTTCGCCGTCCATAGCTAATCGTCACCGGATAATTAGAGGGAGGAGATTAGAACCACACATGGCTTCTAATTATGAGGATTGGAGGTGGCTAGGGATGGCTCTAATTAGTCAACTAGGACCAGTAAGAACTAGAACTAGATCAACTAGAGGAGGCTCCAAAACTTGTCTATCTCAATTGGGCACCAAACCTCCACTATATACATGTTAGAGGGGAGAGGGAGGGTGGCCACCAAGGAGGGAAACCCCTCCTTGGGGTGTCCAACTAAGGGGAGGAGGAGTAGGACTCCTCCCCTACTCCTATCCGCCCCCTTCCTTAGGGAAGGGAGGCACTTTCCCACTTGGGCCTTTTTGGCCCAACTTTCCTTCCACCCCTTGGCCTTATTAGGCCCATTGATAATAAATTAAATATATATTTGTTCTAAAAATTTCCAAATAATTATATATATATACATATATATATATATATATATATATATATATATATATAATTTAACATCCTCATAAACATTTTCCACACACACACACACACACACACACACACACACACACACACACATATATA
>NC_041386.1:453378563-453391151 GCF_002162155.2 Triticum dicoccoides | reverse complement strand
CACACATATATATATATATATATATATATATTTGTATTACCCGGTATTACCCAATATTCACCGAAACCCTTCTGGTGACCCCGAAACACTTCTGGAACCTCTCAGAACTATTCTGGATATTAATGAAACAATTACAAAAATATATTCTCATTACTCTCGTCCCACTAACACTCCGAAGATTGTGATTACCTTAAGCTTGTGACCCCGTAGGTTCGGTAAACCATAGACATGAACGAAACCCCTTCTTTCAATGACCGATAGCAGAACCGTGGACATCCAGATCAGTCCCTATGTTTACACAGATGATATTCAAGTGACCCTTTGGCTATCATTTGATGTGCCCTTTTCTTTGCGATACTTTACAAAATCCGGTGTGCATCGGTATCCTCTCGAGTCATCACCATGCTCATTATACCGTTGCTCCCATTACCAGTTTTGTTCTTCTTTCTCGTTGACGTGTTCCGGCATCCCCGTGATGTAGTAAAATGTGTTTGGCCAAATGATGGATGCCGTCACACCAAGAGAGCCCTAAGAATATCTCTCCATCGTTGGAGGAGCAAATCCCACTCTTAGCTATTCGGTCACTTGACAAACTTTCTAGTGAACCTGAAAGTTGTCGTTATGATCACCTTGTTACAGATGACGTTTGAGCAACCCCAAAGCCCACCGTCTGGTTGGAAGTGACTGAGATACTCTCATGGTCCGAGGAACTAAAACACATGCTAACACTCTGTGTTATAACATATGGTTTTAGACGATATAATCACAAAGTATATCAAACAACTATTGGGTCGATTCTATATGATAGTTCTTCTAACATCACACCCTCAATGTTGTTTTAGGACTATCGTTACACTTAACGCTATCCTAAAATCCAGAAAACGTGATCACCAACAACACTTGAGCCCGTCTTAGAGGCGAGACTGGGAACCTATGGTTTGTCGTTTATCATTTCACACGTGCATATGAGTTTTCCACTCAATTGCATATTCTAGGATCATAGAAGTTATAGCATGAAATATAAAATCTTAATTATGAATGATGGAAATATAATAATACAATATTATTGCCTCTAGGGCATATTTCCCACAATCTCCCACTTGCACTAGAGTCAATAATCTAGTTAGCACTTTTAACTTTTACACCAATGGCAATCCGGTGTCGGTCCATGCTTTGCTTGTGGTATAGACTTCGTCCTATCGAATATGACAAGTTCAGATCCACGTGTATCATTTGCATATCTATGCATCTTTCATGCTTTCACAAGAATTAATAATTTGTGTGAACCCGACTTTGTATACATATTGAATCGCCGGTAGAACCTTTTGATTCCTTAGACTGAGTTATGGAACCACTATTAAGAATAGTGTTCCAATGATACAGTCATCTAGAAACCATACCAAGTTCGCAAATGAACTTCTGATTCATCATCCTTCATTTTTGTTTCTATAAAGCAATAATATACTTACAACGAGCCTTCATTGATGTAACTCCTTACAACAATCTCTTCATTTTCTCCGTGTGTGAGAAACATGTCGTTAATATTTAACGACATTTTCATTATTGTCCTATGATCATCAATTTGATCATACTAGTAACTTTTACTTACAACTAACTTGGAGTATTGGAAATATCTAGTTTCCTACATACCAGGGAATACAAGTGTGGTTGAAATCATATTTCTCTCATCAGTATTTCAGGATACTGACTGCTTCCATGTGACATTGACAAGAAACTCTTCTTGAAAATTTTCATACTAAACTGCTTTAGTATTCTGTCAATATGTATTTTGGCTAAGTCTGATTAGACACTATTATCTCCACAGATCATTATGTCTAATACCAAGACTATTCATTGCTTAAGTATTTTACTGAAAAACTAGTTTCAATAAAGTCATAATCCTTGTCAAGAAAATAACTTCTAATCAACAATATGTCTTGTACATATAATTTTTAGAAATATTGTCATGCTCCCACTTACTTTCTTGTAAATACAAGCATCTTCGCTTTACTCAATGAAATCAATTTATTTGACCATTTCATCAGTACGAAGATTACAACTCCACTATGCTTGCTTCAGATCATTATAGGATCTCTTGAAGTTTGCATACTTACTAGCATCCTCTAGATCGACAAAATTACCTTGGATCGTACCAAATATACAACCTTCACTGGTACAACAAGGTGCTATACAAATGGTTTTTAATCCCTTTCCACGATGGCATTTTGAACCGTCGCCTAGTGAATGTGGGTGATAGGGGGGTCTTTCCCACACGACCCAGAAATCATCGGGGATAGGCCCTTCGATCACACACGCTTAGCAAAATGAGCTCGTGTTCGATGGGCGAGCGTTCAAATACGATTATACATACATGTGTGTTCAAAAATACAATTATACATGCCCAATCATTTCCGGTCGTAAGTACATCCCACACAGTCAGTCCCAGACAAACATTTCCATTCATATGTGCATTCCATATAGTCAATCCAAGAAATATGTTTCCGTTAGTATGTACATCCCACACAATCAATCCATGAAGTACGTTTCCCTTTGTATATACATCCCACACAGTCCCTCCAAGGAAAATTCTTCCGTTCTCACGTACATCAGACACAATTTTCCTCATCAAATCGTTTGTGATAGCACTGCCATTGCAGACGATATTAGCAATTTTATCGTTTGCGTTATTGAATGCATCACACACGGTGCGTAGAAGAAACTGTGTGTCATAGGTTGTCCATCACACATACTTTTTATGTGGTAAACGTTTGCGCAAGGTGGCCTAACGCAAACAGTTTTCAAGAGGAAGTTGTGTGTGATTATTCATTGATCCAACACGTTTTCTTCCTACAAATTGTGTGTGTTGTCTGAGGTCATCACCCACGGTGTTTTCTCAATAACCGTTTGGAATAGGAAAACCCCAATTAGCATGCTAATTGGCCTATTATTAATAATCCATTTATTAATAAAATTGATATTCATATTAAGCACATAATATATTTCATTTTCATATTATGAAACCATGATCTCACAATTGAAATACATCCTAGTACATATAGCTTCAGCACGCAGTTACACCATATAGGCATATAGCTAGCTACCCCATTACACAACTGCATCAGCACCAAGTTTCACATGCAACATCTATAACCTTTGGAAATTAGCATCAGAGACGGTAGATAGACAGATGAATCTCATTTGGAAAACTGCTAAAGCGGAAGGCGAATATTGAACCTTCATTGATGTTGAAGCTCCTTGCAACTTTATTAGGCCAGTGCCTGTGGATGATTGACCGTCCATCCTTCATCCTCTTGCGGAAGACTTCAATATTGTAACGTGGGTGTTGTATGAATACCTTCCTCGCCTCCTTACCATACAGGTGGTTTGAGACATAATCATCAGTGAACTTATTTGGAAAGGCTTGAAAACAAAGATATGCATAAATATCTTCTCTAAATGCAAAAATGGTGCAAAGGAATAGAAAAGACAAGGTATAATAGCTAGTACCATCCTATGGTGCACTGATGTCATCTTCATTGTGTAGACAAAGATCTTGTTGTTTCTCGTCGCTAGTTTGTTTATCGTGACAATCTTTCTGAGTTTCTTGACTTGGCTGATATTCATGGGCAACTCATTTCCCCATATGCAAAATGGGTCGAACCGTGGGTCAAAACCTCTAACAGCAGGGCGTACATGTGCAAGACCAAATTGTTAAGAACCTAAATATTAGAATGGTTCCTACAATTGCACAATAATGTGCTATTAGACAAGGATCATGGATGTGCACACCTCTATTGTAAACCTGAGTGCTTCTCATTGTTTCCCTGCAACACATATAAGGTAGTTATTGATCAGGTTAAGTCAGGGTTGGCATACTATCAGTAAAATATGTTGATGAAAAACAAACACATTGCAGATTCAATAGATAAATTCGAGCCACATGGAAAAGCCATTTATCGAAACCAAGCATGATGAAGAACTAGGAAATGTTGCAATTGTATATGTTTCTCATATATTTAGTACAACAAAATTTGATTTATTCCTCACATGCATAACAATACAAAATTGTACCCACAACAATTGAACATCGCATTGCATACTTGAACCAAATAGTTAACTAAACACCACAAAAAATGAACCAAACATTAACTGAGCACCACATTGCATAATATATAACATACTAGAAGATCAGACACTTAAGCAAACTAAGCATGCTTGACAACTTGGAAATATAGCAATTGTATTTGTTTCTCATGTATTTTGTACAACCAAATTAAATTTATTTCTCACATGGAAGACAATACAAAATTGCACCCTGAAGAATTGAACATCACATTGTAGAATTGAACCAAACAGTTAACTGAACATGACAATAAATTAACCAAACAGTTAATAGGTGAGCACCACATTGCACGTCATATAGAACATATACACTAGAGGAAAAGATTACATGGTAAAAGTAGATAGGACAATTCACTAGAATTTGCTAAGGAAAGGCAGGAGCAGCACATGCAACGGGTAAACCGAGCATGCTTAACCGGCATAGCTAGCTAACTGAATATAGGTCCTTATAGTAACCTAATAAGACAAACTACTCCTCATCCTCGGAGATATCGATAATGATTGGCTCCTTGGACATGAAAGATGGCGATGCCTCCACATCGTGGGTGCCCTCCTCGTAGTGCTGAGTTGCCTGAGCCGCTCCGGGCACCAACCTGTTGGCTCTCGAGTTGAGGTAAGCACAGGCGCGCTGAGAAAACACCTCGTAGTCTTCGTCGAAGGCACCGACGGTGATGATACATCTCCAACGTATTTATAAATTTTTATTGTTCCATGCTATTATATTATCTATTTTGGATGTTTTATATGCACTAATATGCTGTTTTGTATTATTTTTGGGACTAACCTATTAACCTAAAGCCCAGTGCTAGTTTGTGTTTTTTCCTTGTTTTTGAGCTTCATAGAAAAAGAATATCAAACGGAGTCCAAATGGAATAAAACTTTCACGATGATTTTTCTTGGACCAAACGACACCCAGGAGACTTGGAGTGCAAGTCAAAAGAGCCGTGAGGCAGCGGCAAGGGTGGAGGGCGCGCCCTAGGGGGGTGCCCCCTACCTTGCCACCCCCTCGGGACTCCTCTGACCTAGCCCTTGGCCCTATATATTCACATATATTTCAGAAACACCAGAAGCATCCACGAAAACACTTTCCCACCGCCACAACCTTCTGTTCCCGTGAGATCCCATCTTGGGGCCTTTTCCAGCATCCCGCGGAGGTGGATTCAATCACGGAGGGCATCTAATCAACCCTATTGCCCTTCCGATGAAGCGTGAGTAGTTAACCTCAGACCTACGGGTCCATAGCTAGTAGTTAGATGGCTTTTTCTTTCTCTTTTATTCTCTATACCATGTTCTCCTCGATGTTCTTGGAGATCTATCCGTTGTAATCTTCTTTTGTGGTGTGTTTGTCGAGATCCGATGAATTGTGGATTTATGATCAGATTATCTATGAATATTATTTGAATCTTCTCTGAATTCTTATACGCATGATTTGATATCTTTGTAATTCTCTTCGAACTACCAGTTTGGTTTGGCCAAGTAGATTGGTTTTTCTTGCAATGGGAGAAGCTTAGCTTTGGGTTCAATCTTGCGGTGTCCTCACCCAGTGACAAAGTAGGGGTAGCGAGTCACGTATTGTATTGTTGCCATCGAGGATAAAAAGATGGGGTTTACATCATATTGCTTGAGTTTATTCCTCTACATCATGTCATCTTACTTAAAGCGTTACTCTGCTCTTCATGAACTTAATACTCTAGATGCAGGTAGGAGTCGCTTGATGTGTGGCGTAATAGTAGTAGATGAAGGCAGGAGTTGGTCTACTTGACACGGACGTGATGCCTATATTACATAATCATTGCCTTGGATATCGTCATAACTTTTCGCTTTTCTATCAATTGCTCGACAGTAATTTGTTCACCCATCGTATTATTTGCCTTCAAGAGAGAAGCCTCTAGTGAAACCTATGACCCCCAGGTCTATTTTCCATCATATTAGTTTTCAATCTACTATTTTGCAATCTTTTATTTTCAGATCTATAAACCCAAAACCCACAAAATATTTATCTTTCGTTTAATTTTATTTAGCTATCTCTATCAGATCTCACCTTTGCAAGCGACCGTGAAGGGATTGACAACCCCTTTATCGCGTTGGGTGCAAGTGTTTAATTGTTTGTGCAGGTATTGGTGATTTGTGCCTTCTTCTCCTACTGGATTGATACCTTGGTTCTTAACAGAGGGAAATACTTGTCTCTACTGTGCTGCATCACCCTTTCCTCTTCAAGGGAAAAACCAACACAAGCTCAAGAAGTAGCAGGAAGAATTTCTTGCGCCATTGTCGGGGAGATCTACGCCAGGTCAAGATCTACATCAAGCCTACCAAGTACCCATCATAAAATCTCATCTCTTGCATTACATTATTCGCCATTTGCCTCTCGTTTTCCTCTCCCCCACTTCTAAAATGATTTTTGAAAAGATTTTCCCTTTTCTTCGCCCTTATTTTCGTATGCCTTTTTGCTCGTTTGCTATCTTTGCTTGTGTTGCCATGTGCCTTCTATTTGCTTGCATCTTCGCTTGCTAAAAATCTATTGATATGGATCCTCATCCACTTGCTAATATTTTTAAAATATCCAATTATGATGAACCAATTGCTAGTGAGTTGAGTGCACTAGATTATCTTTATGAGGTTTTGCTTGAAATTCATGAATCTGAAAATTGCGATGAAGTGTTGAAATAAGAAATTTATGAAGTGATTCACGATAGATCCTTGAATGAAAAGCATGATTGCACTGATATTAGTATAAATTCTATTAATGACAATTGAGTTAATGATATGCAAAACCCTAAGCTTAGGGCTGCTAGTTTTGCTATGTCCACTACTTGTTGCAATGATCATGATTGGGGTGATTCTTCTTACAATCTTGAAAATTTCTTTAAGCCCCATGATGAATATGAGATTGATAATAATGTTTGCAATAATACTGAAAGTGGGTTTGGGAGAGTGTCAACTTTAGATCCAACATATTTGGATAATGTTCAATCTTATGAAGTTTTTGATAAAAGTGGTTCGGAGAGGTCATACTTCATTTTATGACAATCCCACTATTTTGGAAGAGTGTAAACTTTGCATGCATGTGGATCATGAAGATTTTTTATGTGATAGCTATATTGTTGAATTTGATTATGATCCTACATGTAATTATTATGAGAGAGGAAAATATGGTTGTAGAAATTTTCATGTTACTAAATTACCTCTCGTTATGTTGAGATTGATATTGCTTCTTTCTCTTTCCTTGCATATGCTAGTTTTTGCTTGTCTTGGTAATATGTTTGCTTATATAATGTCTATGCATAGGAAGTATCTTAGATTTAAACTTGTTTTTCACATGCTACATGATGCTCTCCTGGTGTTTCAATTGCTATCTTTCATTTCAGCATCATCGAAATTATCATTGCCTAGCTAAAAGGCTTTAAAGAAAAATGCTTGTTGGGAGGCAACCCAATATTTTTCTTCCTGTTTTTGAATAAATTATTAATCTGGCTTCTGGTTAGATGTGTTTTTGTGTTTTAATTAGTGTTTGTGCCAAGTAAGACCTTTGGGATGGCTTACGGTGATGGTTGATTTTATCTTGCTGAAAAACAGACACTTTTGCGCGCAGGAAAATAATTCTCATTTTTAACAGAAGCGTGATAAAATACTAATTCTTTTTGCAAAAGATTAAGATACAAATTTCCCGGGTTTTCCTAATTGTTAAGAATTTTTTGAGTTACATAAGTATTCGAGATTTACAGATTGCTACGCACTGTTCTGTTTTTGACAGATTCTGTTTTCTTTGTGTTGTTTGCTTATTTTGATGAATCTATGGGTAGTATCGGGGGGTATGACCCATGGAGAAGTTGGAATACAGTAGATATTACACCAATATAAATAAATAATGAGTTCACAATAGTACCATAAGTGGTGATTTATTTTCTTATACTAATGGATCTCATGAGATTTTTTGTTGAGTTTTGTGTTGCGAAGTTTTCAAGTTTGGGGTAAAAGATTTGATGGACTATGGAATAAGGAGTGGAAAGAGCCTAAGCTTGGGGATGCCCAAGGCACCCCAAGGTAATAGTCAAGGACAACCAAGAGACTAAGCTTGGGAATGCCCCAGAAGGCATTCCCTCTTTCATCTTCGTCTATCGGTAACTTCACTTGAGGCTATATTTTTATTCACCACATGATATGTGTTTTGCTTGGAGCGTCTTGTATGATATGAGTCTTTGCTTTTTATTTTGCCACAATCATCCTTGATGTACACACCTTTTGATAGGGACACACATGAATCATGATTTATTAGAATACTCTATGTGCTTCACTTATATCTTTTGAGCTAGGCAATTTTGCTCTAGTGCTTCACTTATATCTTTTTAGAGCACGATGATGGTTTTATTTTACAGAAATTGTTGAACTCTCATGCTTCACTTATATTATTTTTGAGAGTCTCTTTAAACAACATGGTAATTTTCTTTGGTTATGAATTTAGTCCTAATATGGCAGGCATCCAAGAGGGATATAAAAACTTTCATATTAAGTGCATTGAATACTAGGAGAAGTTTGATTCCTTATTATTGTTTTGAGATATGAATAGAGTCATGCTAGTGAGTAATTGTGAATTGGAGAAATACTTGTGTTAAAGTTTGTGATTCCTGTAGCATGCACGTATGGTGAACCGTTATGTAACGAAGTTGGAGCATGAGGTATTTAATGGCTGTCTTCCTTATGAGTGGTGGTCGGGGACGAGCGATGATATTTTCCTACCAATCTACCCCCCTAGGAGCATGTGCGTAGTACTTTGTTTCGATGACTAGATTTTTGCATTAAGTATGTGAGTTCTTTATGACTAATGTTGAGTCCATGGATTATACACACTCCCACCCTTCCACCATGGCTAGCCTCTCTTGTACCGCACAACTTTCGCCGGTACCTTACACGCACCATATACCTTCCTCAAAACAGCCACCATACCTACCTATTATGGCATTTCCATAGCCATTCCGAGATATATTGCCATGCAGCTTCCACCGTTCCGTTTATTATGACACACTTCATCATTGTCATATTGCTTTGCATGATCATGTAGTTGACATAGTATTTGTGGCAAAGCCACCTTTCATGATTTTTCATACTTGTCACTCTTGAGTCATTGCACATCCCGGTACACCGCTGAAGGCATTCATATAGAGTCATATTTTTGTTCTAAGTATCGAGTTGTAATTCTTGAGTTGTAAGTAAATGAAGTGTGATGATCTTCATTATTGTAGCATTGTCCCAGGTGAGAAAAAAATAAAAGAGGCCAAAGAAGCCAACAAAAAAAGAGGCCATAGAAGCCAAACAAAAAAGAGAGAGAGAAAAGAGAGAAGGGGCAATGTTATCCTTTTCCACATTTGTGCTTCAGAGTAGCACCATGATCTTCATGATAGAGAGTCTCCTATGTTGTCACTTTCATATACTAGTGGGAATTTTTCATTATAGAACTTGGCTTGTATATTCCAACGATTGGCTTCCTCAAATTGCCCTAGGTCTTCTTGAGCAAGCAAGTTGGATGCACACCCACTTAGTTTCTTTTTGAGCTTTCATACACTTATAGCTCTAGTGCATCCATTGCATGGCAATCCCTACTCACTCACATTGACATCTATTGATGGGCATCTCCATAGCCCGTTGATATGCCTAGTTGATGTGAGATTATCTCCTTCTTTTTTGTCTTCTCCACAACCACCATATTCTATTCCACCTATAGTGCTATGTCCATGGCTCACTCTCATGTATTGCGTGAAAGTTGAAAAGGTTTGAGAACACCAAAAGTATGAAACAACTGCTTGGCTTGTCATCGGGGTTGAGCATGCTTTGAGTATTTTGTGTGATAAAGATGGAGCATAGCCAGACTATATGGTTTTGTAGGGATTGCTTTCTTTGGCCATGTTATTTTGAGAAGACATGATTGCTTTTTAGTATGCTTGAAATATTATTGTTTTATGTCAATATTAAACTTTTGTTTTGAATCTTATGGATCTGAACATTCATGGCACAATAAAGAAAATTACACGGATAAATATGTTGCGTAGCATTCCACATCAACTGAATAATCGGTTGAAATTTTGAACAATGCTTTCTGTTTTTCCTTGTTTTTGACCTTCGTAGAAAAGAAATATCAAACGGAGTCCAAACGGAATAAAACTTTCGCAATGATTTTTCTTGGACCAAAAGACACCCAGGAGACTTGGAGTGCAAGTTAGAAGAGCCACCAAGCGGTGGCAAGGGTGGAGGGGCGTCCCCTACCTTGCCACCCCCTCGGGACTCCTCTGACCTATCCCTTGGCCCTATACATTCACATATATTCCAGAAACACCAGAAGCATCCACAAAAACACTTTTTCACACCGCCGCAACCTTCTGTTCCCGTGAGATCCCATCTTGGGGCCTTTTCCGGCATCCTGCCGGAGGGGGATTCGATCACGTAGGGCATATACATCAACCCTATTGCCCTTCTGATGAAGCATGAGTGGTTTACCTCAGACCTATGGGTCCATAGCTAGTAGCTAGATGGCTTCTTCTCTCTCTTCAATTCTCAATACCTTGTTCTCCTCGATGTTCTTGGAGATCTATCCGATGTAATCTTCTTTTGCGGTGTGTTTGTCAATATCCAATGAATTGTGGATTTATGATCAGATTATCTATGAACATTATTGGAATCTTCTCTAAATTCTTATGCATGATCTGATATCTTTGTAATTCTCTTCGAACTATCGGTTTGGTTTGGCCAACTAGATTGGTTTTTCTTGCAATGGGAGAAGTGCTTAGCTTTGGGTTCAATCTTGCGGTGTCCTCAACCAGTGACAAAGTAGGGGTAGCAAGGCATGTATTGTATTGTTGCCATCGAGGAAAAAAGATGGGGTTTACATCATATTACTTGAGTTTATTCCTCTACATCATGTCATCTTACTTAAAGCGTTACTCTGTTCTTCATGAACTTAATACTCTAGATGCAGGCAGGAGTCGGTCGATGTGTGGAGTAATAGTAGTAGATGCGGGCATGAGTCGGTCTACTTGACACGGACGTGATGCCTATATTGCATAATCATTGCCTTGGATATCGTCATAACTTTGCGCTTTTCTATCAATTGATCGACAGTAATTTTTTCACCCACCGTATTATTTGCCTTCAAGAGAGAAGCCTCTAGTGAAACCTATGGCCCCCAGGTCTATTTTCCATCATATTAGTTTCCGATATACTATTTTGCAATATTTTATTTTCATATCTATAAACCAAAAAACCCAAAAATATTTTATCTTTTGTTTAGTTTTATTTATCTATCTCCATAAGATCTCACCTTTGCAAGTGACTGTGAAGGGATTGACAACCCCTTTATCACGTTGGGTGCAAGTGTTTAATTGTTTGTGCAGGTATTGGTGATTTGCGCATTCTTGTCCTACTGAATTGATACCTTGGTTCTTAACTGAGGGAAATAGTTATCTCTATTGTGCTGCATCACCCTTCCCTCTTCAAGCGAAAACCCAAAGCAAGCTCAAGAAGTAGCAGGTGGCCTCGAGGAAACGCCACGAACTATCGTTTAAAGCAGCCAACCGCGTCACGGTGTTGGCGCTTGAGGCATCGATGGTGGCCTCGACGGCGAGGTGCTCCTCCAAGATCTGGGGGTCGGCACGAATGGCAGCCATCTTAACGTCATCAGTGTGTGCGACCGCGATTTGCTTCTCCGCTCCAAAATGCTCCTTGAGCTCATGGCTATATGTAACATCCCAAAATTTCAATTTGGAATGTTATACATAGATCATTCATGCATATCATATTTTATTGCATTTTCGTCTCGTGATCCTTGAAAATCCTAAGCAACTCAAGGACCCTCGGAGAGAGTTGGGGATTTTCCGGTTTTCATATTTGATTTTTATCAAATATTGAAACGAGGATTTTTGGTTTTAATTATTTTTCTCTCTAAAAATATTTCATATTAAAATATATGAGAGGAGATAATATGACTTCTCCAAAATAATTGAAATATTGGAGGAAAAATATTAAAATCAAATATTTGATTTTATTCGGATTTTATTGCAATTTTATTTGCATTAGAAAAATTGCACGTTTTCAAAATTGCATTTTAGGGCCAAGAAAATGTTCATCTCGTTCTAAATATTTTATTTAGACAGAGAAAATTTGTTTTGGCATTTTTAGATTTTTATTTTATTTTCTAGGATTTTTTTTCTGTTCGGCGGAATTGTTAAAAAAAACTTCCAGCGCCGACTGGGCCGAAACCCAGCCGGGCCGACCCATCTCCCCACGCCGCCATCTCCCCCATGACGCGCCGCCGCCGCCGCCGACTTGGACAAGAGTCCGAGCCGGACTTCTCTTGCGCCGCCGCCTTGCCCCCTCCTCCAAGCCACCCCTCCCCCCTTTATATGTCGCCCCAAGCCCCCGCCACCACCACCAACCCCACCACCGCCGCTGCCCGCCTCCTGAGCCGCGCCGCCACCT
>NC_041386.1:453370208-453378427 GCF_002162155.2 Triticum dicoccoides | reverse complement strand
GCCGCTGCAGCGCCACTGCTGCCGCCCCTTGCCACAGCGCCGTGCCACCGTCGTCCCTCCGCCCCGCAAGCCCGCCGCCGAAGCCCCAGCCCGCCGGAGCCCCGCGCCTCGTCGGACCCGACAAGGTAGCCGAAGAAAACTGATTCAGTTTTTTTAAGAAAAACCCTAGTTCGTTTTTTAGATCGGTTCGCCGTTTTTCCTGGTTCTTCTATTTAGCTGTTTTAACGAACGGTTTTCGCTAGATAGTTACAGACAACGAACGTTCGTTCGTTAGCCTGTTCGTCAGATTTCTTTTTATCAGATTTTTCGGCGATTATTTTCAATCACGATTTCTGATCCGATTTTCGTTTCAGTTTATCTTTTCGCTCGTTTATCGGAATCAGGTGATTCAAGCGCCTAGATCTTCGTCTCGAGACCCTCTTTCTGTTTAATCAACTTAAATAAGATTTTGCTATTGTAAAATTTGACCTTAGTCCAGATTAGTAAACAGATCTTGTTTCTTTCGCCATTTGAGTTTCGTTGCTCCGTTCGATTTGATTCTTTTTGCAAACCATAGTTCTTAAGTTGAACTTTCTGGTCAATTCTTTTTATTTGAGTTTTTCCCATGCATCTTTTCTTGATTGCTTATGTATTCTATTGTTTGTTTGCGATAGAATT
This sequence comes from Triticum dicoccoides, assembly GCF_002162155.2. Classification (NCBI taxonomy): domain Eukaryota; kingdom Viridiplantae; phylum Streptophyta; class Magnoliopsida; order Poales; family Poaceae; genus Triticum; species Triticum dicoccoides. The sequence goes on along the minus strand of NC_041386.1, from coordinate 453,377,770 downwards.
CCTGGAGTGCGAAGCGTGCTACATCGAATCCCTAGGTTTCGCGGATCGTCAGCAAGGCAAGTAACACATTGATCATACTGTTTCCATACCCACTTTTTATGCATTAGTTTCAATCCTCAAACATTGCATGATTAGGATGCCATTAACATGTGGGTTGGGAAGTAGATGATGAGGTAGAACCTATTCCCTATTATACTCAAACCCTTGGGAGTTACTTCTACGCGTTGCTTATATTTCTATGATATGCTCGTAGACGTGGTTTGGGTGAGTGAAATCCATGATAGATCTGAGATTGTTAATTAATGGTTCAACTCAAGGTGGCAACTTGAATACACATCTGGGTGGATTGAGGCACCTGGAGAACCCAGTGTTGCGTGTATTTTTGGAAATCCCGGGGTACCGTGTGATCTTCCTATGGACCGCCACCCAGGCTCAAATGGAACTGAGATGATTCATGCTAGAAACTTCTGTGTGCAGCCACAAGCTATTATGGGCTCTAGCATAGTTGAGTAAGTTATGTGAAGCTCTCGAAGAGGTAGATCAGCAGGTAGTGGGTTGTAGGTTTGGTATGGTCTGCCCGGAGTAGAGAGTTAATGTTTCTGAAAGACTATGTCTCGGTCATCCGTTTCTCAAACACCATGTAGTGCGAGAAATTCAACGGAGGCGATCGAGTCTTGTGGGGAAAAGTGCGCAAACCTCTGTAGAGTGTACAATCTAATCATGGTTAGCCGTGTCCCCGGTTATGGACAATTTTGAGTATCTAGTACTTGGAGTATCTTAAGTATCTCATCACTCTTTAAATTAATATTGTTGGGTTGATAATTACTTTAATTGGGATTGAGTTGGAGGAACCTTCTCAATGATGTTTCAACTACCATGATAGTTAAATTAAAATCTATTCCTTTGTTGTAGGAAAAAATTGGCTTTTCGCAAAAACTATAACCATAGAGCTTTCCACCAGCCAAATATGCATGTAGTGATAGCATTATTCTGTTCTTGCTCTACTGTGTTATATTGCCAGCATATTCCATGTGCTGACCCGTTTTTGGGCTGCAACGTATCATGTTGCAGACTTTTCAGACAAGGAGTAAGGTTTGTTAGGTCGTTGCCGTGCAGCTCAGCTATGCCGTTGGAGTTGATGGACTCACTTTATCTTCCAAGCCTTCCGCTGTTATCTTATTAGATGGCCTTAAGCCATATTTATTGTAATAAGTTCTCTTTTGAGACATTCGATGTAATAAGTGTGTGATTGCTACTCTGTTATAAATCCTCGAGTATTGTGTGTGTCAGCATTACCGATCCAGGGATGAAACTGAAGCACAGAGACTTGACCGTTTGAGATCGGGTCGCTACAATATGGTATCAGAGCACACGCTGAGTGTAGGACATGACCACTAAGCTAAAGCCCTAGATCACTATTCTCTTCTCATTTCTGACTTCTCTCCATTTTCCCACTCTTTAGGATGGCGGACACAAGGAACAAGTTTGCACAACCGGATGAAGAAGCACCCTTTGGACGACACTTGAAGGAAGTCACTAGGTACCTAAACATTGGAATACCAAGCTTCACCGGGACTTACAACGCCAGTTTACCAGAAGAGGAGCAATGGATGATTCAAATTCAAGTTCCAGGAAGGACATTCACGCCAGTCAGTAAGCCCATAGAGTTTTCCTTCGATGCACCAACCTGGAGTCTAGGAAAGAGTATGGCAGCTCACATCACCATGGGATGCATTGGAGAAGTTTACCATAAGGAGCTTAAGGATACTATCTATTAGATTTGAGGGCGCCGAGATGAGCAATGGGAGATGATCAGCACCAGGAAGGATAGATCAATCACCGCTTTCATCCAGGAGCTAAACCAGCACATTCGTCGCCAGGAGAACCAGATGTGCGCAGGAATGATAGATCTGAAGAAGGCAATGACAAGGATCACAGAACTGGAGGAAGAACTCAAGGCTACTCACGAAGATTATGAGGAGGAAATCATCGTACTAGTGGATAAGAATGACGACCTGATTAAGAAGATCGAAGTATTCATGGGAGACCCCGCACCAGGAGAAGAAGACGAAGAACCCAAGGAGATTCGTCTGGAGGACTACATCATCATTGACGACACCGACTCCGACCCCAGTGATGATGACTTTGAAGACGAAGCTGGTGCAGATATCATGGAGTCTTCCACCGATCAAAATTTCTAGATGACCACCAAATAATTAGTAGTATTCCCCCATGTATTTAGTAGTAGTTGAGCACTTTTGCGATAGTTCTAGACCATTGTATGCCCTTGCTTGATTGATTGAGTGAAATGTTTGTGTTTGTCTCATGTGCATATGGGTAGTGCTTTCTCATTAGACCCCTTTTCTTTATTCTGATCTCTTCCCTCTAAACCCGCCAGATGCCTCCGAGACGTGACCCCGGATTTACCTTCCCACCGGAGCTCACCCAGTTGATCCAGCAGCAGAATACCCTGATGCAGTTGTTAGTCTAGAACCAAGGCAACAACCACAACAACAACAATCCACCACCACCACCACCAGTTGATAACTTAGCCCGTTTTCTGAGGTTGCAACCGCCAGTGTTTTCCAGTAGCACCGAGCCCATAGTAGTAGATGATTGGCTCCGCAGGATTGGAAGGGAGTTAACCACTGCAGGATGTACCGATGTTGAGAAGGTGCGTTTTGCCGCACATCAGTTGGATGGACCAGCAGCCTCATGGTGGGAGAATTACACTGTCACTTACCCTATAGCCACGGTGACATGGGATCAGTTTCAGCAAGCTTTCCGTATAACCCATGTCTCAACTGGAGCTATGAGTATGAAGAAGCGTGAGTTTTGCAACTTACGCCAGGGGAACCGTACTGTAGCTCAATACGTGGATGAGTTTAGCAAGTTATCTCGCTATGCCCCTGATGACGTGGCCACAGATGCCACGAAGCAGGAGAAGTTTATGGAAGGGCTGAATGAGATGAGCATGCAGTTGATGGTATCAACCTTCAACAACTACCAGGAATTGGTAGATAAGGCTCTTATGATTGAAGGGAAGCAGTAGCAGATTGAGAACCGTAAGAGGAAGTATGGACAAGGGAGGTATAACTCAGGAGCTCAGCAGAAGCCTCGCCTAATCCCGAACTCGGAGGACTTGTTCATAACCATGGAGGCCACACCCATAATGGAGGAAGTAACCATAACCATACTGGCCCAAGGAATGGGAATGGGAATGGGAATGGAGCAAGCAACAATCAGAACCGCCCTAATCCAGCCACACCCGCCAAAAGAGATCTAAGTCACATCACTTGCTATAAGTGCGGGAAGACTGGACACTATGCAACAGAGTGCCCTGAAGGGAAGAATGGAAACGGGAATGGGAGCGCTGGGAAGAAGCCCAATCCATTCAACAAAGTACAAGTGAACCACGTTAACGTGGAGGAGGTTGAAGAGCATCCTGACACGGTTATAGGTAAGTTTTTGATTAAGTAATTTACCACTCTTGTTCTTTTTGATACTGGTGCATCACATTCATACATATCAAGGGAATTCGTGGATAAGTTTAGACTACCAACCCAAACCCTTAGGACCCCTCTGTTAGTGAGTTCACCTGGAGCAGAGTATATGGCTAGTCGATGGTGCGACCAGATACCCTTAACCATTGGCAACCATGTTTTTCTGTCCGACCTAATTATCTTGGAGTCACAAGGATTGGATGTGATATTAGGAATGGACTGGATGTCAAAGTATGGAGGAAGCATTGACTGTGTTAATAGGTCAATTTGTCTCACCACGCCGGAGGGAAAAATGATCAAGTATGTATCTAGGCATGTGCCAAGAAGTAGTCAAGTGAATACCCTCATGGGAGTTATTCAGGAGGAAGTGCCTATAGTGAAGGATTACCCGGATGTTTTCCCAGAGGAGTTACCAGGCATGCCCCGGATCGAGACATCGAGTTTTTGATAGACCTATTGCCAGGTACCGGGCCTATATCGAAGAGACCATACCGGATGCCCGCGAATGATCTGGAGGAGATTAAGAAATAGATCAAGGAATTATTGGAGAAAGGTTACATTCGACGGAGCTCATCACCATGGGGAGCCCCAATGATTTTGGTTGAAAAGAAGGATAAGTCTTTAAGAATGATTGTTGATTATCGGGCCTTGAATGATGTGACGATCAAGAACAAGTACCCACTGCGAATGATCAATGATCTATTTGACCAGCTGCAAGGAGCTAAGGTGTTTTCGAAGATCGATCTGCGATCAGGATACCATCAGTTGAAGATTCGAGAGAAGGATATACCCAAGACAACATTCACCACACGGTACGGGCTATATGAATATACGGTCATGTCGTTTGGACTGACTAATGCCCCTGCCTATTTCATGAGCATGATGAACAAGGTGTTCATGGAGTATTTGGACAAGTTTGTTGTGGTGTTTATTGATGATATAATGTATACTCGAAGAATGAAGAGGAGCACAAGGAGCATTTGCGTTTAGTTCTCGAGAAACTCAGGGAACACCAGTTGTATGCCAAGTTCAGCAAATGCGAGTTTTGGTTGAAGGAAGTCGTATTCCTTGGACATGTTATATCAGGAGAAGGTATAGCAGTAGACCCCACCAAGGTTCAGTCAGTCACTGAATGGTTGGCACCCACTTCAGTTAGCGAGATCCGTAGTTTTCTTGGACTCGCAGGATACTATCGGAGATTCATTGAGAATTTTTCCAAGATTGCGAAGCCAATGACGGAGTTATTGAAGAAGGATACCAACTTTAAATGGACGGAAGATTGCGAGGCAAGTTTCTAGGAGTTAAAGAAACGTTTGACTACAGCCCCAGTGCTGACACTGCCAGATATACGTAAGGATCTCCAAGTGTATTGCGACGCCTCTCGCTTAGGACTTGGAAGTGTGCTTATGCAGGACGGAAGAGTTGTTTCGTATGCCTCACGACAACTAAAACCTCACGAGTTGAATTAAGCCACGCATGATTTGGAGCTAGCAGCCGTAGTGCATGCGTTGAAGTTTTGGAGACATTACCTTATTGGAAACCGTTGTGATGTGTACACGGATCATAAGAGTTTGAAGTACATTTTCACACAAAAGGAGCTGAACCTTAGGCAGAGGAGATGGTTGGAGCTTATAAAGGATTATGACATGAAGCTGCACTATCATCCAGGAAAGGCCAATGTCGTAGCAGATGCTTTGAGCCGGAAGAGTTATGCTAATATCCTAAGGGGTACGGGATTACCAAAGGAGTTAGCAGAGGATCTCAGGGAACTTCAATTGGAGATTGTTCCTAGAGGCTTTGTTGCAACAATGGAGGTTCAGTCTACATTGTTGGGAAAGATTCGAGAAGCTCAGAAGGATGACAAAGAGATTGCTGAGATAAAAGAGAGAATGAGAAAAGGAAAGGCCAAATGTTTTCGTGAGGATGAACACGACACGTTATGGTTTGAGGACTGAGTTTATGTGCCCAATAATACAGAGATTAGGAAGTTAATACTTCAGGAGGCTCATGACTCACCATACATGATACACCCCGGAAACACCAAGATGTATTTGGATTTAAAGGAACGTTTCTGGTGGACAGGGATGAAGAAAGATATTGCCGAGTATGTAGCCGTATGTGATGTATGTCAGAGAGTGAAGGCATAGCATCAAAAGCCAGCAGGATTGTTACAGCCTATGCCGATACCCGAATGGAAGTGGGATAAACTTGGCATGGATTTTATCACCAGATTACCCAGGACCAAATCAGGATATGATTCTATATGGGTAGTAGTTGATCGCTTGACCAAAGTGGCTCACTTTATCCCAGTGAAAACAACTTATACAAGTGCGAAGTTGGCCAAGATATATATGTCCAGGATCGTATGTCTGCATGGAGTTCCGAGGACCATCGTATCTGATAGAGGAAGACAGTTTACCTCAAAGTTTTGGCATCAGTTGCACCAGACTTTGGGAACGAGATTGGAGTTCAGTACAACATTTCACCCATAGACGGATGGATAGACCAAGAGAGTCAACCATATTCTGGAGGACATGTTGAGGGCCTGTGCGCTAGATTATAGATCTAGTTGGGATGATAATTTGCCTTACGCAGAGTTCTCATACAACAATAGTTACCAAGCCAGTTTGAAGATGGCACCATTTGAAGCCCTGTATGGACGAAGGTGTAGAACACCACTGATGTGGGATGAAGTAGGAGACCGACAGTTGTTTGGACCAGACTTGATCAAAGAGTCTGAGGAGAAAGTTAAACTGATTCGAGATAGACTGAAGATAGCTCAGTCCAGGCAGAAGAGTTATGCAGATTCGAAGCGCAAGGAGGTAACCTATGAAATTGGAGATAGAACATATCTGCGAGTATCACCCTTGCGAGGAGTGAAACGTTTTGGAGTTAAGGGAAAGTTAGCCCCGAGATTTGTAGGACCGTATCGTGTTTTGGAACGGATGGGAGAAGTTGCCTACAAGTTGGAGTTACCTGAAGTACTGTCAGGAGTTCATGATGTGTTTCACGTTTCACAGTTGAAGAAGTGCCACGCTGAGATGGCCGATATACCGCTAAGAGATACAGTACCCTTGGAGGCGATTCAGCTGGACAGTGATTTGACTTATGAGGAGAAGCCAGTCAAGATTCTTGAGTTTGCCAGTCGAGTCACCCGCAACAAGGTTATCAAGTTTTGCAAAGTTCAGTGGAGCCACCACACCGAGGATGAAGCCACCTGGGAACGAGAGGATGATCTTCACAAAGACCACCCACACCTATTTTATAGCCAACCCGAATCTCGAGGGCGAGATTCATCTTAAGGGGGGTAGGCTTGTAACATCCCAAATTTTCATTTTGGAATGTTATACATAGATCATTCATGCATATCATATTTTATTGCATTTTCGTCTCGTGATCCTCGAAAATCCTAAGCAACTCAAGGACCCTCGGAGAGAGTTGGGGATTTTCCGGTTTTCATATTTGATTTTTATCAAATATTGAAACGAGGATTTTTGATTTTAATTATTTTTCTCTCCGAAAATATTTCATATTAAAATATATGAGAGGAGATATTATGACTTCTCCAAAATAATTGAAATATTGGAGGAATGATATTAAAATCAAATATTTGATTTTATTCGGATTTTATTGCAATTTTATTTGCATTAGAAAAATTGCATGTTTTCAAAATTGCATTTTAGGGCCAAGAAAATGTTCATCTCGTTCTAAATATTTTATTTAGACGGTGAAAATTTGTTTTGGCATTTTTAGATTTTTATTTTATTTTCTAGGATTTTTTTTCTGTTCGGCGGAATTGTTTTAAAAAAAACTTCCAGCGTCGACTAGGCCGAAACCCAACCGGCCTGGCCCATCTCCCCGCGCCGCCGTCTCCCCCAGGACGCGCCGCTGCCGCCGCCGCCGACTCGGACAAGAGTCCGAGCCGGACTTCTCTTCCGCCGTCGCCTTGCCCCTCCTCCAAGCCACCCCTCCCCCTTTATATGCCGCCCCAAGCCCCCGCCACCACCACCAACCCCGCCGCTGCCGCAGCCCGCCTCCCGAGCCACGTCGCCGCCTCTC
>NC_041386.1:453248852-453369950 GCF_002162155.2 Triticum dicoccoides | reverse complement strand
CCGCGCCGCCGTTGCCCCGCCGCCGAAGCCCCAGCCCGCCGGAGCCCCGTGCCTCGCCGGACCCGACGAGGTAGCCGCCGCCACCGGTTTTCTTTAGAAAACCGATTCGTTTTTTAAGAAAAACCCTAGTTCGTTTTTTAGATTGGTTCGCCGGTTTTTCCCGGTTCTTCTATTTAGCGAACGTTCGTCCGTACGTTCGTTTTAATGAACGGTTTTCGCTCGATAGTTACAGACAATGAACGTTCATTCGTTAGCCTGTTCGTCAGTTTTCTTTTTATCAGATTTTTCCGCGATTATTTTCAATCGCGATTTCTGATCCAATTTTCGTTTTAGTTTATCTTTTCGCTCGTTTATCGGAATCAAGCGATTCAAGCGCCTAGATCTTCGTCTCGAGACCCTCTTTCTGTTTAATCAACTTAAACAAGATTTTGCTACTGTAAAATTTGACCTTAGTCCAAATTAGTAAACGGATCTTGTTTCTTTCGCCGTTTGAGTTTCGTTGCTCCGTTCGATTTGATTCTTTTTGCAAACCGGAGTTCTTAAGTTGAACTTTCTGGTCAATTCTTCTTATTTGAGTTTTGCCCGTGCATCTTTGCTTGATTGTTTATGTATGCTATTGTTTGTTTGCGATAGAATTCCCGGAGTGCGAACCATGCTACATCGAATCCCTAGGTTTCGCGGATCGTCATCAAGGCAAGTAACACATTGATCATACTGTTTCCATACCCAGTTTTTATGCATTAGTTTCAATCCTCAAACATTGCATGATTAGTATGCCATTAACATGTGGGTTGGGAAGTAGATGATGAGGTAAAACCTATTGCCCTGTTATACTCAAACCCTTGGGAGTTACTTCTACGCGTTGCTTATATTGCTATGCTATGCTCGTAGACGTGGTTTGGGTGAGTGAAATCCATGACAGATGTGGGATTGTTAATTAATGGTTCAACTTAAGGTGGAAACTTGAATACACATCTGGGTCGATTGAGGCACCTGGAGAACCCAGTGTTACCTGTATTTTTGGAAATCCTGGGGTACCGTGTGATCTTCCTATGGACCGCCACCCAGGCTAAAAGGGAACTGAGATGATTCATGCTAGAAACTTCCGTGTGCAGCCACAAGCTACTATGGGCTCTAACATAGTTGAGTAAGTTATGTGAAGCTCTCGAAGAGGTGGATCAGCAGGTAGTGGGTTGTAGGTTTGGTATGGTCTGCCCGGAGTAGAGAGTTAATGTTTCTGAAAGACTATGCCTCGGTCATCCATTTCTCAAACAATATGTAGTGCGAGAAATTCAACGGAGGCGATCGAGTCTTGTGGGGAAAAGTGCGCAAACCTTTGTAGAGTGTACAATCTAATTATGGTTAGCCGTGTCCCCGACAATTTTGAGTATCTAGTACTTGGAGTATCTTAAGTATCTCATCACTCTTTAAATTAATATTGTTGGGTTGATAATTACTTTAATTGGGATTGAGTTGGAGGAACCTTCTCAATGATGTTTCAACTACCATGATAGTTAAATTAAAATCTATTCCTTTGTTGTAGGAAAAATTGGCTTCTCGCAAAAACTATAACCATAGAGCTTTCCACCAGCCAAATATGCATGTAGTGATAGCATTATTCTGTTCTTGCTCTACTGTGTTGTATTGCCAACATATTCCATGTGCCGACCCGTTTTTGGGCTGCAACGTATTATGTTGCAGACTTTTCAGACGAGGAGTAAGGTTCGTTAGGTCGTTGCCGTGCAGGTCAGCTATGTCGTTGGAGTTGATGGACTCACTTTATCTTCCAAGCCTTCCGCTGTTATCTTATTAGATGGCCTTAAGCCATATTTATTGTAATAAGTTCTCTTTTGAGACATTCAATGTAATAAGTGTGTGATTGCTACTCTGTTATAAATCCTCGAGTACCGTGTGTGTTAGCATTACCGATCCAGGGATGACACTGAAGCACAGAGACTTGACCGTTTGAGGTCGGGTCGCTACACTATATTGCGTGCACCATGGCTTAGGGCGGCGCTTATTTTCGGTAGGGGTTGGTGATTTGGGTGGGAGGTGTGATGCCGGCGGTCGGGGCATGCGGGATGTAGGAGGAGGAGGATGGGGGTCGGGTGTGGATTACCTGCCTGGATCGACGAGGTCGAGTAGCATGAAGGAGGGTCGTCGGCGAGGAGGTGGCGCTGCAAGCAAGGAGTGAAGGTTTGGACTTGGAAAGAAAGGCGGAGACAGGAGAAATGTTGCTTTTGGTCAGGGGGAGGAGGCGAGGAGGTAGATATTTCCGAGGAAGCCGAAATTTTTGGCTCAGTGAAGCAAAAAACTGGCGCGCAAAGTGTCATACACAGTCCTTATTCAGCACTGTGTATGATATGTGAACAACACAAATGATTCATATAGCTTATCTCGTGTGTGATGAGTTTGAATGTGCAAATTTTGGTCTGAATTTCCCTGGTTATAGTGGTCATCCATGTCATTGCATAATTTGGGTACACAAAAAAGGCTACAACACACCCACACTTCTTAGTCGAATAGGTACAACAATTAAACAGAGCTAGCTGACCTAAACATTACTCTAACGAATTAAAGACCAGATCTCTTAATTAAACAATGAGTACTACTCTGACTGGCGCTCATCGATCTCCGCCGCCTCCTCCATGTCCTGCTCGTGTCCGACGATCTCTTGGGGAAGGGGCTCCATGGCATCCATCGCACCATACTCGACAAGCATCTCGCCATCCACATCTACCATCTCTTTGGAAAAGGCTGCCACAAGCTGGTCGTGGACGGCCACAGTCTGGGCTTGGACGGGCTCCATCATGGCAAGGTATGCCTCGAACGAATGGACGGCTGCTCGTACGCTCTTGGCAATTGCAAACTCTTCGGCCATGGGTTGCCGACCGTTGTTGGAGAAGCTTCATGCGATTTGTGCAGTAACCGCCAGTAGCTAGGCGTGGGTGGCCTCGACATGGTAGTGGGCGGCCTTCATCAGGGCTAAGGCGGCCACTGCGGAATGGATAGCTGCTGTGCCGTTCTCGTCAGTTGATATCCCCATCACAGATGCTGCTGTTTGGGCTGCCTTAGCCGCCCGATCGCAGATTGCGACCGCGCTTATGCAGGCTGTTAGCACCCTCATGGCGGTTGCGGCCGCGCTCTCGGCAGAGTGAGCCACCGAAGTTGCCCTCACGATGCAGGTCCACGTCCCCATCTTTGACCGACGACGATTGAACATTCAAATGATATTTGGTGAGCGAGCTAATGTGCTTGACGTGCCGGTTGTGGACTATAGTTGAAGAACCTTCTAATGTAAGCCATATACTACTCCGATGGTGCTCCAAGAGATTTTGTACTGCATCACACATGGTTGGTGATAATAAACCATGTGTGACCAACTTGATTTTCATCTTGATTTGAAATACATAATGGAGTCATAGCGGCGAAGGAGGGTGTTTGAATTGCTAGAACTTTCATCTGCAATGAACATGCAACTATGGGAGTGTAGTCAGAAAAATTGAAATTATTCGGGGTTCGTTTGGACATTTCTGTACATTAACTAAGTTTTCTTAGGCATTTAAGGTGCATAATTCAAAATTAAACTATATGCACATGCTCTACTGCACCAAAATGGGTTGTAAAATCATATATGCGTCCATGGCTGGATGCTTATGTACAATGCAAGAAATGGGAATGAATTTCAAACACCTCGCACTATTGCAGGATGTTGTTAATGCGACACTACGATCAGCGACCCTTTGACGAAACTGTGTGCGATGCATTAATCGCAAACGAGGATGTAAAAAACCGTCAAAAGGTGCAAAACATTTGCGAGGGCGGAGCCATCAAACACGGTTCGGATTTTAGTTGCTTGTGCGATGCAGGGCACACGGTTAATCCATTTGAACTGTTTGTGATGAGGCAGAACAATAGAAACGGGCAGCCATACAATGTGTGTGCGATATACGACATATAGTTCGCTCCAATGAACTGTTTGCTATTAGGGAGATCAACTGAAACAGTTAGCCAGATCAAGGTGTGTGTGATATACGACATACGATTCACTCGGACGAACTGTTTTCGATTAGGGAACACAACAAAAATGGTTCAACTTAACAAGATGTGTGTGATACATGGCAAACATCCGACTCGGATGAACTGTTTCCGATGAGAAATTACAACACAGACGGTTAACACAATTAGTTCGTGTGCGATGCTGTGTGTACAAAAAACTTTGAAAAATGCAAACTAGTTGCTTGCGGTGGCTAGGAGTATCGCACACAATGCGTCTGCGAGTACTCGTGTGCGATGATTAGTACTGGTGTGATAAATAACACATGGCACCGGATACGGTATTCAGGTTGTGTGTGTGTGCTCCACTTAGTCTTCCCGCGCTCCACATGGGTGAATTGTAAAATCCACGCCTCTTCCCTCATCAGTTTCTCGCCACTAGCTAATGGCTTGCTTCATATAAGACATACGGCAATGCACCATCGCGACACTCTGCGCAAATCTAGTCCTCACCCATCTACCATTATTTATTCCAAGCATGCCAGGCAACGACCAAAGCTTCGATGTCGATGCCTACCTGCGTTACATCTTCAACGAGGAGAATGAGCCGGAGCAGGTCGGGTAGCAAGAGCTTCATCGGCCGGTGCAGGCACCATGGCCCATCGGCAGCGATATCAGCATCACAGTTCTTGGGCGCACAATTGACGTATTGCAGAGGAGGTGTGATGGACAGTTTTCCATCCATCGTGCAAAAGATCCAGAGCTGCTCGGCGACATGATCGACGACCCACCCAAAGAGCCACCGTCACCAGTGCTCATCGAGAACCAGATGCTCCACAAGGAATGGGCAGAGGACCTATGCGATTCAGTCAAGACACACACAACCTATGGCTTCATCATTGCCCGTGGCGGCCGTGTGAACCTCGACCCCGATGATGTGGTGGCCTGGCTCGAGCGCATCCTTGACGGAGTTGACGTCCCCAAAGTAGAACATCGCCAACATGATATCTTGAGGATGCAGGTGATGGACGGAATTTGCTACCAGGCCAGAGACATGGAAATGGAGCGATTCCGCGGAGATATCATGCGCATGATTGCACGTTGTCAAGCTCTTCTGGAAGAGGCCCAGCAGCCCCAAGAGCCTCCCAGTGCCAGCAGCTCCGTAGGCGGAAGTAGGTTGGGACACTTGGAGTGAACGGCCGCAAGGGTGCTGTGCTGATTATGGTGTCCGAGAAGACCGTCGTCGGAAGGCCTCTAGCTCAGCCTTTTAGCCTATATTTTATTATAATTGTATGCATATGTAGGTCGTTAGTGTTATGGGATTTGCCGCATGTGGCATTTGAAATTATCCTGAATATGTAAGACAATTATTAACTGTTGCCATTGTAAATTTGCCTCAACGACGAGCAGAGTGCGCGCAGGGACGCCAGAGGGGAGCGTGCCGCGGCTGCCTCAATGGCGAGCAAAACGTGCAAACGGACGTGAGCAGAGCGTGCCGCGGCCGCCTCAACAGCGAGCAACCACGTGGTCAACCTTCTGCCTTCAATAAATTTTGACCTTGTTTGTCGTCACATTGCAGATTACAACGCAATAAGTAATTGCAAATCTGTTCACACCTATTAAACTAATATGTGTTCACACTTAGCACCGGGCTATAAAAACTACCCACTCGAAAATTACTTCACAGTTCCTCTCCTCATCACCCACAAAACTTGTCTTTCCTGTCAAGTCGTTCCGCCATGACCGGTAGGAGGAGTTTTGGGTAGACATATAACCAGGCAGCAAAGACCAAGGCCGTAGAAGCATTAGAGAGGTCCCGACACGAAGCCGCAACCGCAGCGGAGATGTCTCGGCGCGCCGCGGAGCCCTCTAACGAGCTCTCACGGGCACGCGAGGGCTCTCACAAGAGCACTCCCCGCGTCGGCCATCGTGCCGAGCTAGCATTCCTGAAGTCCTTGGCCGGCGACGACGACATTCTCGCTGGCGTCATTAAGCAGCAGGAGCTTGTCGACGGCTTGATGAAGCTGCTCGAGATCAGCGATGCCTTGGTTGACAAGGCGACCGACCTTGTCAAGCAACTCATGGGTGACAATGCGAAGCTCCTCAAGGAACTCGCCGAGAAGGAGGAGGAGGCCGTCGGCTGGAAGATGCTGCTTGAGCAGAGCAGTGCCTCGGGGATGATGCTGACAGTAGTTGTCGAGGAACTGATGGGTGACTTGAGGAAGCTCCGGATCGAGTGCGAGCGGGAGGTGGAGGAATCCTTGGCTTCTTTCAAGCAAAGTCATAAGGAATTGAAGGAGCTGGAGGATGTCGTCGCCCGGCGATCCAACGACGAGTAGAGACAGTAACAACCCAGATCGTTGTCTGCGATTTCCTTCTTCTCTTTCCCCCGTGTCTTCCGGGCCTTGCCGCATGTGGCATTTTAAATTATCTGGAATATGTAAGACACTTATTATCTGCGCCATTGTAAATTTGTCATCGTGTTATCCGTTGCCATTTTATTTGTCGTTGTATTATCTATTGCCCTATGTGGCAATGTAAATTAGGCCGAAATACGAGTTGAAAACACGAAAAAAGCAAATGCTGCCATGGGATCACAAGCAAACACCCTCCGTCCAGGTGCTTTAATTAACCCATTAATGGAGAAGTTGTGAGAGAGGCGAGCGGCGGCTTGTGCATGGAGGTCAAAGAGCTCGCTTCCCGGTGAGCATGGTTGGCCTTGCTGCTCGCACGTGTCCCGTCAAGCCTGCAAGGTGGACAGGATGCACGCGTCCCGTCGAGCCTGCATGGCGGACTGCTCGCATGCGTCCTGTCGAGCCTACACGACAGCCTTCTCGCTCGCCTTGTCTAATCAAACAGCTGCACGCATGCCACCGAGTATGGTTAAATTTTGACACGGTTCATATAATGCAACTGTTTACGATATTAATGTGTCAGCTATTTGTTTCAAAAAGGACTTCGTTGGCAATTAATGTGTGTGCCTTGTCTCAAACTGGACGATTTTTTTTACCATGGCATATATGTGCAATGTCATGAAACCATGCCAAGTTTCATGTTTTTTGGGTGAGTTTTTGATTGACTGGGATTTAAAAACCGACATTCTCAATGTTTCAGGACGCCGAGAAGTTTGTAATCCATTCCCATTCCTTAAATCAGACCTAAACATGCACCCAATGACACATGTACGATTTCCCACCCATTTTTCTTCACTGGAGCATGTGCTTGTATTTCAAATTTGAATTATGCACTACATTAAGTGCCTAGAAAACTTAATTAACATATACAATGGCCAAACGAAACCTGAACAGTTTCAAATTTCAGCACGACACTCCTGTTATTCTATGTTGCCTGTAGAAAACAAAGTTCAAGGCAAGAAGAGGCAGCGATTATCGTTTCACCCACAAGAGGGGCATGTTTCCGTACCGGAACCACGAGGGCTGCGACAGGCTCCGGTTTGTAAGAGGCTTGTAATATAGCTTCACCCAAATTAGACAATTATATGCACCATGTAGTGACACCATGCCAAGTTTCATGATTGCCTGGTGAGGTTTGGATTTACAGAGGTTTAAAAACCGAGATTCGCAATGTTTGTAGCCAAGCCAGGACAGCGAGACAGTTGAATTCATTCCCATTCGTTCCATGGGACCTAAACATGCACCCTGTCGGCGTTCTGGGAATGGGGGTACCCAGACTTGCCTGCCTGCGGCCTGCGGCGTGGCTCAAGTGGGGGCCCAACATGGCCCATCTTCACCAGCACAAGACTCAAGACCCTCGCGAGGGGCCAAGCCTCGCGAGGCGGACGACATAGCACCTCCTCAGGAGCAGCCTCATCAGGATGGCTCGCGAGGAGGAGGAGGCATCAAGGCGGGGTACCTCGTGAGGTGCCCGTGACGTGAGCCATGACGACTAGGGGCGCCAGGCGGGCGCCAGCGCGCGCAACATCCTTCTTTCCTCTTCGATGCAAAGGGGACAAGCGCAGCCGCGAGTACCGAGGCATTAGGCAAAGGTTGCCGTTCCGGTGCAACGAGACCAAGACCAGGAGGACTACGAGGCGGAGGTCACCATGGAGCCCAGCACAGCGTCATCACCAGAGCCTTTGGCAGGCGAAGACTGCTTTTGTCAGGATAGATGTACTAGCTGCCCCCCTTCAAATTAGCCCGCCATTGTTGGATCCCTTCCCGCTCAATATTTGGGGAGAGGACCAAGGCCACTATAGATAGGATGAGCCACCCACATTGCAAGGGGGTTCGGGGGTTCAAAGTTTGGAGAGTTCTCAGTCACAGAGAGAGAGAGAGAGAGAGAGAGAGAGAGAGAGAGGTGGCTGCATTCCCCCTCGCAGATCATCCCCCTAGCCAAGAACAGACCCTCACGAGGCTGTTCTTCCTTGTATCATTCATCCTCACCAGCCCCAAGAGGCAATCCACAAACCACACACTGGAGTAGGGTGTTACACCACATCGGTGCCCCGAACCAGTATAAATCTTGTGTCTCTTGTGCATTTCTTTCAGTAGCTTAGATCCTTGTGAGACGGAGAGGTTGGAGGCGTAATCTCCACGCGCACCCCAGTGTTCGAACCTTAAGGGTCTGCCGGAACCCGAAATCCGACACACCCCAAGGACACATGTACGTTTTCTAGCCGTTTTGGTGCACTGGAGCATGTATTTGTAGTTCGGATTTGAATTATGGACATTAAATGCCTAGAAAACTCAATTAATGAATAAAAAAGGTCAAACAAACCCTGAATAATTTCAAAGTTCAGTGTGAACCCGAAATCCGACATTTGGCGCGCCAGGTAGGGGTGCGCCGGAATTCGTCTTCCACCACTCCGTGCCCCGTCGCGTCTTCATCACCATGCCCGGCGACCAGGAGGGCAACCCCGACCCGTGGGCTGCGTGGCCCAAACGCGCGGAACCGCTCGCCTCGGGCGACCCCGTGCCCCAGGCAGCTCGCGGTCTGCAGGGCGCTGCGGGCCGCGGGCGACGCGGACAGGCTTCGGCAACTCTTACACCGCGGCAGGCTCGGTCGGCGGCAAGGGCCTCCAATCACGCCATGACGACGACACCATACACCCGCTGGGAGCAGGCAAACTCGAAGGCCGCGCTCACGGTGGCCCGAGAGCTGCTACGGTGCAGGCTACTGGAGGGCGGCCACGACGTGCTACTGGAGCGGGTGGCCGAGCTCCTGGGCTTCGCCGCCTTGGGGGCTCACCCCTTCTCCACCCAGCTCCCATCTCAAGCCCAGGGTGACCCGCACGGGGCTCCGCGTGGGCCCACGGGCCCCACGGCTACTCCGACGCCAGTGAAGCTGTCAGTACCGGGCCGATGGCGGCGCTGCCCCCGCCGCCGGCCCGCGAAGAAGAAGGACACCACGCAAACCGTGGCCCCGGAGGACGGCCGCGTTGCCACCCCGCAGCAGGCATGGCAGGTGGGACCACGTGGCAGGCGGGGCATCACGGCATGGCATATGGGATGACGGCGACGGAGGAGTACGTGCCCCTCATGATGGACCAAGGGCACCCTCACGAGGACAGACAAGGCTCGCTCCTCGGCCCAAGCTGGGGGAACGAGGTAATGGAGGCTGAGCCCTTCCGAGAGCCCGTGGACGAACCTGCCGGCCACGCTGGAGGCAGCAATCATCGAGCGCCGCTAACTCTTCAGGAGCAGGTATACGGTAACCATGGATCGCAGGAGGTGTAGGTCGCCTCAGCAAGCGGCTGCCCCGCTCCTACAGTCTCCCACCCCTCAGGAGGAGGGTGCAGGGGGCTGCAGGGGAGGGGCCGGAATCCGACATCACCATCTCGGCGTTCGGAGCAAGGCGTTCTCAGGAGGTAGGCCCTCTGCTGGGGAGGTGCCTCATGGCCTGCCCCTAGCAGAGGACCCGTGGTCGTCGGGGGAACCGCAAGCGACCACTCTACCCCATCGGGCGGCGTCCTGGGTTCCGGTCGCTGCTGATGGCACTAGAGTGTGGCGCAAGGCGGGGCCCTCATCTGGCGATATGAAGCAAGGCCAGGACCTGTGAAGAAGGCCCAGTGCCTGTGAAGCTCGCCGCCCCATGACACTCTCACGTAATAATGAGTGGGGCTGTACACGCCCCGGAGTCTCAGGGGTGCCGGCCTTAGGCCCTGGGGCTCCCTCCCACGCCCAGTGGCAGCACTTAGCTCCGCGCTGGTGAGAAGACGTCCAAGACTAGATGAGGTGCCGGACGCGGCTTTTTGTCTGCCTTTTGTTGCCTTTTCCCTTTGGTTGTAGCTTTTCTCCCGCTGGATTTGAGTTGGATTCAAATTTGAGCCTTGCGTGTGTTCGGGGAAGGGGTGCTTGTTTTCGCTCGAGCCGTTTCTCGCGTTCCGGTTACCGCTTCGCCACAGCTGCCTCCCCTCGCGAGCCCCTCGTGAGTCGGGTCAGGCCAGGCTCGTGCGCAGCCCAGGCTGCCGCCGTTGCTCCCCCTCGGGAGGATTTTCGGATGCCTGCGGAGGTTGTCCTGCTCGAGGAAAAGGCCCAGAGCCTGTGAAGCAAGGCGAGTGCCTGTGAAGCCTTCGCGTGCATAAAAAGGCCCAGAGCCTGTGAAGCAAGGCGAGTGCCTGTGAAGCCCTCGCACGCATAAAAAGGCCCAAAGCCTATGAAGCAAGGTGAGTGCCTGTGAAGCCCTCGCACGCATAAAAAGGCCCAGAGCCTGTGAAGCAAGGCGAGTGCCTGTGAAGCCCTCGCACGCATAAAAAGGCCCAGAGCCTGTGAAGCAAGGCGAGTGCCTGTGAAGCCCTCGCGCGCATAAAAAGGCCCAGAGCCTGTGAAGCAAGGCGAGTGCCTGTGAAGCCCTCGCGCGCATAAAAAGGCCCAGAGCCTGTGAAGCAAGGCGAGTGCCTGTGAAGCTCTCGCGCTCGAGGAAGGGGCTCAGAGCCTACGGAGAAGGCCAGCACGTGTGAAGTTCCTCATCAGTGACGGATTCACATCCGGAGGACCCAACTAGAAAGCACCCAGGTAGCCGCGCCCTCTTGCTGACCGCCTCGGAACCAGCATGGGGTAAAGGTAAACCAGCCCACCATCGGGTGCGCGTGCAATTTGATCACTACTGATATGAAGAACACAGATTTTTACATGAGGGGCTTCCCCTCCAAAAATGCTCTCACAAGCCACCAGGTCAAAAGCCTAAATTCTGTTCATGCAGGGCGAAAGAGACAGGAAGGGTACACGCTCAGTCGGACCAATCCCCCAATGCGTCCCCGGAAGCACCTCCTGAGCCTTCACCGAAGTCGCTGAGCTCGCCATCGACGTCTGCATCACCGGCGGCGGCATCAGAACCGCTAACCGCGCCGTCCTCGTCGGCACCCACGACCACATCGTTGTTGTCCGAAGCAAAGGCCCTGACGAGGGCGTCCACGTTATCCTCCACCCAGCGCGACAGGTCATCTCGGACGGCCTGGGGGACTGGGGCGATGACGGCGTCGAAGTCGAAGCGGGAATTCATGTTCTGGAGATGGCTGAAGACGCGGGAAAAGGCGCGCTTGAGCAAGGCGCGGCTCCTCTCCTCCACCAACCTGTCGGCCCTGGCCGACCGAGCCTCCAGCTGCGCCACCACGGCGGTGAAGAACTGGAAGTTGCCGGCGTAATTGATCGTGCGTGGCTCGCCGACGGAGGCCTCGCAGATGTTGCCCAAGGCCACGTTAGCCCTCTCCCTGAGCGTGGTGAGCATGGGACCATGCGCGTGCTCCAGGAGTCGCCGCTGGCGTATTTCATCGGTGTTCTGGCGCTCAACGGCCTCAGCCTCCTCCATCCGCTGGCAAAGACGGAGCACCTCGGCCTGGGAAGCGGCCAACTCCTTCTGTGCTGCCTCGAGGGCGGTCTGGGAGGCATCGGCCCGCTGCATCGCCTCGTCCCGTTGGGCCTTCAGGGCTGCAGTTTTGCCCTCGGTCTCGACCCGGATCATTCCCAGCTTCCCCTCGAACTCACGCACGAGGCCCTGGCGCGCCGTCGCCACCTGACGACAGACCTCCTCCAGGACACGCGCTTCCCGAGCCGCGACATCGTCTTCCGCCTGCGTCACCAGGCGCTCCCTCGTCTCCAGTCGCTCGAATTCAAGAGTGCGTTCGGCAGCCTCCAGCACCAACGGTTCCTCGCGCTTCTGGAGCTCAACCGGGTCACCAGGAGCCACCCCCATCGACGCAAGGGCTGCCGCGCGCAGCTCCGCTTGCTCCTCCAGAGAGTGGCATTGGGCCAGGAGCTCGCGAGCCCGCTCCTCTGCTGCCTCACGCCGCCCGTCAGCTCTCCGGGCCTCCTCGATGGCCTGGGAGCGAGCCACTCGAGAGGCCTCCAGCGACGCCTTCGCCTCTTCATCATCAAGGTCGCGCCGACGACGTGCGAGGGCGACGGCAGCCTCCAGCTCACGCCTCACTGCGGCCAGGCGTAGGCCCTCGGCCTCCAGGCGAGCGTCTTTATTGGCAAGCTCTTCCCCAAGCAAGTCCACCGCGTCGGCCGCTTGTCGGAGGAACCCCTGGGGACGAGCGCGACACTCCCGGGCGCGCTCAAGCACATCTTCTGCACCATCGCCCGCCCCGAGCAAGCGCTGGGGGCTGCGAGCCACTGCTCCTCCTCCGAGCAGGGGGCTGAGGGCTAGCACCCTCGCGACAGTCGGGCATGCCGCGTCTGAAGCCCGGCCTAAGGTCAGCCCGTCTCCGGATGAGAGGCGCAGGAGGCGCCTCAGCCAGTCGCAGTCCAAGACCAGGCGGGAGGTACCCGACAGACCGACTATCTCCCGGGAAGGCTCGCGAAGGATAAGCGCGGGGAACGAAGGAGCACGGCGAACCTCGGGATGATCCGCCCCATCAGACGCCCTCACCATGAGGGCAGAGCTGCTCGGAGCACTTGAAGATGGCAAAGGAGGCGAAGCCAAGGGAGGCGGTACCTCGACAACTTCCGCGATCTCAGCTGGAAGGGGCCTGCAGAGCGAGGATCAGCAAGAGCAGCAAGGGGGTCAGGAGCTAGAAAGGAAAAATACTTACTCATCGGTGGCGAAGTACTTCCTGCGCTTCAGCACGCGACACGGGGAGTCGTCGCCCAGGGCCTCCCTCTTCCTCCGGAGGGCCTCAAAGTCCACGCGGAAGCAGCCCAAGAGAAGGGCGCAAGGATCAACCTGCCGCAAGGACGAAGCATCAGAGCGGTCCGCGCCGAGAACGCCCGCCTAGCGCGAGCCACCCATCACCTCGCCGGAGGACGCGGCCGGAGCCTCCAAGGCCTCGGCCCCGGGCGCTACAAGCAGCTGCCTGCCACCTTCAGCTGCGGTGGTGCAGGCCTCAGGAGCTGTTCCCTTGCGAGCGGCACCAGGCGTTACCACCTCCTCAGGAGCCGTTCCCTCGCGAGCGGCGCCTGGCGTTACCACCTCCTCAGGAACCTCCTCAGCCTCAGGCGCCTCCTGCCTCCCTGCTCCACCACTTGAGGAGGAGTCGCCTTGACCGATTGGGAGGGGAGTCACCACTACAGGATTCGGGCGAGGTCCTTGGAGGCCGGCGGGGCGCAGCCCCCACTCATCGAAGACGGGCATCTGCTTCACGAAGTTAGCCTTGCTCTGGCAGAGATACAACAAGGCTCCTCCCTGCCGGATGTTGCCGGGGTTGAGGTCCCCAGCCAAGGTCAGGAGCGTCGACTTCAGCACCGCAGGAGCCAGGTCTTCTTCCCGAAGCCTCATGTCATCCTCGCGCCCACGGAGGGCCCACATTCGGCGAGAGTGGCACTGCAGGGGAGCGACGTGGAACAACAAAAACTCCTTCACCACTTTGGGCGCAGTCACGCCGAGCTTCCTCAGGAGCGCGAAGCGGGTCCAAACGATGACAAGCCGTGGGTTCTTCAGCGTCTCCTGGCCCCAACCCGAATTGGGGACAGCTGGCGAGGTCGGCTCCGACAGCAGGGGGCTGGGCACCCCTGCGTCCACATACAACCATCGCTCGCGGAACCCGGCCTCGGGCTGGGGGAGGTTGAAGTCAATTCCAGAGTCCTCTATTCTAGGCTCGACAGTGAAGCTCGCGCACGCCCAGCGCTGGGAAGAATCGACGAGACGCAGTGAGAAGAAGTGACGCAGCAAAGCAACTGAAGGAGGGATGCCCACCATGGCCTCGCAGACAAAGGCGAAGACCGAAAGGAGGGTGATGGATTCAGGACTCAGATGCAACAAGTGGATCTGATAATGGGAAAGCACGACATTGAAGAAATCGGAGAAGGGGGGAACCAGACCCGCCCACAAGGCATCGGTAAAACATGGGACCTCCGTTGCTGTCCTGTTCATGGAGAAGTGGGACGCGGGCCAGGCAGTTGTTCTCCCGCACTCATTAAAGGCGGAGGCCAGGGCCAAGCCGTCCCTGCCCAGGCACCCTTGATTGAGCATGGTCGACTGGCCGACGACGGGGGCCACCGATGGTGGCGCACAAGATGAAGGCATGGGATTCTCCTCTCTCTCCTCCCTCGTTAGAGTCATAGCGATGGGAAAGAGAGGGAAGATTCGAGATTGGATTGAAGGCGGGAGCAGGCGTTCGAAGGGAGGAAGAACAGGGGACGCCCGAGCAACAGGAAGGGGAGCGGCTGTGTACAACTACTAGTCCGTCTAGCAGGGCGCGCGATAAGGAAGCGTGGGGGAACGGTGCTGCCCACGTCCAATCAACCGCCACGCGGCGCCCAAGGCCGTAGGCTGTTAGGGCCCGCGGTGCTTCGCCCTTGCCCTTTCGCCTCTCGGCACGACCAAGTCCAGGCGCGCCTTGGGCCCGGGGGCTACTGTCGGTGTTCTGGGAACGGGGGTCCCCAGACTTGCCTGCCTGCGGCCTGCGGCGTGGCTCAAGTGGGGGCCCAACATGGCCCATCTTCACCAGCACAAGACTCAAGACCCTCGTGAGGGGCCAATCCTCGCGAGGCGGATGACACAGCACCTCCTCAGGAGCAGCCTCATCAGGATGGCTCGCGAGGAGGATGAGGCATCAAGGCGGGGTACCTCGTGAGGTGCCCGTGACATGAGCCATGACGACTAGGGGCGCCAGGCGGGCGCCAGCGCGCGCAGCGTCCTTCTTTCCTCTTCGATGCAAAGGGGACAAGCGCAGCCGCGGAGTACCGAGGCATCAGGCAAAGGTTGCCGTTCCGGTGCAACGAGACCAAGACCAGGAGGACTATGAGGCGGAGGTCACCATGGAGCCCAGCACAGCGTCATCACCAGAGCCTTTGGCAGGCGAAGACTGCTTTTGTCAGGATAGATGTACTAGCTGTCCCCCTTCAAATTAGCCCGCCATTGTTGGATCCCTTCCCGCTCAATATTTGGGGAGAGGACCAGGGCCACTATAGATAGGACGAGCCACCCACATTGCAAGGGGGTTCGGGGTTCGGGGGTTCAAAGTTTGGAGAGTTCTCAGTCACACACAGAGAGAGAGAGAGAGAGAGGTGCCTGCATTCCCCCTCGCGGTTCATCCCCCTAGCCAAGAACAGACCCTCGCGAGGCTGTTCTTCCTTGTATCGTTCATCCTCACCAGCCCCAAGAGGCAATCCACAAACCACACACTGGAGTAGGGTGTTACACCACATCGGTGGCCCGAACCAGTATAAATCTTGTGTCTCTTGTGCATTTCTTTCAGTAGCTTAGATCCTTGTGAGACGGAGAGGTTGGAGGCGTAATCTCCGCGCGCACCCCAGTGTTCAAACCTTAAGGGTCTGCCGGAACCCGAAATCCGACACACCCCAAGGACACATGTACGTTTTCTAGCCGTTTTGGTGCACTGGAGCATGTATTTGTAGTTCGGATTTGAATTATGGACATTAAATGCCTAGAAAACTCAATTAATGAATAAAAAAGGTCAAACAAACCCTGAATAATTTCAAAGTTCAGTGTGAATCTCCCGTTGTTCTGTGTTGTGTATAGAAGAAAATATGAGGCTAGAAGAGGGAGCGATTATTGTTTGTCCCACAAGGGGACACATTTCCCTATCAAAACCATGAGGGTTCTTGCGACAGGCTCCGGTTCGTAAGAGGTTTGTAATAAAGCTTCGCACAAATTGGCAATGTTTTTACCACGACATATATGTGCCATGATGTGACACCATGCCACCTTTGATGACTTTCTTGTGACTTTTGGATTTATGGGGATTTAAAAACCGAGATTCGAAATGTTTGAGGACGCGCTAGGACACCGGTGCGGTTGCAATTCATTCCCATTCCTAGCATGGGACCTAAACATGCACCAAAGGACACATGTATAATTTTTCTAGCCATTTTGGTGAATTGGAGCATTTATTTGTAGTTCAGATTTGAATTATGGAAATTAAATGCCTAGGAAACTCAATTAGTGTATAAAAGTGCCAAACGAACCCTAAATAAGTTTAAATTTCAACACGGATATCCTATTGTTCCATGTTGCCCGTAGAAGAAAACACAAGGCGAAAAGAGGCAGTGATTATGTTTTGCCCACAAGGGGAACACGTTTCCCTATCAGAACCACGAGGCTTCTTTGAGAGAAGCTCCGGTTTGTAAGAGGTTTGTAATAAAGCTGGGCCCA
The DNA here is from genome assembly GCF_002162155.2 of Triticum dicoccoides. Classification (NCBI taxonomy): domain Eukaryota; kingdom Viridiplantae; phylum Streptophyta; class Magnoliopsida; order Poales; family Poaceae; genus Triticum; species Triticum dicoccoides. Next base: position 453,353,441 of record NC_041386.1, on the reverse strand, counting down.
AATTGGACTATGTTTTTACCACGACATATATGTGCCATGACGTGACACCATGCCAACTTTCATGACTTTCTGGTGAGTTTAGGATTTACGGGGATTTAAAAACCGAGATTCCAAATGTTTGAGGACGAACCAGGACGCCGGTATGGTTGTAATTCGTTCCCATTCGTGGCATGGGACCTAAACATGCACCCAAGGACACATGTCTAATTTTTCTAGCCGTTTTGGTGAACTGAAGCATGTATTTGAAGTTCAGATTTGAATTATGGACATTAAATGCCTAGGAAACTCAATTAGTGTATAAAAAGGCCAAACGAACCCTGAATAAGTTTAAATTTCAGCACAGATATCATGTTGTTCCATGTCGCCTGTAGAAGAATATACAAGGCGAAAAGAGGCAGTGATTATGTTTCGCCCATAAGGGGGACACGTTTCCCTATCGGAACCATGAGGCTTCTTTGAGAGAAGCTCTGGTTTGTAAGAGGCTTGTAATAAAACTTGCGCCAAAATGGATGAAAAAAAATCCTCGACATATACGTGCCATGTCGTGACACCATGCCAGGTTTCACGATTTTTAGGTGAGTTTTGGATTTACAGGGAATTAAAAACCGAGAATCTTTTGATGAAATGTTTTCAAATAGCACACGATTCACTCACGAAAGTCGTGTGCCTACCAAACCGTGGCCGATGCCCCCCTTCCCCCTACTGCGCGTGCGATCTGAGTCGTGCGTTCTGATTGGCCAGAACCCAAACCCCACGGACCGTATGTGTGCACCGTTGGATGCTCCCAGATCAAACGACAACTGTCGGTTTGAAAACCGGCGGATCTCGGGTAGTGGGTCCCAAACTATGCGTCTAAGGCGGATGGTAACAGGAGGCAGGGGACACGATGTTTACCCAGGTTGGGGCCCTCTTGATGGAGGTAATACCCTACGTCCTGCTTGATTGTTCTTGATGATATGAGTATTACAAGAGTTGATCTACCACGAGATCGAAGAGGCTAAACCCTAGAAGCTAGCCTATGGTATGATTGTATGTTGTCCTTCGGACTAAAACCCTCCGGTTTATATAGACACCGGAGGAGGCTAGGGTTACATAAGGTCAGTTACAAAGGAGGAGATATACATATCCGTATTGCCTAGCTTCCCTTTCACGCCAAGTAAAGTCCCATCCGGACATGAGACGAAGTCTTCAAACTTGTATTTTCATGGTCCAACAGTCCAGCCAAAGGATATAGTCCGGCTGTCCGGAGACCCCCTAATGCAGGACTCCCTCAGTTGCCCCTGAACCGGGCTTCAATGACGATGAGTTCGATGCGCAGTGTTGTCTTCGGCATTGCAAGGCGGGTTCGTCCTCCGAAAACACCACGGAAGAGTTTGAATACAAGGACAGTGTCCGACCCTGCAAAATAAGTTCCACGTACCACTGTAGAGAGAATAATATTTCCACAAATCTAATCTGCTGACACGTTTTGATAGCATGACGTCATGCCATGGCCCAGTTTTTATTCGAACCGCTTTTCTTAACCAGCTCCGCACATATCGCGAGGCGGTTTTCTTGACACGTCTTGTCAAAGCAGAGATCGTGTTCCCCTTATCACGGGATTCTCATCAATACGGACGTGGGTAACCCAACCGCGCCATCAATTACGACGCCTGGGGAATAAGCGGTTTATCTAGGCAAGTGGGGAGGCACATCGCCTCTTCCGCCCTTATAAAAGGGACAAAGATTTACTTTTTTCACCCACGCCTTGTTCCTCCTCGCTTACCCATTCCCGCACACTCGAGCTCTAGCGCCCAAGCTCGCGTTCTTCTTCTCGAACCACTCCAAGCATGTCTGGAGCAGGAGGCAAATGGATGGTCTCCTCCGTCACGGAGGAGAACATCAAAGAGTTACGGGAAGCCGGATACCTGGCTGCGGATATCGCGCATCGGCTGCCGAATGCAGGGCAGATCGTCCCAACGCCCCAACCCCATGAGAGGGTAGTTTTTCTTACCCATTTCATCCGCGGACTGGGATTCCCTCTCCACCCGTTTGTCCGCGGGCTCATGTTCTACTACGGGCTGGATTTTCATGATCTGGCCCCCAATTTCATCCTCAACATCTCGGCGTTTATCGTCGTGTGCGAGGCCTTCCTCCGCATCAGGCCCCACTTCGGCCTATTGCTGAAAACCTTCAATGTCAAACCGAAGGTGGTGGGTGGCCAGCAAGCAGAGTGCGGAGGCTCCATGGTGGGCAACATGCCTAATGTCACCTGGCTCGAGGGCACCTACGTGGATACCATAAAGGGGTGGCAATCGGGGTGGTTCTACATCACCGAGCCGCGTGACTCCAACTGGGTGGCGGCCCCCAAATTTTGATCCGGAATCCCCACGTGGCTCACCTCCTGGAAAGAGAAGGGCCTGTCCTGGGGTTCCACGGTAGAGCTGACCGGACTCTAGACCTGCATCCAGAACATGACGAACAAGAAAATCAAGCTCGTCAATGTGGTCCAGGTTATGCTCTTCCACCGGATCCTTCCGTGTCAACGACGGACATTCGTTTTGTGGGAGTTCGACTCGGCCAAGCACCAGACGCTGCGAGAGCTCTACGACACAACGCACGAGGACATCTGGAGGGTGCTGTTCAAGGGCGCCGAGATGCCTCCCTCCCTCACCGAGGACCGCGGACTCAGCGCAAAGCGCCGCGCCCATCCGGTAGGCTTTTATATATCTCAGGGTATTTATTTGCCCTGGTTTAGTTATGTGCTGGATCTAAGCTTTCATGTCATTAACAGGACTGGATAGAGACATCGGAGCAACTTGATTGCCCAGCCCCCTGCCCGAAGAACCTGCAGACGCTCTTCTAATGAAGATGCTGACTCCGACACCTTACGAGGTGCCGGAAAAGAAGGCCAAGAAGAAGGCCTCGGGGACCTGAAAGGGTCTCCGGCGCAAGGTTATATCCGACTCATCGTCCGATGACTCCGACGCACACTCCTCCCACGGAAACGAGGAGGAGGGAAAAAGTTCTCCCCCCAGCTGGGGAGATGAGAAAAGGAAGGCCGACCCATCCGGGGAGGCCGAAGGTCCCAAGAAGGGAAAGATCCTCCCTCCGGACTATGCCGCGAGGACCACTGATAGCGGCGACGAGTGGCTACCCAGGGACAAGCCCCTGGTGAAGTCGTAAGTGTCCGGACACCATAGTACTTCATGGTATGTTTTGTTGTATCGCCTTTCCTCATGCCGAATCATGATTATGCAGTCCGTCCCGAGCTCATCTCGACGTACCATCGTCGAGCGGCTCCTTGGACTCGTCGGATATGAACAACGGTTCTCCTCCGGCCGCTTCAACCCCTCGCCCTATGGACAACGCTGAGGTGTTGTCCCAAAAGGCACCGAGCCAAGGGGAGGTGATCCTGGGGGCGCCTCGCGGCAGCCTCCCGGACCCTGGGTACCTAGGGAGCGAGGCTCCTACGGGCTTTGAGTTCGGGCCCCAGCCGGACACTGCGCCGGAGCCTTCGATGGTTCCGGACTCTGGCAGGTGGTCCCCCATGAAGGGGGGCCAACCATCCGTGCTGGTGTCCTTTGTCCAACTAGAGGCACCGGACAACTTGCTGGAAGCGCTTCACAGCGCTTCCATCGATGAAGAGCACTGCACTATCATGAGTGCGGTGGTCAAGAAGGTTCAGTCCGCCAAAAACGGACTGACCAAAGCTTGCGCCAGCCTCCTGACAGGCTTTAAGGTAAGCATTCAAAATATAAAAATATTACTGCATAGATAGTAGCCCCTGATGCTCTGTTCGGCGTTCGTGAAGAAAAGCCGAATAGAGTATCAAATGATAACTCAGGAGTCTAATTAGAGTATGTATATGTGTATGTGCAGGCTTCACTGCTGGCCGCTGCCGCACGTACTGCGGAGGTCTCTACGCTGAAGCAGGCCCTGAAGCGGTCCGAGGACGAGCTCGGCCTTACCAAGAGGCAGCTCGAAGAGAGCAAAGGTAAGATATACCACTGTCTATATAGTTAAAAAGAAGTTCGGGTGTAAAGTAATAGGATCATCATGAATTTGCCAGGGGCCATGACCGAGGTGGAGACCCTGAGGAAGGTGTTGTCCGAGGCCGAAGACAAAGCGGCCAAAGAACGCATTGAACGGGAGAAACAAGAGGCCCGAGTGGGCGAGGTGCAGCAAGAGCTCGAGGCTCTCGCCAAAAAGCACGAGTCCTTGGAGCTTGACTCAAAGACGCCGGAGTCCGAGCTCGCGCAGGTGCTTGAAAGCGTCCGGAGTGCCAAGGCCGAAGCCCACAAGGCCCTCCAGGAGATTGACGCGGCGAAGAAGATAGCAGCGGGTAAGGCATTCAATATGCAAAGCAAGCATGTGAAGGAGACTTTCCTTTTTCTTACCCGAGTTCGGAGCTCTCCAGGAGCGTTTGCAGATCTTCCCCGCAGTGTGCTAGATGCCGCCGAGTTTTACCGGGCTGAGGAGGGAAGCTCAACGGAGAAGTTGTTCTGGTCTCAATATACTGGGACCGAACACCCCGTGCCCTTGAGCGACCAACTGAAGCAGTTGGTCGAGCTTCACAAGGCGGCCGAACAGGCCATGAGGGTCCTTATAGTCCGGATGTGGCCTGGCGAGCCCCTGTCCGGCAGCTACATCGGTCTGGTGAGGCGGCTTGTGGAAGCTTGCCCATGACTTGAAGTCATCAAGCGGTCCGTCTGCATCGAGGGTGCACGCAGGGCTTTTGCTCGGGCGAAGGTGCACTGGGCGAAGCTGGACGCCGTGAAGCTAGTGAAGGAGGGGCCGCCGGAGGGCAAGGAGCATTGCTGCCCCGAGAATTATTATGAAAGTGTCCTGAAGGGTTCCTGCTTAGTGGCAGATGAGTGTGCCAAGGATGTAATTTTTGAATGAACATGCCCATGTGATCCTGTAATATTAAACGAGTTTGTTTGCACCATTGTAACGCCCCGGGCACACCCGCCGATGGTCGTTACTCCTGGCAGGATCTAGACTGGCCCCACAGATCAATACTAGTCTCGCACTTTGTCCTCACTCGTGCGCACCTGGGAGCAACTTCCTGGTCGGTCACCCATCCTGACACTACTCCAAGCTGAGCACGCTTAACTTTGGAGTTCTGTCTGAATGGGCTCCCGGAAAAGAAGGAATTCCTTATTGATATGAGTAGTCTACCATCCCTAATAAGCCAGGCTATCACATACACCCCCACTCAGAGGACCTGACGTCCTCGTCGGGCCACATGAACGTTCCCTCTTGGCACATACGTCTGTGCATCCAGTCCAGTACATGTGCCATGCCGGGTGCCACGACGGGTCACAAATGTCATGAACAACATGACCACACACCTGTCCGCAACCATCCGTGTAACCGCGAGGGTCGGCTCTGATACCAACTTGTAACGCCCCGGACACACCCGCCAGTGGTCTTTACTCCTGGCGGGATCTAGACTGGCCCCATAGATCAATACTAGTCTTTTCTGCGCACTTTGTCCTCACTCGTGCACACCTGGGAGCAACTTCCCGATCGGTCACCCATCCTGACACTACTCCCAGCTGAGCACGCTTAACTTTGGAGTTCTGTCCGAATGGGCTCCCAAAAAAGAAGGAATTCCTTATTGATATGAGTAGTCTACCATCCCTAATAAGCCAGGCTATCATAGCCATGCAACGGTTTCTTAATTTAAAATATTACCTTCTGTGCGGCCATTTATAAAACCTGAGAGTTGGCCAGCCGTCGGCTTCTACCCCCATGTAAATAGTACTGGTGTGTTCGGGATAAATCTGAACACTCTTTACTTCAATTTTGGGTCCTTCGAGGGAGGTGTTCAGCGCAACGAACCAGGCAATTGGACTATAATGCTTTATCACTCTCACTTAGCCATAGAAGTCTATGATTTTAAATTTTTGGCGAAGCCCCTGGTATTTGGAGGGCCGAATTTGGGGCACTATACACGCCTAAGCCGAACAAGGCCGACTCCTCGCCCGAAGCGGAAAAAGTCTTTAAGGACTTGAGACCTCTCGAACAGCGACCAGTCTCTCGCCTTATCATGACAGTCAGTTTTTGGCTTTCTCTACTGAGGTGCTCGTCCGGAAGAACCGGGACACAATCGCAGTAGTTCTCCCACCTCTAGCTTAGCAGATATAGCGGAACATAAGGTACCAAAGCACGGGAGCCGGGCAACCCAACATTTGACCAAAGACATGATTCAGAGCTGATGCATATAATGCTATAAGTTCGGGGTGCCGCACTGTCGAAACTGTTCGGACTTCTTGCACCGTCTTATGGGGTAAACGAGGACCCTTGGCGAACTAACCGTACCCGCATGTGCGGGTGCGGATTGTCGTAAATGGACATATAAGAGAAAGACTTAAATAATGCAAGGACAGATTAATGATATGCATTGTTATTTGAATAATACGTCGAAGCGTACTGGTACAAGTAGTGCAATAAGCATAAAGTAGGACAATTTGAAATGTCCTATCCCAGGGCAAGCTACGCATAAATAGTGAAAAGCGGGTATATCAAGTATTACTAGAGACCACCTGGCGGTTCCCGTGTTCATCTTAGCTTCTTGCCGCCTTGGTTGTTGCTTCCGGAATGTGTCCGGCAATCATACTGCCGGGAAGGGCTTCCAAAGAGTTAGGCCCTAAAAGAGAAAAGGAATGTCGAAGGTATATAGCCCCTAGTGTGGTTAAGCCACAATGCGGGGTGTGTCCTGGTCGTGCCCCCGCCTATGTCCATGGTATTTTTAATGCGTAGTTATGTACGCGTGGAACAGATTTTTTCGCTTCACTAGGACTGGGACGGGGGCCGGATTGCTAGGCGAGCTCTGATCGTGCCAGGCGAGCTCTGATCGTGCCAGGCGATCCTGTTGCAGCTAGTTTCAGACTCGCTTGAAGGTGTCTGGGGGCCGTGACGCCGAATGAGTGGTCTGCCTGAACAGGCTGCTTTGTGCCTCTGCTGCAAGGGCCGCAGTGTGCTCTTCCGTACGGAGCAAGCGTTCTGTGTTTCCATTTACTGTTATGATCCCGCGAGGTCCTGGCATCTTGAGCTTGAGGTATGCGTAATGCGGCACTGCATTGAATTTTGCAAATGCTGTCTGTCCGAGCAGTGCATGATAGCCACTGTAAAAAGGGACGATGTCAAAGATTAACTCTTCGCTTCGGAAGTTATCCGGTGATCCGAAGACCACTTCCAGTGTGATTGAGCCTGTGCAATGGGCCTCTACACCTGGGATGACGCCTTTTAAGGTGGTTTTGCTGGGTTTGATCCTCGAGGGATCGATGCCTATTTTTCGCACTATATCCTGATAAAGCAGGTTCAGGCTGCCGTCGTCGTCCATAAGGACTCGAGTGAGGTGAAATTCGTCAATGATGGGGTCTAGGACCAGTGCGGTGGATCCGCCATGACGGATGCTAGTGGGGTGATCCCTGCGATCGAAGGTCATCGGGCAAGAAGACCATGGGTTGAACTTTGGGGCGACGGGCTCCATCGCATAGACGTCCCTTAGTGCACGCTTCCGCTCCCTCTTGGGGATGTGGGTTGCATATATCATGTTCACCGTCTTCACTTGTGGGGGAAACCCCTTCTGTCCTCCTGTGTTCAGCGGCCGAGGCTCCTCCTCGTCATCGCTATGCAGCCCCTTGTCCTTGTTTTCGGCATTTAACTTGCCGGCCTTGTTGAACACCCAGCATTCTCTGTTGGTGTGATTGGCTGGCTTGTCGGGGGTGCCGTGGATTTGACACGAGCGATCCAGTATGCGATCCAGACTGGACGGAGCCGGAGTATTTCTTTTGAATGACTTTTTCTACTGACCGGATCTAGAGCCTCTTAATCCGGCATTGACTGCCGTATCTTCGTTGTTATCGCCGTTATTGCGACGCTTTGGTCTATTACGATGTTGCTGTTGGGGAACGTAGCAGAATTTTAAAAAATTTCTATGCATCACCAAGATAAATCTATGGAGTCATCTAGCAACGAGGGAGAGGGGAGTGCATCTACATACCCTTGTAGATCACGAGCGGAAGCGTTCAAGAGAATGGGGTTGATGGAGTTGTACTCATCGTGATCCAAATCACCGATGACCTAGCGCCGAACGGACGGCACCTCCGCGTTCAACACACGTACGGTTGGGAAGATGTCTCCTCCAACTTGATCCAACAAGGGGGAAGGAGAGGTTGATGGAGATCCAGCAGCACGACGACGTGGTGGTGGAAGCAACGGTGATCTCGGCAGGGCTTCGCCAAGCTCAGGGAGAGGGAGAAGTGTCACGGGAGGGAGAGGGAGGCACCAGGGGCTAGGGTGCAACTGCCCTCCCTCCCCCCACTATATATAGGACCCCTAGGGGGGGGAGCGCCGGCCCTAGGAGATGGGATCTCCAAGGGGGGCGGCGGCCAAGGGGGGTGGAGTGCCCCCCAAGCCAAGTGGGGTGCCCCCAGCCCTAGGGTTTCCAACCCTAGGCGCAGGGGGAGGCCCAAGGGGGGCGCACCAGCCCACTAGGGGCTGGTTCCCCTCCCACTTCAGCCCATGGGGCCCTCCGGGATAGGTGGCCCCACCCGATGGACCCTCGGGACCCTTCCGGTGGTCCCGGTACAATACCGATTACCCCCGAAACTTTCCCAATGGCCGAAACTTGACTTCCTATATATAAATCTTCACCTCCGGACCATTCCGGAACTCCTCGTGACGTCTAGGATCTCATCCGGGACTCCGAACAACTTTCGGGTTACCGTATACTAATATCTCAACAACCCTAGCGTCACTGAACCTTAAGTGTGTAGACCCTACGGGTTCGGGAGACACGCAGACATGACCGAGAGGACTCTCCGATCAATAACCAACAGCGGGATCTGGATACCCATGTTGGCTCCCACATGCTCCTCGATGATCTCATTGGATGAACCACGATGTTGATCAATCCTGTATACACTTCCCATTGTCAAGTGGTATGTTACTTGCCCGAGACTCGATCGTCGGTATCCCAATAACTCGTTCAATCTCGTTACCGGCAAGTCACTTTACTTGTACCGTAATGCATGATCCCGTGATCAACCACTTGGTCACATTGAGCTCATTATGATGATGCATTACCGAGTGGACCCAGAGATACCTCTCCGTCATACGAAGTGACAAATCCCAGTTTTGATTCGTGCCAACACAACAAACACTTTCGGAGATACCCGTAGTGTACCTTTATAGTCACCTAGTTATGTTGTGACGTTTGGCACACCCAAAGCACTCCTACGGTATCCGGGAGTTGCACAATCTCATGGTCTAAGGAAATGATACTTGACATTCGGAAAAGCTATAGCAAACGAACTACACGATCTTTGAGCTATGCTTAGGATTGGGTCTTGTCCATCACATCATTCTCCTAATGATGTGATCCCGTTATCAATGACATCTAATGTCCATAGTCAGGAAACCATGACTATCTTTTATCAACGAGCTAGTCAACCAGAGGCTCACTAGGGACGTGTTGTGGTCTATGTATTCACACATGTATTACGATTTCCGGATAACACAATTATAGCATGAAAAATAGACAATTATCATGAACAAGGAAATATAATAATAACCATTTTATTATTGCCTCTAGGGCATATTTCCTATGGTCTCCCACTTGCACTAGAGTCAATAGTCTAGTTACATTGTGATGAACCGAACACCCATATAGTTCTGGTGTTGATCATGTTTTGCTCTAGGGAGAGGTTTAGTCAACGGATCTACCACATTTAGGTCCATGTGTTCTTTACAAATATCTATGTCTCCATTTTGAACACTTTCACGAATGGATTTGAAGCGACGCTTGATATGCCTGGTCTTCCTGTGAAACCTGGGCTCCTTGGCAAGGGCAATAGCTCCAGTGTTGTCACAGAAGAGAGTCATCGGGCCCGACGCATTGGGTATGACTCCTAGGTCGGTAATGAACTCCTTCACCCAGATTGCTTCTTGTGCTGCCTCCGAGGCTGCCATGTACTCCGCTTCACATGTAGATCCCGCCACAACGCTTTGCTTGCAACTGCACCAGCTTACTGCCCCACCATTCAAAATATACACGTATCCGGTTTGTGACTTAGAGTCATCCAAATCTGTGTCGAAGCTAGCATCGACGTAACCCTTTACGACAAGCTCTTCGTCACCTCCATAAACGAGAAACATATCATTAGTCCTCTTCAGGTACTTCAGGATATTCTTGACCGCTGTCTAGTGTTCCATGACGGGATTACTTTGGTACCTTCCTACCAAACTTACGGCAAGGTTTACATCAGGTCTGGTACACAGCATAGCATACATGATAGACCCTATGGCCGAGGCATAGGGGACGACAGTCATCTTTTCTCTATCTTCTGCCGTGGTCGGGCATTGAGCCGTGCTCAATCTCGTACCTTGCAATACAGGCAAGAACCCCTTCTTTGACTGATCCATATTGAACTTACTTCAATATCTTGTCAAGGTACGTACTCTGTGAAAGACCAATGAGGTGTCTCGATCTATCTCTATAGATCTTGATGCCTAATATGTAAGCAGCTTCTCCAAGATCCTTCATTGAAAAACACTTGTTCAAGTAGGCCTTTATGCTTTCCAAGAATTCTATATCATTTCCCATCAACAGTATGTCATCCACATACAATATGAGAAATGCTACAGAGCTCCCACTCACTTTCTTGTAAATGCAGGCTTCTCCATAAGTCTGCTTAAAGCCAAATGCTTTGATCATCTCATCAAAACTAATGTTCCAACTCCGAGATGCTTGCACCAGCCCATAGATCGAGCGTTGGAGCTTGCACACCTTGTCAGCATTCTTAGGATCGACAAAACCTTCCGGCTGCATCATATACAATTCTTCCTTAAGGAAACCATTAAGGAATGACGTTTTGACGTCCATTTGCCATATCTCATAATCATAGAATGCGGCAATTGCTAACATGATTCGAACGGACTTCAGCTTCGCTACGGGTGAGAAAGTCTCATCGTAGTCAACCCCTTGAACTTGTCGATAACCCTTGGCGACAAGCCGAGCTTTACCATCCGCGTCTGTCTTCTTCTTAAAGATCCATTTATTTTCTATGGCTCGCCGATCATCGGGCAAGTCAGTCAAAGTCCATACTTCATTTTCATACATGGATCCTATCTCGGATTTCATGGCTTCCATCCATTTGTCAGAATCTGGGCCCGCCATTGCTTCTTCATAGTTCGAAGGTTCACTGTTGTCTAACAACATGATTTCCAAGACAGGGTTGCCGTACCACTCTGGTGCGAAACGTGTCCTTGTGGACCTACGAAGTTCAGTAGCAACTTGATCTGAAGTTTCATGATCATCATCATTAACTTCCTCTCTAGTCAGTGCAGGCACCTCAGGAACATTTTCTTGAGCTGCGCCACTCTCCGGTTCAAGAGGTAATACTTCATCAAGTTCTACTTTCCTCCCACTTATTTCTTTCGAGAGAAACTCTTTCTCTAGAAAGGATCCATTCTTGGCAACAAAGATCTTGCCTTCGGATCTGAGGTAGAAGGTATACCCAATAGTTTCTTTAGGGTATCCTATGAAGACGCATTTTTCCGATTTGGGTTCGAGCTTTTCAGGTTGAAGTTTCTTGACATAAGCATCGCATCCCCAAACTTTTAGAAACGAAAACTTAGGTTTCTTCCCAAACCATAATTCTTACGGTGTCGTCTCAATGGATTTCGACAGAGCCCTATTTAAAGTGAATGTGGTAGTCTCTAAAGCATAGCCCCAAAATGACAGCAGTAAATCGGTAAGAGACATCATAGATCACACCATATCCAATAGAGTGCGATTACGACGTTCGTACACACCAGTACGCCGAGGTGTTCCAGGCGGCGTGAGTTGTGAAACTATTCCACATTTCCTTAAGTGCGTGCCAAATTCGTGACTCAAGTATTCTCCCCCACGATCTGATCGCAAGAACATGATTTTTCTGTCACATTGATTCTCAACCTCACTCTGAAATTCCTTGAACTTTTCAAAGGTCTCAGACTTGTGTTTCATTAAGTAGACATACCCATATCTACTCAAGTCATCAGTGAGGGTGAGAACATAATGATAGCCACCGCGAGCCTCAACACTCATTGGACCGCACACATCAGTATGTATGATTTCCAATAAGTTGGTTGCTCGCTCCATTGTTCCTGAGAACGGAGTCTTGGTCATTTTACCCATGAGGCATGGTTCGCACGTGTCAAATGATTCATAACCAAGATACTCCAAAAGTCCATCTGCATGGAGCTTCTTCATGCGTTTGACACCTATGTGACCAAGGCGGCAGTGCCACAAGTATGTGGGACTATCATTATCAACCTTACATCTTTTGGTATTCACACTATGAATATGTGTAACATTACACTCGAGATTCATTAAGAATAAACCATTCACCAGCGGGGCATGACCATAAAACATATCTCTCATATAAATAGAACAACAATTATTCTCGGATTTAAATGAGTAGCCATCTCGAATTAAACGAGATCCTGGTACAATGTTCATGCTCAAAGCTGGCACTAAATTACAATTATTGAGGTTTAAAACTAATCCTGTTGGTAAATGTAAAGGTAGCGTGCCGGCGGCGATCACATCGACCTTGGAACCATTCTTGATGCGCATCGTCACCTCGTCCTTCGCCAGTCTCCGCTTATTCCACAGCTCCTGCTTTGAGTTACAATTGTGAGCAACCACACCGGTATCAAATACCCAGGAGCTACTACGAGTACTGGTAAGGTACACATCAATTACATGTATATCACATATACCTTTAGTGTTGCCGGCCTTCTTGTCCGCTAAGTATTTCGGGCAGTTCCGCTTCCAGTGACCTCTTCCCTTGCAATAAAAACACTCAGTCTCAGGCTTGGGTCCATTCTTTGACTTCTTCCCAGCAGCTTGCTTACCGGGCGCGGAAACCCCCTTGTCGTCCTTCTTGAAGTTCTTCTTACCCTTGCCTTTCTTGAACTTAGTGGTTTTATTCACCATCAACACTTGATGTTCCTTTTTGATTTCCACCTCTGCTGATTTCAGCATTGAATATACCTCAGAAATGGTCTTTTCCACCCCTGCATATTGAAGTTCATCACAAAGCTCTTATAGCTCGGTGGAAGTGACTGAAGGATTCTGTCAATGACCGCGTCATCCGGGAGATTAACTCCCAGCTAAGTCAAGCGGTTATGCAACCCAGACATTTTGAGTATGTGCTCACTGACAGAACTATTTTCCTCCATCTTACAACTGAAGAACTTGTCGGAGACTTCATATCTACTCACTGACAGAACTATTTTCCTCCATCTTACAACTGAAGAACTTGTCGGAGACTTCATATCTCTCGACCCAGGCATGAGCTTGGAAAACCATTTTCAGCTCTTCGAACATCTCATATGCTCCGTGTCGCTCAAAACGCTTTTGGAGCCCCGGTTCTAAGCTGTAAAGCATGCCGCACTGAACGAGGGAGTAATCATCAACACGTGACTGCCAAGCGTTCATAACGTCTTGGTTCTCTGGGATGGGTGCATCACCTAGCGGTGCTTCTAGGACATAATCTTTCTTGGCAGCTATGAGGATGATCCTCAGGTTCCGGACCTAGTCCACATAGTTGCTGCCATCATCTTTCAGCTTGGTTTTCTCTAGGAACGCGTTGAAGTTGAGGGCAACATTAGCGTGGGCCATTTGATCTACAAGACATAGTGTAAAGATTTTAGACTAAGTTCATGATAATTAAGTTCATCTAATCAAATTATTCAATGAACTCCCACTCAGATAGACATCCCTCTAGTCATCTAAGTGAAACATGATCCGAGTCAACTAGGCTGTGTCCGATCATCACGTGAGACAGACTAGTCAACATCGGTGAACATCTTCATGTTGATCGTATCTTCTATACGACTCATGCTCGACCTTTCGGTCTTTCGTGTTCCGAGGCCATGTCTGTACATGCTAGGCTCGTCAAGTCAACCTAAGTGTATTGCGTGTGTAAATCTGGCTTACACCCGTTGTATTCAAACGTTAGAATCTATCGCACCCGATCATCACGTGGTGCTTCGAAACAACGAACCTTCGCAATGGTGCACAGTTAGGGGGAACACTTTCTTGAAATTATTATGAGGGATCATCTTATTTAAGCTACCGTCGTTCTAAGCAAATAAGATGTAAAACATGATAAACATCACATGCAATCAAATAGTGACATGATATGGCCAATATCATTTGCTCCTTTTGATCTCCATCTTCGGGGCTCCATATCATCGTTGTCACCGGCATGACACCATGATCTCCATCATCGTGTCTTCTTGAAGTTGTCTCGTCATCTATTACTTCTACTACTATGGCTAACGCTTAAGCAATAAAGTAAAGTAATTACATGACGTTTATGTTGACACGCAGGTCATAAATAAATTAAGACAACTCCTATGGCTCCTGCCGGTTGTCATACTCATCGACATGCAAGTCATGATTCCTATTACAAGAACATGATCAATCTCATACATCACATATATCATTCATCACATCCTTTTGGCCATATCACATCACACGGCACACGCTGCAAAAACAAGTTAGACGTCCTCTAATTGTTGTTGCAAGTTTTTACGTGGCTGCTATATGTTTCTAGCAAGAACGTTTCTTACCTACGCCAAAACCACAACGTGATATGCCAATTTCTATTTACCCTTCATAAGGACCCTTTTCATCGAATCCGATACGACTAAAGTGGGAGAGACAGACACCCGCTAGCCACCTTATGCAACTAGTGTATGTCAGTCGGTGGAACCAGTCTCACATAAGCGTACGTGTAAGGTCGGTCCGGGCCGCTTCATCCCACGATGCCTTCGAATCAAGATAAGACTAGTAACGGCAAGTAAATTGACAATATCGACGCCCACAACTGCTTTGTGTTCTACTCATGCATAAAAACTACGCATAGACCTAGCTCATGATGCCACTGTTGGGGAACATAGAAGAATTTTAAAAAATTTCTACGCATCACCAAGATCAATATATGGAGTCATCTAGCAACAAGGGAGAGGGGAGTGCATCTACATACCCTTGTAGATCACGAGCGGAAGCGTTCAAGAGAACGGGGTTGATGGAGTTGTACTCGTCGTGATTCAAATCACCGATGACCTAGCACCGAACGGACGGCACCTCCGCGTTCAACACACGTATGGTTGGGAAGACGTCTCCTCCAACTTGATCCAGCAAGGGGGAAGGAGAGGTTGATGGAGATCCAGCAGCACGATGGCGTGGTGTTGAAGCAACGGTGATCTCGGCAGGGCTTCGCCAAGCTCAGGGAGAGGGAGAAGTGTCACGGGAGGGAGAGGGAGGCGCCAGGGGCTAGGGTGCGGGTGCCCTCCCTCCCCCCACTATATATAGGACCCCTAGGGGGGGCGCCGGCCCTAGGAGATGGGATCTACAAGGGGGGCAGCGGCCAAGGGGGGTGGAGTGCCCCCCAAGCCAAGTGGGGCGCCCCCCACCCCTAGGGTTTCCAACCATAGGCGCAGGGGGAGGCCCAAGGGGGGCACACCAGCCCACTAGTGGCTGGTTCCCCTCCCACTTCAGCCCATGGGGCCCTTCGGGATAGGTGGCCCCACCCGATGGACCCCCGGGACCCTTCCGGTGGTCCCAGTATAATACCGATTACCCCCGAAACTTTCCCGATGGCCGAAACTTGACTTCCTATATATAAATCTTCACCTCCGGACCTGTCGGAGTAATCGACCACGGGTACCCCGAGGACGGCAAGACGATATTTCAAGACATCGGGGCTAGCAAAGGCCCTCAGTCCGACTGCGCCAGCCAGCCAGCTGCCGACTGTGTCAACCAGCCGGCTGCCGACTGCAGCCCGAAGCGAGATCGACAAGACACCGATGAGACGATCGTATCGGAGCACTATTCACGTGTCATCTCAGCCATCATGTATAGTGTCACTTGTCCCCTGGCACTATTTATGAAGTGACCCAGGGGACAAGGATGACACCCACCATGCCTAGCCCATGCCACTACCTAGCTTACATCCTAAGCTACCCTCTCCTATATAAAGAGGCTCACATCCATCCATCCATGGAGGATGGACTCCCACGGCCACATTCATATGGCCACAAGGCCACTCATGGCCATACACGGCCACTAGAGCCGGCCATACGCTTGCATATACTAGATCAGATGCACTTGGCACTGATCCCAGATACAGCTCCAGGAGCACTTTGTATTGCCCGATGTACACCCTAGATAGATACACTCAGACATGCAGCAGTAGGAGTATTATCTCTCCGGAGAGCTCCGAAGCTGGGTAAACCACCGCGTGCTACTCGTATACCCGCTCCCGGTCCTATCAGCAGCAGTCTTACCCTCACACTAAGCCCTTGTGGCATCTGTCGACTCGCAAGCCCCCCGTGAGAATACCACGACAGTTGGCGCCCACCGTGGGATGGTACTACTACTATGCTACTACGCTGCTGCTGGTTTCGCTGTCCGGGCGGGACCATCTTCGTCTTCATCATCGCGGCGTCATGCCGCCTCTCCGATAGCGGTCGGGGGCTCGACATCGACATGCCCCTGGCATGGTCGTGAGGGGCGGCGTGACCTCACCATCGGCCTTGCCTTCTTCACCACCACCACAACGCCGACCGTCCGTCCGCGCGCGTGCCGCACGCAGGGCCTCGTTTCGGTCGACCGTGGCCACCCACGCGCCGCTCGCGTTTGCTCCTCTCCGTGCTACGCCTTGCTCTGGCCGGAACGCGGATTAGCTTCTCCACATGTCGTCTTTGCGAGCTAGCTAGATGCAAGTGAAAGTATGGTCAAACCATAGCCATGCATGCCTCATACACTTCCCATACATGGCTTGTTCAATAGCCAGATACTCCTTGTACATTGCCCGTACTCGAGTCAGACACCATCACCACCACAGGACCAGCGACGGCACCAACCAGCCGCGGCTTCCCGGTGGTTCCCCGAGCACCTCCCCGCGCGCGGCCTCGCCCCCCTAGCGCTCCGACCCTCCCGTGGCGCCTGCCCATCGTCGCGCAGCCCTGCGCCCAGCTGTGGCGCTGCTCCACCATCGCGCCGCTTCCGCCCGAGCCCGGCCTCAACCGCCGTCGCTGCATCGCGCCCTCTGCTCCGCCCTCCTGCCACGGTTGCGCGCCCCTCCACCGTCTCCGCGGCCGCGCGCCGCCCCGCTGGAGCTGTGCCGCCCCGTCCGCACCTCCCACGGTGCCCAAGAGCTCGAGCTTCTCCTCCCCGCAAGCCGCCCCCAGCCTCCCGCATCGCCTCCGCTAGGCTGCGTCGCCCCCGACGCCCTCGTCGGCCTCCCTCTTGGTCGCGCCTGTGTTGGCTTTGCCTGCGCCTCGACTTTGCCGCGCCCCCGCGCTCCTGGGCCGACTCCGCGCGCGCCCACGCGCCTACGTCCGGCCCGTGGCCGGCCGTCCCCATCCGGGCTGCTCCACGCGCGCGTGTCGGCTCTGCCTCACCTTCGCTCCGGCCGGGTCCGTGCCGGCTACTCCTCCCACGCGCGACTGCTAGCCCGGGTCGGCTCCAGCGCCTACATGTTTAGTGGGCCAGGCCGGCTCCCGACCGGGTCGCGGCTCCCGCGCTGTCAACGTACCCCCGGCCACTGCTGCGCCGCCTCCACGCATCCAGGCCGGCTCCATCCGCACCCATCGGCGTCAACCCGGAGGCCCGCTCCGCTCCCGCCGGCTTCAGCCGCCCGGTCGGTTCCGGCTCCGCCCGCGACCGGGTTCCTCATCCCGCCGGCTTCGCCTTCGCCCTCGGCTGCGTCCGCCTCTGCGAACCGTCCAGTCAGCTCCACCAACCATGCTGCGTTCCAGCGCCCGCACCTGTTCGCCGCACTCCGGCCGATGGCTCCGTCCGCCCGTCGTTCGCGGCTCCCCACCGCTGCGGTTAGCTCAAAGCTCCGCCACGCCTTCCGCCGGTGCTCTGGCCGGCCGCAGCTCCAGGCCGGCTCCTGCCCCGCACGCGCGCGGCGCCTCCTCCTCCTGCCAGCGTCCATGCTGCCCTCCGCCTGACGGCTCTGTGCCGACTTCTCCCTGCCGTGGGCTGACTGCCCCGCGTCCATGCACACCAGCTCCACGCCGCTCCGGCTCTCCGCCTTGCCCCGCGCCTGGCCGGGTTCGGCCCCTTCATCTGCACCAGGTCTGCCCCGCGTCGCTCCTCGCCGGCTCCCGCGCGCTTGCTGGCTTGCCGCCCAGCGCTGGCCGGCTCCAGGCGTCTACGCCTCCTTGACCGGCTCCTGCACGCCGGCCCCGCATGCAGCCTGCAACAGCCGGCTCCGCCTCCGCTGCCGTGCCGCATCCCGGCCGCTGGCTGCTACGGTATGCCGGCCCGCCGGCATCGCCCGCGACCTAGCCACCAGCTACTGCCGCGTCCTGGCCGCCGGCTGGGCGTGCCAGCCGGCCTCCGTCGCGTCCTACTCCCGCCGACTGCTCAGGCAGTGAAAAGAAAGCGAAAAAGAGAAAAAGAAAGGGGGAGTGGGTGCCGGCTGGAGAAAAGATGAAGAAAGAAACATAAAAAAGGGGCCGGGTGAGAGAAAAGTCAAGGGCCGGCTGCCCAAGCCGGCTGAGAAAGAAGTGGCCGGGTGCTACAAGAAAAGGGCTGACTGCCCACAGTTGACTGCTGGCAAAAAAAAGAGATGTGCGTCCGGCTGCAAAGAGTCCGACTGCCTAGCCGAATAAAAAATAAATATGTGTTTGGCTGCCCATAGCTGGACAAAAAGAAGAAGAAAAAAGCATCAACTTCAACAAAGAAGCCAAAGTAGCCGCTGGGAGATCCGGCCCGACCGCTCAGCAGTCGGCCCGAATCTCGGGGGCTACACCCAGCGGGTGCGTTGACGCGCCCCCGCGAGAAAGAAGACAAAGTAGTCACCAGGAGATCTAGCCCGACTGCTCAGCAGTCGGCCCAAATCTCGGGGGCTACACCCAGTGGGTGCGCTGACGCGTCCCTGCGAGAAAGAAGACAAAGTAGTCACCGGGAGATTCGGCCCGACTGCTCAGCAGTCGGCCCGAATCTCGAGGGCTACACCCAGCGGGTGCGCTGACGCGCCCCTGCGAGAAAGAAGACAAAGTAGTCACCGGGAGATCCGGCCCGACTGCTCAGTAGTCGGCCCGAATCTCGGGGGCTACACCCAGCGGGTGCGCTGACGCGCCCCCGCGCGAGAGAGAAGACAAAGTAGTTGCCGGGAGATCCGGCCCGACTGCTCAGCAGTCAGCCCAAATCTCGGGGGCTACACCCAGTGGGTGTGCTGGTGCGCCCCCGCGAAGATTGCAGACAAGAGAAGAGTTTTGTCCGGTTGCCAGCAACCGGCATAAGAGAAAAAGAAGAACAAGGACATTGCAAGCCGCCTCGCCGCCTGGCCGGTCGAGCCTGACCGGCCGGGACCCCCCTTCGAGCACCCGGGGGCTCGAAGGCTGCACCCAGCGGGTGCGCCGACGCACTCCGCGAGGGTCGAGCCGCGTCGGCTGTCTTCGACGATCGCGACTACACAAAAATCAATGTGAGCTCTTCACCTGCATAATTTTGCACTACGCAAGCATGGATAACCCCGAGCGATGCTCGGGGGCTATCTCCGCATTTTATTACAGTAACATCACTGTTCGCCCCGGCGCCAGCCAGAGTTGGCCTGGGGGCTGGCTGCTTGGCCTGAGACGTTAGTTCCCGCAGACGGCTTAGTAGCGTGCGTGGTACCAAAGGCCCACTCTTAGTCACAGACCGCAGAGCGGCTGTCCGGCTAGCAAGAGTGAACGCTGGAGGCCACCCACGCAAAAACGTCCGGGGAGAAAAACACCTCGGGCGACCTGACCGTTTCCTTTATGAGTATCTACTCGGTTGAATCCGCTCCTAGACTCTAAGTACTATACACTCCACTTCGCGGCCCACTCTTAGCCACAGACCGCAGAGCGACTGTCCAGCAAGCAAGAGCACAAGCCAAAAAGCGGAGGGAACACGAAAAAGATTAAGGGGGCTCGGACAAAACCGAGTCGGCACCCTCCGCATAAAACTTGCAATGCTAAAAGCAAACATTTGATATATCCGCATGGACTAACTTTGTCTTTTTTCATGATCATTTTCATGAACACTCGCCAAAAAACCTCCGCCCAACTTTGCCAAGTTGCCCGGAGGCTTGGGGGCTACTGTCGGAGTAATCGACCACGGGTACCCCGAGGACGGCAAGACGATATTTCAAGACATCGGGGCTAGCAAAGCCCCTCAGTCCGATTGCGCTAGCCAGCCGGCTGCCGACTGCGCCAACCAGCCGGCTGCCGACTACAGCCCGAAGCGACACCGACAAGACGCCGATGAGACGATCGTACCAGAGCACTATTCACGTGTCATCTCAGCCATCATGTATAGTGTCACTTGTCCCCTGGCACTATTTATGAAGTGACCCAGGGGACAAGGATGACACCCACCATGCCTAGCCCATGCCACTACCTAGCTTACATCCTAAGCTACCCTCTCCTATATAAAGAGGCTCACATCCATCCATCCATGGAGGATGAACTCCCATGGCCACATTCATATGGCCACAAGGCCACTCATGGCCATACATGGCCACTAGAGCCGGCCATACGCCTGCATATACTAGATTAGATGCACTTGGCACTGATCCCAGATACAGCTCCAGGAGCACTTTGTATTGCCCGATGTACACCCTAGATAGATACACTCAGACATGCAGCAGTAGGAGTATTATCTCTCCGGAGAGCTCCAAAGCTGGGTAAACCACCGCGTGCTACTCGCATACCCGCTCCCGGTCCTATCAGCAGCAGTCTTACCCTCACACTAAGCCCTTGTGGCATCTGTCGACTCGCAAGCCCCCCGTGAGAATACCATGATAGGACCATTTCGGAACTCCTCGTGATGTCCGGGATCTCATCCGGGACTCCGAACAACTTTCGGGTTACCGTATACTAATATCTCAACAACCCTAGCGTCACCGAACCTTAAGTGTGTAGACCCTACAGGTTCGGGAGACACGCAGACATGACCGAGACGACTCTCCGGTCAATAACCAACAGCGGGATCTGGATACCCATGTTGGCTCCCACATGCTCCTCGATGATCTCATCGGATGAACCACGATGTCGAGGATTCAATCAATCCCGTATACACTTCCCTTTGTCAAGCAGTACGTTACTTGCCCGAGACTCTATCGTCGGTATCCCAATACCTCATTCAATCTCGTTACCGGCAAGTCACTTTACTCATACCGTAATGCATGATCCCGTGATCAACCACTTGGTCACATTGAGCTCATTATGATGATGCATTACCGAGTGGGCCCAGAGATACCTCTCCATCATACGGAGTGACAAATCCCAGTCTTGATTCGTGCCAACCCAACAAACACTTTTGGAGATACCCATAGTGTACCTTTATAGTCACCTAGTTACATTTTGACGTTTGGCACACCCAAAGCACTCCTACGGTATCCGGGAGTTGCACACCCAAAGCACTTCTAAGGAAATGATACTTGACATTTGGAAAAGCTATAGCAAACGAACTACACGATCTTTGAGCTATGCTTAGATTGGGTCTTGTCCATCACATCATTCTCCTAATGATGTTATCCCGTTATGAATGACATCTAATGTCCATAGTCAGGAAACCATGACTATCTTTTGATCAACAAGCTAGTCAACTAGAGGCTCACCAGGGACGTGTTGTGGTCTATGTATTCACACATGTATTACAATCTCCGGATAACACAATTATAGCATGAACAATAGAAAATTATCATGAACAAGGAAATATAATAATAACCATTTTATTATTGCCTCTAGGGAATATTTCCAATAGTTGCCTACCGTTAACATCTTTGGTATCCGAGGTATCCGGATTCTTTGATGTGTTGTTGCTGCGAGCCAGCTAGCTGTCCTCGCCCGCGCAAAAGCGGGTCATGAGTGTTTTGAGGGCTGCCATAGATTTCAGCTTCTCCTGGCCGAGGTGGCGGGCGAGCCATTCATCGTGGATGTTAAGCTTGAATGCCGCTAGGGCCTCTGCATCCGGACAGTCTACAGTTTGATTTTTCTTAGTAAGGAACCGTGTCCAGAATTGTCTGGCCGATTCCCCTGGCTGCTGGGTTATGTGGCTCAAGTCATCAGCATCCGGTGGCCGCACATAAGTTCCCTAGAAGTTGTCAAGAAATGCGTCTTCCAGATCCTCCCAACTGCCAACGGAATCTGCTGGCAAGCTATTCAGCCAATGCCGAGCTGGTCCTTTGAGTTTTAGTGGGAGGTACTTGATGGCGTGTAGATCATCACCACGAGCCATGTGGATGTGAAGGAGGAAATCCTCAATCCATACGGCGGGATCTATTGTGCCATCATATGATTCGTTATTTTACGGGTTTGAAACCCTCTGGAAATTCATGATTCATAACTTCATCAGTGAAGCATAGGGGGGGTGCGGCATCTCTGTGCCGGGCTATATCCCGACGTAGTTCGTATGTGTCTTGTCTGCTGTATTCGGCCTGGCCGGATTTACTCTTGGTGTATCCGGCGCGATGATCATTGTCCCGTGTGGGCGCACGTGCCCGTGTCCCATATATTGACCTTGCGATTTTTGTCTTGCTGTCCAGTATGTCTCGCAGGTCCTCTATGTTGCCCCGGGCCTTAGTAATTTTGACTGAGTGCCGATGGGATGCGGGCTGAACTTTAGGCTGAAACGCCTCTCTGGCTCAGGCGCGTAGTGGCCGGTCAGCCGCATCATACACTGGTGAATGAGGTTTCAATGCTTCCTCCTTGAGGTGAGGTAGCAACATGCGTTTTGGGTAACTCTTGGACGGGCGCTCGAGTTCATGATCCTCGGCCGCAAGGACTTCGGTCCACCTGTCTGCTAGCAGGTCTTGATCAGTTTGAAGCTGTTGCTGTTTTTTCTTAAGGCTATTTGCCGTGGCCATAAGCCGGCGCTTGAAGCGCTCTTGCTCGACGGGATCCTCAGGCACGATAAACTCGTCGTCGCTGAGGCTCGCCTCGTCTTTGGAGGGAGGCATGTAATTGTCCTCCTTCGGTTCTCCATCTGTTGTCTGCTCTGGAGGGCTAGCTTGTTCGTCCTCTAGCTCTACACCGTGCTGGAGGGGATTGTTGTTGTCTTCGGCGCTATCCGGAGTGTTATTATCTCCTATGCCGGTATCATTGCTCTTGCTATGGCGGGACTTAGAGCGGCGCCGCTGTCGTTGGCGCTTGGGTTGCTTCTTGGCGGGGTCATCCTCCGCTGTCTCGTCACCATTGCCTTCTTTGGGGGTGTCCACCATGTATATATATCATATGATGAGGTGGCGGTCCAGCGCCCTGAGGGCGGCGGTTCCTGTTCGTCTCCGGCTTCGTCGTCCATACCGTCGAAGTCTTCGGAGTCGAAGTCGAGCATGTCGGTTAAGTCGTCGACAGTGGATACTAAGTGGGTGGTGGGTGGGCAGCGAATTTCTTCGTCATCCGTATCCCATTCTAGCCGGACATAGTTCGGCCATGGTTCTCCTGACAGGGAGAGAGACCTTAATGAATTTAGCACATCTCCGAAAGGTGAGTGCTGAAAGATATCCGCGGAGGTGAACTCCATGATCGGCGCCCAGTTGGACTCGACGGGCACGGATGTGAGCGGCTCGGAGTCCGTGGCCGGAGATGAATCCAGTGGTTCGGCGACACATCTCTCGTAAGGGGTGAAGTCAGTATCCGGCTCTATCGCCACTGAGGGTGCGGCCTCCATGGCGGGGTCCATCCCTCCGCTCTCCGATGGCGCGACTTGCTTCGGATTGAAGGCCAAAGTGGTTGCAGATGCGATCTCCCGGACACCGTCCGACAACAGAGTTACGTCATGCTCGTCGCGACTGTGCGGCGCGTCCGACATGGGCTCGAATCTGTCGAAGATCAAGTCTCCGTGGATGTCGGCCGTGTAGTTTAAGTTTCCAAATCTGACCTGATGGCCAGGGGCGTAGCTTTCGATCTGCTCCAGATGGCCAAGCGAATTGGCCCGCGGAGTGAAGCCGCCGAATACGAAGATCTGTCCGGGGAGGAAAGCCTCACCCTGGACCGTATCGCTAGCGATGATCGAAGGAGCCATCAAGCCTTGCGGTGACGACACGGTGGAACTCTCAATGAAAGCACCAATGTCGGTGTCAAAACCGGCGGATCTCGGGTAGGGGGCCCCAAACTGTGCGTCTAAGGCGGATGGTAACAGGAGGCAGGGGACATGATGTTTACCCAGGTTCGGGCCCTCTTGATGGAGGTACTACCCTACGTCCTGCTTGATTGTTCTTGATGATATGAGTATTACAAGAGTTGATCTACCACGAGATCGAAGAGGCTAAACCCTAGAAGCTAGCCTATGGTATGATTGTATGTTGTCCT
This sequence comes from Triticum dicoccoides, assembly GCF_002162155.2. NCBI lineage: Eukaryota > Viridiplantae > Streptophyta > Magnoliopsida > Poales > Poaceae > Triticum > Triticum dicoccoides. Next base: position 453,329,090 of record NC_041386.1, on the reverse strand, counting down.
TCGGACTAAAACCCTCCGGTTTATATAGACACCGGAGGAGGCTAGGGTTACATAAGGTCAGTTACAAAGGAGGAGATATACATATCCGTATTGCCTAGCTTGCCTTCCACGCCAAGTAAAGTCCCATCCGGACACGAGACGAAGTCTTCAAACTTGTATTTTCATAGTCCAATAGTCCGGCCAAAGGATATAGTCCGGCTGTCTGGAGACCCCCTAATCCAGGACTCCCTCAGCAACCCTCAGCCCTTTCGACAGCACATGCAGTACATGGGTAAGCAATGTGCGCATGCGTCGTGATAGCTCACGCTTCCTTGTCTAGTACGTTTTCTAAACAGGCTACTATTTCCCGCCACTCCTCTCATTGGTTTCCCGCCTCTTCTCCCATCGTTTTCCCGCTACCAGTGTTAGTGCTCATTGAAGGCTAGCGGTGACACACTGTCCATGTAAATATCGCACACAGTTTCTAAAGCACAAATGTGTGTGGTAGGAGGGAGTAGGTCCCATAGGGTGACCAGCGTGAAACGCCTTAATGGCAAGGAGGCAATTCCTATCAGCAAGGGGTGGCTTCCCATTTGCTAGCCTAGTCGAATAGAACGCAAAAGTTAAGTGTGCTCGGGCTGCAGTAGTCCACGGATGGGTGACCCGGTGGGAAGTTTCATATCTCAAGCTTCATTTAAATGCCATGACACCGTCATTATAGAGATAAATATTGTTTTGCTAATTTGTAGACTATGTCTTTATTGGTTTTTTTTGCTCTAAAAAATTAAAGAATGATTGACTTGACCTGTCATGGCGATTATATAAAAGTTTTTCAGGTCGCATGCAAGGTATATGGGGCAGGGTGTTCTTATCGAGCATTTCTCCCTTGTGCGGCTTATAGACGCTGCACATATCTGTGGGCTCCTCGAGGTATATATACTATCCTTTACCAACAATGAGGGGGCCCACACAATCTATCCCTTTGACCCAACAATGAGAAGGGTTTGACCATGATGGTTTCCTATTGATTCTAGTAAGGTACACCGGCATTGCACGCATGAGATTTGGTAACCAAATTATGAACAAATAGCACACTATAGCATGCCAGCTTTGAGTCATATATGCATGATGTAGATGTTCGTTTAATTCTTATAGTTCATCTCATTCAAAATCAATTAGTTTTATAAAAAATCTATTTTAAGATTCATGTAATTATGCATTGTAAAGCATAAAGTAAAAAAACAAAATGTGACAATTCATTTAGAAAAAAAAGTTTGGGCAATTAAGATATGGAAGATTCTAGAACAAAGGAGAAGTGCTTGTATTTTGAGGTTTGTGCATTATGCTTAAGTTCAACCATGGAGTCTTCTAGATTGTACATGTGGCAGAATCTGGTGGAATGTAGATGATATCCAACGGCCAATAGTGCTCAGATTTGCCATCTCTATACCGCCGGATTGGCTTCATCCAACGACCAACTTTCTAAGTTATTCGCAGACTATATAGGGGCATAGATGTGTGACATGCTAGACCAAATAAAGTTTGAGCGCATGCATGGGACGACCCCCCCTGCCGCCTCGAAGTTGGGAAACCGACATCGTACGTATTGAACCAGGCTTGGAGTCGGGTACGGTGTTCGTTTGTAATGTAGTTGGTGCACTACTGCAGGATGTTGCTAACGCAACACGACGATCAGAGACCCTTCAAGAAACTGTGTGCGATACAATAATCGCAAATGGTGGTGTATGAAAACTGTAAAAAATGTATAAAACATTTGCGATGACGGATGCATCAAACACGGTTCAGATTTTAGTTGCGTGTGTGATGAAGGGCATACTGTTCAATTCCATTAACTGTTTGTGATGAGGAGGAACAAAAGAAACGGGCAGCCAGATGAAGGCGTGTGCGATACACAACATACGGTTCACTCGGATGAACAGTTTGTGATGAGGACAAACAAAAGAAACGGGCAGCCAGATGAAGGTGTGTGCGATATACAACATACGGTTCACTCATATGAACTATTTGTGATTAGGCAACACAAAAGAAATGGTCAGCCAGATCAAGGTGTGTGCGATATACGCATGCAGTTCACTCAGCCCTTGTCGTCAGTATGTGACCTCTGTGGCAACCGTTCGCTCCTCAGATGCCTCTTCGTGTACCATGGAAACCGTCCAATGACCCTTCGCCTTTCCCTCTCAATTTGGAACTTCTGCCGCATGATTGCTCTTCCTCCCTCCTCCATTTGCCTTCACCCTTCCTTCTCCATTGTTTAATCGTCTTCTCCATGGAGGGAATAGGCCAGAAACAACCCCATTATTCTTGCCCCAATCTGAATGATGACGCGGTGGAGGAACTCATTGATTGGTGCGATGTCATCACCTCGGCTAGCATGGCAGGTTCGTTCAAGACCATTCTTGACTCAACTAATAACATCATTACAAGGAACCCAAGGGTCTAGGAGCGGTTTGATCTCCCCTATCTTCTTCGTCGTGACCCTGCTGACTGGCGCAGGGACGAGGGAAGCCTTGCCTTGTGTAAGTTGATGCTGCTTGATAATGATACGTATGATGTTAAGATGCCATCGCTTGTGGGAAAGGCTTGGGCAGGCGCAAATGGAGATTGGGTTTTTTATATTGGATACAATTGCGAGTGGAAACTTGTGAATGTGTACACTCGTCACCGGGTTCCACTTCCAAAAATCTCAGACGACTACCCAGAGGTTGAGTACACCGGTATTCTACGTGAGTTCAAATACGATCATGCTGACTGTCGTCTACGGAAGATAGCAATTTGTCGAGTTTTCAACCGCTCTTGGGATTACACGAACTATGAAGTTGTTGCTATCTTCGACAAGCTTGTTGCCGTCCTTACTTCCACGCCTCGATGGATATTGCTCAAAAATCAATTTCTATACACAGATGAGTACTGTGATGCAATTAAATACGAGGGTCTTGTGTTTTCTGCCACCACTCGTGGCACTGTTTTTGCATGGAATCCTGATGCTTTTGGTACGTTTGTCTTCCACCGTAATTATAATTGTTTTATCCACATGCATGTAGGTTAGCTAGTTTCCCTTTACTAATTAACCTTCTTGTGTTTCCAAGGTCCTGTGAACATTCCACCATCTATACTTGAAACTTTTTACGAGCATGAGGATGACCAGGACCCATATACTTAGTGGCACCTAGCAACTTATTCCGATGGATCACCTCTTCTTGTCTGTAAATAGGGCACTGCTGATGTTACTAAGGAAGCAGGTGTTGTCTCGCATGGTTGCACTCTCCGGACCTATTCCAACATTCGTTGCAGGGTATTCGGGATGGATACTAGTGTACTAGTGCCAACACCTTCTCCCTAGTTCAGTATTGAAAGTCTTGGAGGAAACTCGCTCTTCCTTAGACAAAACTATCCAATGATGGTGGAAGGCGATCCAGATGCTGTTGACACAACGTTACTACCATTTATGAGAAGCAACTGTATCTATACCTCGGACATTACTATGCTTCCCTACCGTCACTATATGGGTCCTGACATAGGCCGCTTCAGCCTCGATGACCAGTCCTGCGTTGGTCTCGAGATTGACGGTAGCTGGCCCTTCACAGAGAATCACTTCTGGTTCAAAGCAAGCATTTCCAACGCCGATGAGTGGTTGAGCTAAAGTTCATTTCATCGCTTTGTTATTTTTTGTGTGAGAAAAACTTTATTAGAATGTTTTGTTGGAAATGATCTATAATCCAACGTGTATCCTCGTTGTCGTTGTGGGTGACGACTTGTTGTATGTAATCAATGGTACATTTTCATATGCGTCCATCAACTCATGCCTGCTAGTGGTGTCCATATGAACGGTGCTAGTGATTTTAGTTGCAAAAATTAGATAGTGCTAGTGATTTGTAGCTGCATATTTTGACAAATCGCGGTGTTACAAGGTTGACAAATGGCAATGTTACTAGATAAACAAATGTCAATCTTTCCAGTTTGACAAATGGAAACATACCCAAAATGACATATATGCAAATCTTACCCAATTGTTTTGTACGTGCTTGCACACGGGTCATGCAAAACAACTGTTTGCGTTGAAGGGATGCAGAAATCCTGCTCAACACATTTTCCCTTGGCTTCCTAAGGAAGCTGTCGGTTTGCATACGGGTGTTCTAACTAAAACGTTTGCGACGAGTGTTTTATATTTAAAAGCCATTGATGTTTTTTCAAAAGAAAATTGTTTGATAAGTCTGTACATTAATAGAGAAAATTGCAAGTTCGTTCAAACCATATCTTTCATTCAGTCACACTGCGAATTATATTCATATGATCAAGAATTCGAGATATAGTATTAAACCCCAAAAAAACTATTTCTGGCGGCGGCATGCAGCGCCGTCATTGTCGTTGTCATCCTCCAGGACGCCGTTGTTGAAGTCTTCAAGGCAGCACAAAATGTTCTTCACTTGTAAATCGAACATCATGTCATTGCTCAATCGACGGGTGGGGCACGAGAGGACGGCAACTGGCGCCGCTAAGAGGTAGCAGTCAATGGCAGCGTCCCATGCCGCCGAGGGGCGCACGGGCATGGGCACGGGCGCAACGGGTGTAGCCAAACGCATGGGGACCGGTGCCGCGATGGGTGGAGGGGCGCACACAGGCAGGGGCACGGGCGCGGCGGGTGCAGCCAAATGCATGGGGGCCGGCGCCACGATGGGTGGAGGGGCGCGCGTGGGCACGGGCACGGGCGCTGGCGCTGGCATGTACACGAGCTCGCGCGGGTCCGCGGAGACCTTGCTGACGCCCGCGGCTTCCAGCTCTATGATAGTGCTCGGCGACCAGCCCGTCAATGCCACAGGGATGGTCGCTGGTGCGGGCGCGGGGATGGGAGCTGGGACGGGAGCGGGGGCAGCAACCGCCCCGGCCAGCTCGTTCTGAGCCATGTCCATGAGGCCCCATTCCTCCTTATTTTTTTATCTCCTACGGCTCGGAGTCGACTTCACCAAACTTGAAGACTAGTGGCAGATGATCATTCTGCGCCATGGCATTGGTGGAGGTCTGCAGGAGGGAGGGGAATGGGAGGCGAACGGTAAGGCCGACCGTATTAAACAGCGGCTCGGGCGCCATTAATGGAGAGGAAGGCGGGCGGCCATGGAAGTCAAAGGGCCCCCTTTCCCAGTGAGCCTGCGTAGTGTACAGCTCGCATGCTTCCCGGTGAGCCTGCGCATTGGAGGACAGCTTGCACGCCTCTCGGTTAGCCTGCACACCGGACTGCGCTTGCACACCTCCCATTCAGTCAAGGTCAAGCAGCTGTCCGCACGACACGTCCTACAGCCATTAAAACCAAGACACATGGCGTCACGTGAATGGTTAACAAAACGAACACAGTTTGAATTATACAAACATTTGAGATATTAAAGTGGCAGCTATTTTTTTCAAAATGCCTTTGTTGGCTGTCATTATTCGAGTGTGCCTTCTCCCAAAATGGACACAAAAAATGCCACAGCATGCCGGGTGCCATTCCATGATAGCATGCTAAGTTTCATGAATTTTAGACGAGTTTTGGATTTACTAGAATTTAAAAACCAGGCATCTCAATGTTTTGCCGGCAATCAATGGTGCCCTGGTGTTTGAAATTCATTCCCATTTCTTGCATGGGACCTAAGAATGCACCCAAGGACACATATTTGATTTTTCAACCAATTTATATGCACTGGAGCATGTGCATGTAGTTCAAATTTGAATTATGCACATAAATGCATTGAAAACTCAGTTAATGCATAAAAATGTCCAAACGAACCCCGAAAAATCCCAAAAATTGACACAACACTCTTGTTGTTCTATGTTGACACGAGAAACTTTTTGAAAGCAATAAGAGGCAATGGATATCGTTTCGTCCCCAAAGGTGGGACGTTCCCTGCCGAAACCATCATGCTTGTTGTGAGAAGCTCTGGTTTGTGAGAAGAATATACATGAACCTGCCCCAAATGGGACAAATTTTTTAACACGACATGTTGATGCCACTCCATGATAGCATGCCAAGTTTCATGAATTTCAAACGAGTTTTGGATTTACTAGAATTTTAAAACCAGGCATCTCAACGTTTTGCCGGCAATCAATAGTGCCCTGGTGTTTGAATTTCATTCCCATCTCTTGCATGGGACCTAGAAATTCACCCAAGGACACAGATTAGATTTTTCAACCAACCTTAGTGCATTGTAGCATGTGCTTGTAGTTCAAATTTCAATTATGCACATAAAATGCCTAGAAAACCCAATTAATGCCTAAAAATGTCCAAACGAACCCCGAAAAATCAAAAAAATTGACACAACACTCATGTTGTTCTATGTTGACACTAGATTTTTTTGAAAGGAATAAGAGGCAATGGATATCGTTTCGTCCCCAAAGGTGGGACGTTCCCTACCAAAACCTTCATGCTTGTTGTGAGAAGCTCTGGTTCGTGAGAAGCTTATACCCGAACCTGCCCAAAATGGGACAAATTTTTTACCACGGCATGTTGATGCCACTCCATGATAGCATGCCAAGTTTCATGAATTTCACACGAGTTTTGGATATACTAAAATTTAAAAACCATGCATCTCAATGTTTTGCCGGCAATCAACAGTGCCCTGGCGTTTGAATTTCATTCCCATCTCTTGCATGGGACCCAGAAATTCACCGAAGGACACACATGTGATTTTTCAACCAACTTTAGTGCATTGGAGCATGTGCTTGTAGTTCAAATATAATTATGCACATAAAATGCCTAGAAAACCCAGTTAATGTATAAAAAAAGGCCAAACGAACCCCGAAAATTCCAAGATTAAACACAACAGTCCTGTTGTTCTATGTTGACACTAGAATTTTTTTGAAAGCAATAAGAGGCAACGGATATCGTCCCATCCCCAAAGGTGGTACGTTCCCTATCGAAACCATCATGCTTGTTGTGAGAAGCTCTGGTTTGTGAGAAGCTTATACCGGAACCTGCCCCAAATGGGACAATTTTTTTACCACGGCATGTTGATGCCGCTCCATGATAGCATGCCAAGTTTCATAAATTTCACACGAGTTTTGGATTTACTATAATTTAAAAACCAGACATCTCAACGTTTTGCCAGCAATCAACAGTGCCATGGTGTTTGCATTTCATTCTCATCTCTTGCATGGGACCTATAAATTCACCCAAGGACACACATGTGATTTTTAAACCAACTTTGGTGCATTGGGGCATGTGCTTGTAGTTCAAATTTGAATTATGCACATAAAATGCCTGGAAAACCAACTTAATGTATAAAAAAGGCCAAATGAACCCCGAAAAATTCCAAGATTAAACACAACACTCGTGTTGTTCTATGTTGACACTAGAATTTTTTTGAATGCAATAAGAGGCAGCAGATATCATCCCGTTCCCAAAGGTGGTACCTTCCCTATCGAAACCATCATGCTTGTTGTGAGAAGCTCTGGTTGTGAGAAGCTTATACCCAAACTTATCCAAAATGGGACAAATTTTTCACCACGCCATGTTGATGCCGCTCCATGATAGCATGCCAAGTTTCATGAATTTTAGACGAGTTTTGGATTTACTAGAATTTAAAAACCAGGTATCTCAATGTTTTGCCGGCAATCAACAGTGCCCTAGTGTTTGAAATTCATTCCCATCTCTTGCATGGGACCTAGAAATTCACCCAAGGACACACATGTGATTTTTCAACCAACTTTGGTGCATTGGAGCATGTGCTTGTAGTTCAAATTTGAATTATGCACATAAAATGCCTAGAAAACCCAGTTAATGTATAAAAAAGGCCAAACAAACCCTGAAAAATTCCAAGATTAAACACAACACTCCTGTTGTTCTATGTTGACACTAGATTTTTTTTTTGAAATCAATAAGAGGCAATGAATATCGTCCCATCCCCAAAGGTGGTATGTTCCCTATCGAAACCATCATGCTTGTTGTGAGAAGCTCTGGTTTGTGAGAAGCTTATACCCAAACCTTCCCCAAATGGGACAAAATTTTCACCACGGCATGTTGATGCCGCTCCATGATGGCATGCCAAGTTTCATGAATTTCATACGAGTTTTGGATTTACTAGAATTTAAAAACCAGGTATCTCAATGTTTTGCCGACATTCAACAGTGCCCTGGTGTTTGAAATTCATTCCCATCTCTTGCATGTGACCTAGAAATTCATCCAAGGACACACATGTGATTTTTCAACCAACTTTAGTGCATTGGAGCATGTGCTTGTAGTGAAAATTTAAATTATGCACATAAAATGCCTAGAAAACCCAGTTAATGTACAAAAAAGGCCAAACGAACCCCGAAAAATTCATTCCCATTTCTTGCATGGGACCTAAGCTTGCACTGAAGGACACATATTTGATTTTTCAACCAATTTGTATGCACCGGAGCATGTGCATGTAGTTTAATTTTGAATTGTGCACCTGAAATGGCTAGAAAACCAGTTTAATGTATAAAATGTCCAAACGAACCTTGAATAATTCTAATTCTTTTACGACACACATATAGTTGCATGTTCATTGCAGATAAAAGTCTAGCAATTCAAACAGCGTCCATTGCCGTTGTGACCCCATTTTGTAATTCAAATCAAGTAGACCCCACACAGTTTATTATCACCAACCATGTGAGATGTAGTACAAAATATCTTGGAGTACCGTCGGTGTATATAGTACACCTATGGCTTACGCGAGAAGGTGCATCGGCTACAGTCCACAGCCGGCATGTCAAGCATACTAGCTCGCTCCCCCAAAACTCCCGCCTCTGCATCCCTCGCAATCTAAAAAATATCTACCGCCTGGAAGGTTTTAATGTTTGATAGCACACGATTAGTATGTGTGAACCGTGTGCGATGTCTGTTACTCCCGCTCTGCTTCATTCCCTTGATTCAAATTTTCAGTAGCCCCAGAATTTTACTCCCGCCTCTGCATCCCTCGAATTCTCAAAAATATCTGCTCGCCCTTGATCCAAATTTTCAGTAGCCCCGCCTTGTTACCCCCGCCTAGTAAATTTTTTAGTTGTCGCAGTATTTCCTCAAACACAACCTCCACTCACACAGACACACACAACCCTCGAAACCATCGGTAGGCCGTTGCTATCGACGACGCCTCCATCCTCAACCTTTGCCTGTGTGCCGGGGAGCTCGAGGAGCCAATGGCCAAAAGGAGGTTTATCGCGGCCTTTTTGCCAAACGCCGGCGAGGTGGCCGCCGAGGTGTCCCCGTCGTCCTCCGCGGGCCCGATCCACCGTCACCGGCCCCCCGATCCACCCGCCACCGCGCCCCTATGCCGGTTCGAGGACTTCCCCGTCCTTCCCCGGACCCGGCAGCTGACGAAGTCGTACCTCGGGGTCCGGCAGTGACGGTGGGGGATATGGGTCATCGAGATTACAGATTGAGAGACCCACACCCGCCAGTGGCTCGGTAGCTTCCACACCGCCGAGCTCACGGCCATGGAGTACGAGCACTGATAGGCCCGCTACCACGGCGTGGCAGCTAGGCTCAATTTCCCCTTCGGCACACGTCCGGTCGACCTCGTTCCCCCAGAGCCAGGGGTGGTGAGCTCGGCTATGGTGCCCTCCCCAACGACCCCGACAATGGTACTAGCCCGGACCCGGCTCGCGGCACACCGTACATGACGAGGAAGGATTGGCTCGACCTCTACTTCGACTGAAAGTAGTTTAGCTTAGCTTAAATTTATGTTTTATGTTCAGTTATGCAAAACTATCTATGTTTATGTTTAAATGCCTGCAACTTTTGTTTGAACCTGCTTTGAACTTGATCATATTGAAGTTTACAACCTTAAGTTTAGGGGATCGACTAGAAAAGGCCAAAAAATGATGGAGTATATATATATATATCCACTAAGGGTTTTAGTCCTTTAACTTTTGAAGGATCGCCTAGAGATGTCCTTATGACTTGTTTATTTAAGTTCTTCACAAAATGATGCTCTATATGTGCAACTATTTGCCATGCAGTTCAATTTCATCAATAATAGTTTCAACAATACCACTATGAATTACGATATTTGGTTGCTGTTAAGGATATTGCGGTTAACATGCCTTTTCATTTTTCGATTGTTGTTTAGCAACATGCATTGTACTGAATGACTAAATATGCAATCCCAGGCTACATAGTAACAAGGAAGAGTGTTACCTTAATGTTCTGATGATGTCTGGATATACATGTAATAAAATCTTATATAATGGGATGGATGCATGGAGTGTTGTACTACATCATTTTTCAATTGTTGTTTAGCTTCTAATATTAACTTGGTGCTTTTAGGTACATATATCATTGCCAAAGATCCACACTTCGACCTTTTCTGCGTATGGGGCAATGAGATATTGATGAACCAACATCAAGTGAGGAAATTGATAAAGATTGTTATTAAAATGGGTCAAAAGATGTCAATCGAACTATTTGTTTACACTTTATGCAAGACAACAGTGAACTACAGGATAGTAAGTAAGAACCCTGTAGCCTTCTTTTTACGGCCCGTAATGAGTTGTGTTAGATGACAATATCTGAAGCTTTTTTCTTTTGAAGTGGATCCTGAAGTAGTTTACTCAAGATTACGTCTCAAACTACATGATTGGCGGCCGGCTATCACAAGGGGTTGGACTAGAGTCCTGCATGCCTTTTGCATCCAGGAGAGCACAATAGGGCTATTCCGCTTCATCTTGTTCATCAACTGGAATGTCTGTCGCCTCTTTCTTTATCATCTGTAATAGTACAAGTATAAAACCCTGGTACATCATTCTTTATTTGGTGCTTATGTAATTCTTAAACATATGTACATGTGAATCGAATAATGCATTGGTTGTTTGAACCTGATGGATATGAATAAAGCTATAGCCTACTTTCAAGTTTAAATTAGGTACAATTTTAAATAGCAGCAATTAAATCAGGGCGAAATTACATTGTGCAGGTCATTACAACAATCACGGTTGGTAAAACACAAATGTTTGCGATATACACCATAATCCGAGATGGTTCACAAAGAGGAAACATGTGCAAGCATGCACACAATTGCCGTTTGCAAAGCGTGTGTGATGTCAGACACTATCACATACGGTGCGGGAAAACTAAATGTGTGTGATTGTCTTACCTATTGTACACGGTTTATAATCATGAACTATTTGTGATGTGCCAGGCATCGTAAAACTCCCGTGCCTAGAATCTATCTGGAAAACTCCCGTGCCTGGAATCTGCCTGGTTTTAGGCAGAACCACAAAAGTACGACTGCGATGGCAATGCGAGCACAAATGAGTAGCAAGGATGAAGTGTTTGGGATATCCGAGATATCGGAAATGGTTATATAGGGACAACTGTATGCATGAAGGCTCCCTATCCCCGACGGTTTCTGTGTCGTGCGGGAGGGACCCCTCTATTGCCCACACTCACTTGGCGACGGTTCCAAATGCCGTCACGGAAAGGGGTTAAAAACCGTTTGTTTAGGATAGACGCGCACCAGTGGTGGCCCATCGACGTTGTGCATTCGGGATTTAAACACATCACACACCACCATACCCATACATATTTTCGGGCCGCATGCAGTGTATACAGGGTCTTCTGACCGACCACGTCTCCCTTGTGCGGTTTTTGTGACGACACACATATCTGTGGGTTCCCCGAGTGTATATGTATCATCCCTTTGACCGATAACGAGGGGTATGTGTTGGCCATGAATGGATTCCTCCTAGTTTGTGTTAGGGACGGTCACCATCTCATGTCGCTCAACCAAAGCTCGAGCTCATGCGTTGTCAGGATTCCCTCCCACCTGCTCGAATTGCTGGGTTTGACCTACATCGTACCCTATGTATCTCGTCCTTAGCTACCTTGCCTTCATGGTTGTTGTCTGTATCGAGAGGTAGGAACCACATCTAAATTGTACATTATTCTATATTGAAAACACACATCACCCCTTCCCAACATACATCATTTTGGGCCGCATGCAAGAGGTGCTGGTTTTGCGGTCCCTCTCATGCAAATTTTATTATGGTTCAATGTAACACCCCGGATGTAAGTTGCCATATTTGTAACTCCGACTCTTGCCATTTTCGGCTTTAAGTTATGAGATTTCCCTTCGTGGTTGGGTTTTGTCTTTGTTTTGCATTTTGTTCATGTCATGCATTTCATATCATGTCATCATGTGCATCACATTGGCATTCGTGTTTGTCTCATGCATCCGAGCATTTCCCCGTAGTCCATTTTGCAATCCGACACTCCCACGTGCACCGGCGCACCCCTCTTGTCTCTTTTCATGAGCTGGTTTTAAACGTTCACGGAATGGGACGGGATTTGTCAAGTGGCCTTGGTACACCACCGGTAGACCGCCTGTCAAATTTCGTTCCATTTGGAGTCTGTTTGATACTCCAACGGTTAACCGGGTTACCACGAAAGCCTCATGTGTGTTGCAGCCCAACACCCCTCCAAAACGGCCCAATAACCCATCTAAACCACTTCCATGTCCTCCGTCGTCGGATCATGATCGTGTGGGTGAAAACTATACCTCATTTGGACACTCCTACCTCCTCCTACCTATAAATATGTGCACCCCCCGAAATTTCCGGATCTAAAACCCTAGCCTCGCTCCTCCCGCGCCGCCGGACGCGTCCGCCTCCACCGCCTGGCCACTCGCGGTGCGCCACGTGGCTCCTCGCCACCCGCCGCCGCCGAAGCCCACCGGGTCCGAGGCCGGCCCTCGCGGGCCCGTCCGCCGCCGCCCGCGCCACCTCCTCCGCGCGCCTCGCCGCCCGCCGCCCTGCTCCGCCTCGCCATCGCTGCTCCTCACGCCGGCCGCCACCGTCCGCGCCAGATACCGCCACTCCGGCACGCGCCCGTGACCTCGCCGCCTCGGATCCGCGCCTTCCTCGACTCTAGCGAGCTCCCTCCGCTCCGGCCGGTCATCTCCCACCCCTCTGGCACCAACTCCGGCGACAAACTCGGCGATCCTTGAAGACCGCGCCAACCGGGACCAGATCCACCTGCACAACGATCCAAATGGCGCAGCTCCTCCCCCGGATCTCTCCATCCCGTACCACTCTGTCCAGTTTCCGAGAGGTTGATTTGGCTAAGTCCTGAAATCCTTATTGTTGGGGAACGTAGTAATTTCAAAAAAATTCCTACGCACACACAAGATCATGATGATGCATAGCAACAAGAGGGGAGAGTGTTGTCTACGTACCCTCGTAGACCGAAGCAGAAGCGTTGACGCAACTTAGAGGAAGTAGTCGTACGTCTTCTCGGTTCAACCGATCCAAGCACCGTTACTCCGGCACCTCCGAGTTCTTGGCACATGTTCAGCTTGATGACGCACCCCGAGCTCCGATCCAGCAAAGCTTTGGGGAGGAGTTCCGTCAGCACGACGGCGTGGTGACGACGATGATGTTCTACCGATGCAGGGCTTCGCCTAAGCACCGCAATGATATGACCGAGGTGGAATATGGTGGAGGGGGGGCACCGCACACGGCTAAGGAACGATCACGAAGATCAACTTGTGTGTTCTAGGGTGCCCCCCTACCCTCGTATATAAAGGAGGGAGGGGGAGGTGCGGCCGGCCCCAAGGGGTGCGCCTGGAGGAGTCCTACTCCCACCGGGAGTAGGACTCCCCTCTCTCTTGCCTTGTTGGAGAAGGAAAGGGGGAGGGAGAAGAGGAAAGGGGGGCGCCGGCCCCCCCTTCCTTGTCCTATTCGGACTGAGGGGGGAGGGGGCGCGCGGCCTGCCCTGGCCGGCCCCTCTGTTCTCCCTTATGGCCCATGTAGGCCCATAAACCCCCCCGAGGGGGGGGGGGGTTCCGGTAACCCCCGGTACTCCGGTAAAATGCTAATTTTCACCCGGAACAATTCCGATGTCCAAATATAGGCTTCCAATATATCGATCTTTATGTCTCGACCATTTCGAGACTCCTCGTCATGTCCGTGATCACATCCGGGACTCCGAACAACCTTCGGTACATCAAAATGCATAAACTCATAATAACTGTCATCGTAACTTTAAGCGTGCGGACCCTACGGTTCGAGAACAATGTAGACATGACCGAGACACGTCTCCGGTCAATAACCAACAGCGGGACCTGGATGCCCATATTGGCTCCTACATATTCTACGAAGATCTTTATCGGTCAAACCGCATAACAACATACGGTGTTCCCTTTGTCATCGGTATGTTACTTGCCCGAGATTCGATCGTCGGTATCCAATACCTAGTTCAATCTTGTTACCGGCAAGTCTCTTTACTCGTTCCGTAATACATCATCTCGCAACTAACTCATTAGTTGCAATGCTTGCAAGGCTTATGTGATGTGCATTACCGAGAGGGCCCAGAGATACCTCTCCGGCAATCGGAGTGACAAATCCTAATCTCGAAATACGCCAACCCAACATCTACCTTTGGAGACACCTGTAGAGCACCTTTATAATCACCCATTTACGTTGTGACGTTTGGTAGCACACAAAGTGTTCCTCCGGCAAACGGGAGTTGCATAATCTCATAGTCATAGGAACATGTATAAGTCATGAAGAAAGGAATAGCAACATACTAAACGATCGGGTGCTAAGCTAATGGAATGGGTCATGTCAACCAGATCATTCACCTAATGATATGATCCCTTTAATCAAATAACAACTCTTTGTTCATGGTTAGGAAACATAACCATCTTTGATTAACGAGCTAGTCAAGTAGAGGCATACTAGTGACATTCTGTTTGTCTATGTATTCACACATGTATTATGTTTCCGGTTAATACAATTCTAGCATGAATAATAAACATTTATCATGATATAAGGAAATAAATAATAACTTTATTATTGCCTCTAGGGCATATTTCCTTGAGTCTCCCACTTGCACTAGAGTCAATAATCTAGATTACACAGTAATGATTCTAACACCCATGGAGCCTTGGTGCTGATCATGTTTTGCTCGTGGAAGAGGCTTAGTCAACGGGTCTGCAACATTCAGATCCGTATGTATCTTGCAAATCTCTATGTCTCCCACCTGGACTAGATCCCGGATGGAATTGAAGCGTCTTTCGATGTGCTTGGTTCTCTTGTGAAATCTGGATTCCTTTGCCAAGGCAATTGCACTAGTATTGTCACAAAAGATTTTCATTGGACCTGATGCACTAGGTATGACACCTAGATCGGATATGAACTCCTTCATCCAGACTCCTTCATTTGCTGCTTCCGAAGCAGCTATGTACTCCGCTTCACATGTAGATCCCGCTACGACGCTTTGTTTAGAACTGCACCAACTGACAGCTCCACCGTTTAATGTAAACACGTATCCGATTTGCGATTTAGAATCGTCCGGATCAGTGTCAAAGCTTGCATCAACGTAACCGTTTACAATGAGCTCTTTGTCACCTCCATATATGAGAAACATATCCTTAGTCCTTTTCAGGTACTTCAGGATGTTCTTGACCGCTGTCCAGTGATCCACTCCTGGATTACTTTGGTACCTCCCTGCTAAACTTATAGCAAGGCACACATCAGGTCTGGTACACGGCATTGCATACATGATAGAGCCTATGGCTGAAGCATAGGGAACATCTTTCATTTTCTCTCTATCTTCTGCAGTGGTCGGGCATTGAGTCTGACTCAACTTCACACCTTGTAACACAGGCAAGAACCCTTTCTTTGCTTGATCCATTTTGAACTTTTTCAAAATCTTGTCAAGGTATGTGCTTTGTGAAAGTCCAATTAAGCGTCTTGATCTATCTCTATAGATCTTTATGCCTAATATGTAAGCAGCTTCACCGAGGTCTTTCATTGAAAAACTCTTATTCAAGTATCCCTTTATGCTATCCAGAAATTCTATATCATTTCCAATCAGTAATATGTCATCCACATATAATATCAGAAATGCTACAGAGCTCCCACTCACTTTCTTGTAAATACATGCTTCTTCGAAAGTCTGTATAAACCCAAATGCTTTGATCACACTATCAAAGCCTTTATTCCAACTCCGAGAGGCTTGAACCAGTCCATAAATGGATCGCTGGAGCTTGCACACTTTGTTAGCTCCCTTTGGATCGACAAAACCTTCTGGTTGCATCATATACAACTCTTCTTCCAGAAATCCATTCAGGAATGCAGTTTTGACATCCATCTGCCAAATTTCATAATCATAAAATGCGGCAATTGCTAACATGATTCAGACAGACTTAAGCATTGCTACGGGTGAGAAGGTCTCATCGTAGTCAATTCCTTGAACTTGCCGAAAACCTTTTGCGACAAGTCGAGCTTTGTAGATAGTAATATTACCGTCAGCGTCAGTCTTCTTCTTGAAGATCCATTTATTCTCAATTGGTTGCCGATCATCGGGCAAGTCAACCAAAGTCCATACTTTGTTCTCATACATGGATCCCATCTCAGATTTCATGGCTTCAAGCCATTTTGCGGAATCTGGGCTCACCATCGCTTCTTCATAGTTCGTAGGTTCATCATGATCTAGTAGCATGACTTCCAGAACAGGATTACCGTACCATTCTGGCGCGGATCTCACTCTGGTTGATCTACGAGGTTCAGTAGTATCTTGTTCTGAAGTTTTATGATCATCATCATTAGCTTCCTCACCAACTGGTGTAGGTGTCACTGAAACAGTTTTCTGTGATGCACCACTTTCCAATAAGGGAGCAGGTACAGTTACCTCGTCAAGTTCTACTTTCCTCTCACTCACTTCTTTCGAGAGAAACTCCTTCTCCAGAAAGTTTCCGAATTTAGCAACAAAAGTCTTGCCTTTGGATCTGTGATAGAAGGTGTATCCAATAGTTTCCTTTGGATATCCTATGAAGACACATTTCTCTGATTTGGGTTCGAGCTTATCAGGTTGAAGCTTTTTCACATAAGCATCGCAGCCCCAAACTTTCAGAAACGACAACTTTGGTTTCTTGCCAAACCACAGTTCATAAGGCGTTGTCTCAACGGATTTTGATGGTGCCCTATTTAACGTGAATGCGGCCGTCTCTAGAGCGTATCCCCAAAACGATAGCGGTAAATCAGTAAGAGACATCATAGATCGCACCATATCTAGTGAAGTACGATTACGACGTTCGGACACACCATTACGCTGTGGTGTTTCGGGTGGCGTGAGTTGCGAAACTATTCCACAATTTTTTAAATGTACACCAAACTCGTAACTCAAATATTCTCCTCCACGATCAGATCATAGAAACTTTATTTTCTTGCTATGATGATTTTCAACTTCACTCTGAAATTCTTTGAACTTTTCAAACGTTTCAGACTTATGTTTCATTAAGTAGATATACCCATATCTGCTTAAGTCATCTGTGAAGGTGAGAAAATAACGATATCCGCCACGAGCCTCAATATTCATCGGACCACATACATCTGTATGTATGATTTCCAACAAATCTGTTGCTCTCTCCATAGTATAGGAGAACGGTGTTTTAGTCATCTTGCCCATGAGGCACGGTTCGCAAGTACCAAGTGATTCATAATCAAGTGGTTCCAAAAGTCCATCAGTATGGAGTTTCTTCATGCGCTTTACACCGATATGACCTAAACGGCAGTGCCACAAATAAGTTGCACTATCATTATCAACTCTGCATCTTTTGGTTTCAACACTATGAATATGTGTGTCACTACTATGAGATTCAACAAAAATAGAGCACTCTTTAAGGGTGCATGACCATAAAAGATATTACTCATATAAATAGAACAACCATTATTCTCAGATTTAAATGAATAACCGTCTCGCATCAAACAAGATCCAGATATAACGTTCATGCTTAACGCTGACACCAAATAACAATTATTTAGGTCTAATATTAATTCCGAAGGTAGATGTAGAGGTAGCGTGCCGACTGCGATCACATCGACTTTGGAACCGTTTCCCACGCGCATCGTCACCTCGTCCTTAGCCAATCTTCGCTTAATCCGTAGTCCCTGTTTCGAGTTGCAAATATTTGCAACAGAACCAGTATCAAATACCCAGGTGCTACTGCGAGCATTAGTAAGGTACGCATCAATAACATGTATATCACATATACCTTTGTTCACCTTGCCATCCTTCTTATCCGCCAAATACTTGGGGCAGTTCCGCTTCCAGTGACCAGTCTGCTTGCAGTAGAAGCACTCAGTTTCAGGCTTAGGTCCAGACTTGGGTTTCTTCTCTTGAGCAGCAACTTGCTTGATGTTCTTCTTGAAGTTCCCCTTCTTCTTCCCTTTGCCCCTTTTCTTGAAACGAGTGGTCTTGTTGACCATCAACACTTGATGCTCCTTTTTGATTTCTACCTCCGCAGCTTTCAGCATTGCGAAGAGCTCGGGAATAGTCTTATTCATCCCTTGCATATTATAGTTCATCACGAAGCTCTTGTAGCTTGGTGGCAGTGATTGGAGAATTCTTTCAATGACGCAATCATCTGGAAGATTAACTCCCAATTGAATTAAGTGATTATTATACCCAGACATTTTGAGTATATGCTCACTGACAGAACTGTTCTCCTCCATCTTGCAGCTATAGAACTTATTGGAGACTTCATATCTCTCAATCCGGGCATTTGCTTGAAATATTAACTTCAACTCCTGGAACATCTCATATGCTCCATGACGTTCAAAACGTCGTTGAAGTCCCGATTCTAAGCCGTAAAGCATGGCACACTGAACTATCGAGTAGTCATCAGCTTTGCTCTGCCAGACGTTCATAACATCTGGTGTTGCTCCAGCAGCAGGCCTGGCACCCAGCGGTGCTTCCAGGACGTAATTCTTTTGTGCAGCAATGAGGATAATCCTCAAGTTACGGACCCAGTCCGTGTAATTACTACCATCATCTTTCAACTTTGCTTTCTCAAGGAACGCATTAAAATTCAACGGAACAACAGCACGAGCCATCTATCTACAATCAAACATAAACAAGCAAGATACTATCAGGTACTAAGTTTCATGATAAATTTAGGTTCAATTAATTTACTAAAAGAACTCCCACTTAGATAGACATCCCTCTAATCCTCTAAGTGATTACGTGATCCAAATCAACTAAACCATGTCCGATCATCACGTGAGATGGATTAGTTTCATTGGTGAACATCACTATGTTGATCATATCTACTATATGATTCACGCTCGACCTTTCGGTCTCCGTGTTCCGAGGCCATATCTCTATATGCTTGGCTCGTCAAGTATAACCTGAGTATTCCGCGTGTGCAACTGTTTTGCACCTGTTGTATTTGAACGTAGAGCCTATCACACCCGATCATCACGTGGTGTCTCAGCACGAAGAACTTTCGCAACGGTGCATACTCAGGGAGAACACTTCTTGATAATTAGTGAGAGATCATCTTATAATGCTACCGTCAATCAAAGCAAGATAAGATGCATAAAAGATAAACATCACATGCAATCAATATAAGTGATATGATATGGCCATCATCATCTTGTGCTTGTGATCTCCATCTTCGAAGCACCGTCGTGATCACCATCGTCACCGGTGCGACACCTTGATCTCCATCGTAGCATCGTTGTCGTCTCGCCAATCTTATGCTTCTACGACTATCGCTACCGCTTAGTGATAAAGTAAAGCATTACAGCGCGATTGCATTGCATACAATAAAGTGACAACCATATGGCTCCTGCCAGTTGCCGATAACTCGGTTACAAAACATGATCATCTCATACAATAAAATTTAGCATCATGTCTTGACCATATCACATCACATCATGCCCTGCAAAAACAAGTTAGACGTCCTCTACTTTGTTGTTGCAAGTTTTACGTGGCTGCTACGGGCTTAAGCAAGAACCAATCTTACCTACGCATCAAAACCACAACGATAGTTTGTCAAGTTGGTGCTGTTTTAACCTTCGCAAGGACCGGGCGTAGCCACACTTGGTTCAACTAAAGTTGGAGAAACTGTCACCTGCAAGCCACCTCTGTGCAAAGCACGTCGGGAGAACCGGTCTCGTGTAAGCGTACGCGTAATGTTGGTCCGGGCCGCTTCGTCCAACAATACTGCTGAACCAAAGTATGACATGCTGGTAAGCGGTATGACTTATATCGCCCACAACTCCCTTGTGTTCTACTCGTGCATATAACATCAACATATAAAACCTAGGCTCGGATGCCACTGTTGGGGAACGTAGTAATTTCAAAAAAATTCCTACGCACACACAAGATCATGATGATGCATAGCAACGAGAGGGGAGAGTGTTGTCTATGTACCCTTGTAGACCGAAGCGGAAGCGTTGACGCAACGTAGAGGAAGTAGTCGTACGTCTTCCCGGTTCAACCGATCCAAGCACCGTTACTCCGGCACCTCCGAGTTCTTGGCACACGTTCAGCTCGATGACGCACCCCGAGCTCTGATCCAACAAAGCTTTGGGGAGGAGTTCCGTCAGCACGTCGGCGTGGTGACGATGATGATGTTCTACCGACGCAGGGCTTCGCCTAAGCACCGCAACGATATGACCTAGGTGGAATATGGTGGAGGGGGGCACCGCACACGGCTAAGGAACGATCACGAAGATCAACTTGTGTATTCTAGGGTGCCCCCCTGCCCCCATATATAAAGGAGGGAGGGGGAGGTGCGGCCGGCCCCAAGGGGTGCGCCTGGAGGAGTCCTACTCCCACCGGGAGTAGGACTCCCCTCTCTCTTGCCTTGTTGGAGAAGGAAAGGGGGAGGCAGAAGAGGAAAGGGGGGCGCCGCCCCCCCCTTCCTTGTCCTATTCGGACTGAGGGGGGAGGGGGCGCACGGCCTGCCCTAGCCGGCCCCTCTCTTCTCCCTTATGGCCCATGTAGGCCCATAAACCCCCCACCCCCGGTACTCCGGTAAAATGCTGATTTTCACCCGGAACAATTCCGATGTCCAAATATAGGCTTCCAATATATCGATCTTTATGTCTCGACCATTTCGAGACTCCTCGTCATGTCCGTGATCACATCCGGGACTCCGAACAACCTTCGGTACATCAAAATGCATAAACTCATAATAACTGTCATCGTAACTTTAAGCGTGCGGACCCTACGGTTCGAGAACAATGTAGACATGACCGAGACACGTCTCCGGTCAATAACCAACAGCGGGACCTGGATGCCCATATTGGCTCCTACATATTCTACGAAGATCTTTATCGGTCAGACCGCATAACAACATACGGTGTTCCCTTTGTCATCGGTATGTTACTTGCCCGAGATTCGATCGTCGGTATCCAATACCTAGTTCAATCTCGTTACTGGAAAGTCTCTTTACTCGTTCCGTAATACATCATCTCGCAACTAACTCATTAGTTGCAATGCTTGCAAGGCTTATGTGATGTGCATTACCGAGAGGTCCCAGAGATACCTCTCCGACAATCGGAGTGACAAATCCTAATCTCGAAATACGCCAACCCAACATCTACGTTTGGAGACACCTGTAGAGCACCTTTATAATCACCCATTTACGTTGTGACGTTTGGTAGCACACAAAGTGTTCCTCCGGCAAACGGGAGTTGCATAATCTCATAGTCATAGGAACATGTATAAGTCATGAAGAAAGCAATAGCAACATACTAAACGATCGGGTGCTAAGCTAATGGAATGGGTCATGTCAACCAGATCATTCACCTAATGATATGATCCCTTTAATCAAATAACAACTCTTTGTTCATGGTTAGGAAACATAACCATCTTTGATTAACGAGCTAGTCAAGTAGAGGCATACTAGTGACATTCTGTTTGTCTATGTATTCACACATGTATGATGTTTCCGGTTAATACAATTCTAGCATGAATAATAAACATTTATCATGATATAAGGAAATAAATAATAACTTTATTATTGCCTCTAGGGCATATTTCCTTCACTTATATGTTTTATGCCATGTTCATCACCTCATATCTTCGTGACCGTAACTCCGTTTCATGCATATTTTATATCAAAATGTTCAATGTGAGATTCTCTTCATTTCATTCCATTGTCGCATGCTTGTTTGAGTTCATCTTGATGCCCTAATCATTGATGCAAGAGTGCTATAAAATGTTTACTGCTGCTACTTATCAGTTTATGGTGATTTGTCATTTTTGTCACTTTTGATGTGTGCTTCATATGGGCATGAGCTCTACATGTATTTTGAACTACTTCATGCCATCTTTACAAAGGTGCTTGTCTTGCATTTTGTTGATCAATGTGGTGACTAGCACAAGCATGCAAACTAGGCTTTGTGATATTACTGTTTTCAGGGACTTAGGATTTTGCTAAGTCCTTTTCCTGCTGTTATTTTTATGCCATGTAAACTTGATGCTACAGTGATATCCATGCACGTTTTGAGATACTTCAGTAAAGGTGTTTTGAACATGTGGTTATGCTCTATTCATCTGTGCCCCTATTTGCAATTATGGAGTGCCCTAGCATGTATTGTTCTTGCTCTACTTTTGCTATAAATTGTTCCTGGCAGATTGTTTACATGTTAATCAATTTTGCCATGGTTGTTGCTAGTGATCCATGCATGCTATGAACTTTCTCTTGCCATGGTTAGCTTCATGAAAATGTCATCTTGCTGTTAGTATGCTTGTTTTGTCATGCAATGCTTTGTGATGAGTGATTTGAGCTCGTAAAGTTTCCTTCATAATCTTTCTTATGCCATGCTCTGTTTTTTCTGCTAAGTCTGAAACTGCTAATAAAACTTGCTATGTTTACATGGGTGCCATCATATCTTCTGTACCTTTTTGGCTCATGATCAGTAAGGGACTTTTGTTCTATACATTTAGTAGGTTCATGCCATGCCTTGGTTTGCTATGAATGTTCCTTTAGCATGTTGTTTGCTTGCTCTAAATAGTGCTTCCTGATGTTGTTTTGGACATGTTAGTATTTTCACTAAGTCTGTGAAGCTGATATCTTTTGCACTTTTGACATGCTTGTTTGAACCTGCTCTTGTGTGATTTAGCCGCAGCTCAGTTTTCATGTTTTGTTAAGCATCTTGAGTACATCACTGCCATATGCTTTGTTGATATGTTGGAGAGCAGTAGCTTAGTTTCTTGTTGCATACTGTTAATTACAGTTTTGCACCATTCTTTTTTGCTTGCCATTTGCAAACCGTGCATCCGTTTCCGGTGACCCTTATATCGATTTCAACCGAAATCATCTCATCTTTCCAGCGGCACACTTGGTTTGCCAAGTTGATGCCTTGATCATCCTTTTCCTTCTGGAGCACACATATGCATTGTATATCACATCTCGCATATCCTGTCATATTTTGCATCATGTTGCTTGTGCATTGTACCGTGATTGATTGTTGGTCCTTTGCTTGTGTTCTTGCCTTGGGTAGAGCCGGGAGACGAGTACGTGACCAAGGAACCTGCTGAGTACGCTAATGAGGATCAAGCTTTCGACAACTCTGAGAACTTTGCAGGCAAGATGACCATACCCTCAAAATCACTTCTATCTTTGCTTGCTAGTTGCTCGCTCTATTGCTATGCCGCGTTACCTACCACTTGCTATATCATGCCTCCCATATTGCCATGTCAAGCCCCTAACCCACCTTTCCTAGCAAACCGTTGTTTGGCTATGTTACTGCTTTGCTCAGCCCCTCTTATAGTGTTGCTAGTTGCAGGTGAAGATTAAGCTTGTTCCATGTTGGAACATGGATATTGTTGGGATATCATTATTATATATTATTTACTTTAATCCATCTATATACTTGGTAAAGGGTGGAAGGATCAGCCTTATGCCTGATGTTTTGTTCCACTCTTGCCGCCCTAGTTTCCGTCATACCGGTGTTATGTTCCTTGATTTTGCGTTCCTTACGCGGTTGGGTGTTATGGGAACCCCTTGACAGTTCGCTTTGAATAAAACTCCTCCAGCAAGGCCCAACCTTGGTTTTAACATTTGCCACCTAAGCCTTTTTCCCTTGGGTTCTGCAGACTCAAGGGTCATCTTTATTTTAAACCCCCGGGCCAGTGCTCCTCTGAGTGTTGGTCCAAACTGGGCGATGTCCGGCGCCCCCTGGGCAACCAGGGTCTATACCAACCCGACGTCTTGCCCATCCAGTGTGCCCTGAGAATGAGATACGTGCGACTCCTATCAGGATTAGTCGGCACATCGGGTGGTTATGCTGGTCTTGTTTTACCATTGTCGAAATGTCTTGTAACCGGGATTCCGAGACTGATCGGGTCTTCCCGGGAGAAGGAATATCCTTCTTTGACCGTGAGAGCTTGTGATGGGCTAAGTTGGGACACCCCTGCAGGGTATAAACTTTCGAGAGCCGTGCCCACGGCTATGTGGCAGATGGGAATTTGTTAATATCCGGTTGTAGAAAACTTGACACTAAACTTAATTAAAATGAATCAACCACGTGTGTAGCCATGATGGTCTCTTTTCGATGGAGTCCGGGAAGTGAACATGGCCTTGTGTTATGCTTGAGCATAAGTAGCTTCAGGATTACTTCTGGATCACTATTAGCTTCTCGACCGTGCATTGCTTCTCTTCTCGATCTCTTTTGCATAAGTTAGCCACCATATATGCTTAGTGCTTTGCTGCAGCTCCACCTCACTACCCTTTCCTACCCTTAAGCTTAAATAGTCTTGATCTCGCGGGTGTGAGATTGCTGAGTCCTCATGACTCAACAAATACTTCCAAACAGATGCAGGTGCCGATGATGCCAGTGCGGGGGACGCTGTCGAACTCAAGTGGGAGTTCGACGAGGATTCATGCCTTTACTATGTTTCTTTACCGGATGATCAGTAGTGAAGCCCAGTTGGGACGATCGGGGATCTAGCATTTGGGGTTGTCTTTCTTTATTTTGGTTCCGTAGTCAGACCTTTGATTGTACTTTGGTCGACGTATGGATTATTTATGTATTGTGTGAAGTGGCGATTGTAAGCCGACTCTTATGCCTTTCTTATTCAGTACATGGGATGTGTAAAGATTACCCCTCTTGCGACAGACCTACCATGTGGCTATGCCTCTAAGTCGTCGCCTGGCACGTGGGAGATATAGCCGCATTGTGGGTGTTACAAGTTGGTATCAGAGACTTCCTCGACTTAGGAGCCCCCTACTTGATCGAATCGCTGACGTTGTTGAGTCTAGAACAAAATGTTTTGAGTCTTAGGATTATATATATCGGAGAATAGGATTCTTTTTACTCCTCAGTCCCTTCGTCGCTCTGGTGAGGCCTCCTTGTCACATCCCTAGTTCTGGTATGACCTAGGCTAGCCTTCATGTTTGCATCATGTTTAAATTTCATTTAAACTTGAATTGAGGATTTGTGAAGCCCCCAGAATCATTTCTGGAAATGACACAGATAAAACTTACTCCAAAAAGGTCCAAGAAAATGTTCATGTTGCTCTCTGAAAATTTTGGACAGAGATAAAAATCAAACCAACATTTTTAGGAGCTCATAAGTATTTATTTTAGGCATTTGGAATTAATGCAGTAATTATTTACTTTGGATATATATTGTTATATATATACATAAAATATTGTCCAAAAATTATGCCAGTTGTTGAGGAGCTCTGGAATAATACCACTAGCCCCTACAAAATTTGGCATATGAAAATAAAATGGTTTAGTATTTTTATTAAACCAAACAAATGTCAGAAAATAGAAAAGAAAAGAAAAATGGAAAAACCTTACCTGGCGCCTCTGGCCGGCCCGTTTCTGTTCTGGCCCAGCCCACCAGGGGCATAGCCGTCTTCCTCCTCTTGCCAGTAGGCAGAGGGGAAGCGGTGCCCGACGCCGTGCGCGCCAGCACGCAGCTGCCTGCCTGGCCTTTCCAGGCCTTCTCCTCACGCCAAACGTCGCCGCGCGCCCCCCAAGCCTCTCTCGCTCTCTGCAGTGCCATTCCCTCTTCCCCCTCGCTCTTTCTCCCGCGCCCGAGCGCTGCCGTCGCCGCAGCTCGTCGCCGTCGTAGCTACCGCCTCCCCCTCGCCCTCTCTCCGTGTCCGCAAGCTCCGCTACGACCTCCTCTTCGTCCCCGATGAGCCACGCACCGTCGGACGCCCTACTGCCTCGCCATCGACCCGTCTTCTCCGCGCACGGCCGCCGAATCACCATCGCCATTACGCCGCGTTCTGGTCCTCCCCGAGCTTGCTGAGCCTCCCTACCAACTCTATGTGAGCCCCTTCTTCGTTTACCCCTAAGTCCATGCCCGATTTCGAGCTCTAGCTGCCTCCTCCACCGAAGCCGAGATGCACCGCCGCACGAGCTCGACGCTGGCGACACTCCGGTGACCATTTGGTCGCGGGCATGCGTCCAATGTATTCGCCGCACCGCGCCAAAGCCATAGGTGCTAACCCCGCATCGCCACGGCCATTGTAGCCTCGACCCCGAGCTCACCCGAGCTCCGGCCGCAGCCAAGCTTGCTGCTGCCACCACCACAGGCCACCGTAGCCCCCCATGCCTTCTCCATTAGGTGCGCACGAGCTCCAGCTAGCTGTACAGGCCAACCGCGTCGCAAACCGCCGCCTGTAGCGCGAGCCCGAGCAACTCCGGCGAGCCTCCACCGCGAGATGTGGTTGCCGGTGCTTAATCCGGCGATGCTGACGTGGCAGGATTAGATTAGGTGCTAATCACCCAGTTAATCAACCCCGAGTGGATGACATGTGGGACCCGCACTGTTAGTGACACAACTAAAGTTAAATAACCCGTGTTAACCCCCTGAGTCAATGACAGGTGGAGCCCACCATTCAGATTTGACTTTGGTGAATGCTAACATCACCGTGACTTAGTGCTGACGCAATAAATGATTCTGTATTATTTCTATTTTGGAAATTCCAGAAAATTAACTAAACTTCAAAAATTCATAGAAATTCAACGGTAGCTCAGATTGAAATAATTTATATATGAAAAATTATTAGAAAAGTTCAATCTATCCATCTATACCATTTTCATGCATGACAAACCAACTTATACATGCTGTATATGAGGAAACACATGAATGGCATTTATAAAGGCTTATTTTGGAGTTGCATTTGAAACTTTGGTTCGAATGGACTTCATGCAAATGAATGCTAGATGCATTAACTCAAACAACATCACATACTCATGCCATGTGCATGCATCATATTGTTGCATATGCTTGTGTTTGATTATCGACACCGTTCCTTCTCGATAGGTCCTGCTCCGGACACTGATCTAGAGTACCTGTTAGAGGAGCAGTGCCCCCCTGTTGATCTACCAGGCAAGCAAACCCCCTTGTTCATTCCGATACAATCCTACTCTCTGGCTCCTGCTCTCATTTATTGCATTAGGACAACAACGATTCAACTGCTACTTTATGCTGCGGTAGTTGAACCCATTCCTCTGCATGACCTGTCATTGCCACAGTAAATAGTTAAAACCCACTAGCATGTGTAGGAGTTGAATGAGACATGTTGTGTTCCTACCATGCCATGCCTGCTATTACTTAGAGTTATGTCAGGTCTGATTCATCGGGAATGAATTGGAGTGTTACGATAAGTTCTGATGCTGAGAGTTAAGCGTGTGAACATGATTTGGTAAAGGTAGCGGTGAGAGGCCATGTAGGAGTACATGGTGGGTTGTCTCATTTGGACCGTCCTTAAGAACTGAGTTCTGTGTAAGTTGTCCAACGACTAGCTACTACCACACATTGGGTTTCGGTAACTCGACCCCTCTCGACTTATTAGCCAACTTGATCTCTGTCCAGGAGTTGCAACTAGTTTCTGGTGTTTGTAGGTACTGTTATTTTTCTACCGAGTGACAGCCGGCAGGGTGCACTTGGGACAGACTAGGTACATGTGGCCCGGTGTATCGATTGGCACCCGGATGGTGGGCTCGGGAACCCTGTACACATCGTTTGGGGCCGTGAGCGAAACCCCGGCCGGATCTCCTTGCGGATGGAACCCGAATAGGCGACAAACCTGGACTAGAGTCTTGTGTGGTTAGTCAGGTCGTGGCCGACACCCTCGCCAGGCTTCCGCTTGAAGGTTGCCGAGATACATGACGTGTACATGGTGATAAGTGGTGAGAGCGTGTGTGAAGAAGTACACCCCTGCAGGGTTATCATGATCTATGCGAATAGCCGTGTCCTCGGTTATGGACTTCTTGGATGCTTACGTGGTACATAGACAACTTAAAGTGGATACCCTAAAATGCTCAAGACAAGTGTGAGTGCTATGGATGGCCTTCTCATAGAGAGACGGGGATGAATCCATAGTACTATATTGATGTGGTGATTAGTGGACTCGTGTGTGCTGCCTCACCTCAAAGAAGTTGCTCGTTGTCGTAGAACAGGATAGCCACTGAGTCAAAGTTGGCTTGCTGCAACTAAATCCCACATTACCTTCTTGATACAAATGCATGTATGATAGGATCTGATGTAAGTCTTGCTGAGTACCTTTGCACTCATGTTTGCTTTATTTATGTTTTGCAGGTGAGACATCTGTCTCACTAGTAGTACCACTTGGACTTCGACGAGTAGCTTGTTACCTCAGCTACGATGTTGTACCCTTGGGAGGGACTTGTAGATAGTTAGGCTTCTCGGCCTTTTTGTTTTGTAGCTGTCTGTACTCAGACATGTAATGCTTCCGTTGCATGTATGCTCTGAATGATGGGTCATGTGACCCCTGTTTGTATTTAATGCTATGTGGCTCTTTTGGGCCTTTATCTATATGAGTTTGCGTTATGTTGTGATGCCATGTTGTACAACACATACTTGCATGTTATGCGTACATGTGACGTGTATTGCTATGTGTGGGATCCGACAACCTAGTTGTTTATCCTTGGTAGCCTCTCTTATGGGGAAATGTAGTCTAGTGATTCCACCGAGCCACGGTAGTCCGCTACAGCCCGGTTTACCCGGAGTCCTGCTAGCCCAGCACTACTGCTCCGGAACACTTAGACTGGCCAGCATGTGATTCACTTCGTTCCTATGTCTGTCCCTTCGGGGAAATGTGACGCGGTGACATCCGGAGTCCTGCCTAGCCTGCTACAGCCCGGTTCACCGGAGTCCTGTTAGCCCAGTGCTACAGCCTGGATTCGCACACTGTTGACCGACATGCTCGATGTTGATTCATGTATGCCTGTCCCCGTAAGTTAGTGCCACTTTGGGTTCACGACTAGTCATGTCGGCCCGGGTTCTCTGCCATATGGATGCTAGCGATACTATCATATACGTGAGCCAAAAGGCGCAAACGGTCCCGGGCCATGGTAAGGCGACACCCATGGGAATACCGTGCGTGAGGCCGCAAAGTGATATGAGGTGTTACATGCTAGATCGGTGTGACTTAGAATCGGGGTCCCGACACTCCTAACATAGAGTTTTGACTCTTCTCTCCTCAAATTTCATGAAAAAAAATTAGGATCACGCGGGTATCTTGGAATCTTTTCGATGGTTTTGTGACGAGAACATTGTTCTTGGTGCCTCCTGACATTTTGGGGTTGTGGCAGTGTCCTGAGGAGTTGAGCTCTGAGGTGTTGTCATCACAATTTTATTGTTGCAGTTCTAGAATACCTGAGTTCGCTGACATCGAAAATCTCTTTTATGCAGTTGTTGGTGAGATAACCTCGACACCACCCAGTACTGGGGCGGGAGTTCGGTAGTATTTCCATAACTTGTATAACAGATGCTTTTCGAAGGTTGAGGTAAATGATTTCCGAAGGTTTCTTGGTTATGTGTTGAAGGATGGATACAGCTGGATGTAGGAATTGCTAGTTTTGGGTGAGATATTATGCTTCCCCTGTATCCCCAACACCTGATTGCATAACCAGAAAGTTTTGGGAGTTTCATAGGTGGGAATTCATGTAGCTCTAGTATTTCTTCCCGTAGATATTTGGTTTGTGATTGGGTAATCCTTACCACTTATTTGTTCATATCCGTACCTTGTTGCTTTATTCATCCACCTTTATCTAAGTGGCTTCTCAACCTTAATGGAAGTGTGATGATTTACTTTGGAATTCATTCGTTCATCCTTGTTCGAATGTTAAGACTTTATGTTGCAATTTCGATCCATTGATTTAGCTTGAATATCTATTTTTCAAGATGCTAACGGATGTCAACCTCTTTAGGATGGATCCTCCAACGCGTCAGAATCTGCCACCACCTCCACCTCTGGAGGCATGGCAAGCTGTCATGGTAGCCACCAACGCCAACACTCAGATGCTTTTGCAACTCTTGCAAGAGCACAACCAAGGGCAAGGCAACCAAGGAAATCAAGTCCAAGGCAACAATCAGACTCAGTTTGCTACCCTCAACCAGTTCCTCGCAAACCAGCGGAAGTCCTTCAGCGACTGTGTCGAGGCCACAGACGCCGACGACTGGCTCGTGGATATCTGCAAACATTTTGAATGTAGCAATGTCAGACCTGAGGACTTTGTCAAGTTTGCTTCGTTTCAACTCAAGGATCAAGCTGCTGGGTGGTTTCAACAATACAGAGATTCCATAGGAGGTCATGTGATTACCTGGGATGATTTCCGTTGAGACTTCAAAGCTCATCACATCCCACCAAGTGTTGCTGAGAGCAAGCGTGAGGAGTTCCAGAATCTCAAGCAAGGCAGCATGTCCGTGTATGATTTGTCAATTCAGAGGTGGCCTCAGAGAAGATCTGCAATTAGCTCTCGTGCTTCTTGATCCAACTAAGTTTGATGAATTCTACAACATGGCACTAAAGCAAGAAGCTGCTCAGCTCAAGTGTGAGGCATCCAAGAAGAGAGTCAGGGACGCACTTCAGCCTTCTTCCTCACAAGTGGTAGCTAAGCAACAGAAGTTCTGGTTGCCTCCTCCTCCGTTTCGCCAGCCCTACCAGCAGAAGAGAAAAGGTGGCAATGGATCTTCCCAACAACAATTGTCGTTTGACCAAACGATATATTCATTGGTCCGTCTTATGGTAGGTCATGGCCACATGCATGTATGACCAAAGTATCATTACGTGCATCCGCCCCGCTGACACGAAGTGGGAGGTGGTGGGCCAAGCATCCTAGCTAGATACGACATTATGTCATTATAGATATATCCAAGGGTGCTTTCGGGTTTGCGAGGCAGGTGCCACCAAAGTTATGCATTGTGTATTTAAAGTTTTAAACATGACACCCAATATTCCTACATATATTTGGCCACTTGGTTCTTGACTTCTGGACCCTCTCATCGATCTTCGATGACGCGCCCAACCATGGGCCTGCGCGGTCAAAGTTGTGCATTGGAATTTTGAACATCACAGACCACCTTTTTCACTCATATATATTTGGGCCACATGCTGGTGTGGCTGTCTTCTGACCCTCTCTAACATTTTTTTGCTGCAAAGACTTTGATGACGCTCAACGAACACGGGTATACTATCTTAACCGTGTGCGATACAAGTGCACTGTGAATCACGACGACTTCGCAAGCGCGAGCGATGGTGGAGGGACTGGCTCAATTGTGTGCGATGCAAGTGCGCTGTAAAATAACCACGACTGCGCAAGCGTGAGCAAAGGGTGGAGGTACTGGCTTAACCGTGTGCGATGCAAGTGCACTGTAAAATCACCACCTGTGCAAGCTAAAGGCGGGTAAGTTTATTTGGAAATTAGGACGAACCGTGTGCAATAGACCAGCTAGCTAGAATATAAAAACAAACTACCCGCCTTGAGCATTGCAAAAATCGGTGGTTCCACCACTTCTCCTTATTATCATACACGCATATTCTTATTGGACCGTGCGCGATCTTGGGCACTCCTGCCCCGCATCAATTCCTTTACCCAAATTTTAGTAGCTGCCGTACTTCAACCGTCGCCCACACTCCTCCATCACCGACCTTATAGTAAAATTGCAGTAGCCGAGGCATTTGAACCGTCACCCTCCCACGTCCACCACCATCTCCACCCACCATTACTAAAATTTTCAGTAGCCACGACGTATCCTCAAACACCCCCCCCCCTCCATAGTCCCCCGCCCGCCCCCTCGAACCCTAGCTCGCGGCCACTGCCGGCAACGCCACCAACCCTTGTCGGTCTACCCGTTCCTCCTAGCTTAGATAATAAAGTTCAGGTTACCCGGCAATTCCCATACCATTGCCCCACTTCCCTGAGTTTTTGGATGAGGCATGCGGTCTCCCTCCGCACCAGATCCACATCCCCTGCCCCAGAATGTCGCAGCCTAAGCTGGACCATGTATCCCGGGGAGCCCGACGATCGTTAGGCCAAGAAGAGGTTTATCATGGCCTCTCCAACAGATGTTGGCGAGGTGGTCTCCGTTCGCCCCGACCTGTTGATCCTAGAGGAACACGTCGCGTAGAAGCCAGCAAAGATGTTGACTACGTTGCCATGCTGAAGGCTTAATGTCAGTGGGCCAGAATATTACTGTATCTCAGGAAAGCTGGCTATGATATCAAGCTCGTCGACAACGATGGCTTCACGCGGGCCATGTCACAGGTTAAGTGGTCCATCCCCAACCCCTCTGGTTAATCCGCCGTCGATCTCTTCGACGACCCTGCCGCTGATCTCCTCCACCAAGCGGTCAAGGATTTGCGATCCTTATACGCCATCGAGCTCATTTTGTCATTTCTGAAGGACACATTCTACAGCGGCGGCTTGGGATCCTCAATTGCCAAGTCAGATCTCATCGACCACGACCATGAGGAGGGCACCCATGAAGGTTCTTCCAATGTGAAACAGCGCATCTGTGACATCAGGGAGCGCACCATGGGTTTGTGCTCTTCCAACTGGAAGGATCCCATCCATGAAATGTGAGGTAACATCCTATCAGCAAATATTACCTTTTCTAGCTTGCCAACCCGTACCCTTTGTTGTAGTAGCATTTGCCGTGCGGTGCTTTAACTGTGCCGTGTTTAATTATTTCAGTTATGCAAAAATGTATTGTTCAATAGGGCTATGTGATGTTTAAGTATGAATTGTCCACTTCAGTTTCACGAATGGCTATATTTGGTTGTTTATAGTGAGTAAATGCCTTGTTTATCTATATTTGGTTGTTAAATTGGTTGCAGTGAGCATTTTTCCAGTTATGGAGCAGATGCCTTGTTTATATGTAATTGGTTCTTAGTTTGGTTGCAGTGAGCATTTGTCCAGTTATCAAGCAGATGCCTTGTTTATCTGTATTTGGTTGTTAGGTTGCTTTTTTAGCAGTTGTCCAGTTTTCAAGCAGATGCCTTGTTTATCTGTATCTGCTTGTTAGGTTGGTTGCAGTGAGCATTTGTCTAGTTTACAAGCATATGCCCCATTTATTTGTATTTTCTTGTTAGGTTGGTTGCAGTGAGACTCTGTCCAGTTTTCAATGGCTATATTTGGTTGTTATACTTATCATGTATGCCTTGTTTATTTCAGTTATTCACAATGTGTTGTTCATTATGTGCAAGTCAGAACTATGCCGCTCGACTGCATCAATACTAGTTTGAATGGCTATATTTGGTTCCAGTTATGCCTGGTGTAGTTAACACATGCCCTTCATTTCAGTTTTACACATTTATCCAGTGTGATGTTTAAGCATTACCTACGTTCTATTCATTTTCAACGATACTAGTTTGAATTGCAATATTTGATGGTTGTTAAGCCTGCTGTCGGTAACATTGCCTTCCATTTTATATCTGCTTTAACAACATGCCGAAACCAACACATTCAAGCTATCATTTGGAGATGATGTTATTTACCTTCGCTATATTTGTTTGATGCTAAGGTTGCTATACTTATCATGCCTTTCCACTACTTATGCAGGACAACAATGGGAGTGGCCACCATTTTCCGTCGAGGTTAGCTTCATCCCTCGGCTTGTACTCCCCCTCGTTGTTCCATAATGTAGTGCATATAGATCCAGACCTAGACACTTGTTAGCTTCTAGTATTGACTTGTTGCTTGTAGGTACATATGCCCTTGGCAAGGATCCACACATCAACCCTTTTTGCGTATGGGGCAATGAGATATTCATGAACAAGCATCAAGTGAGGAAACTGATAAGGATTATTAGCAAAAAGATATGAATTGGTGGCAAGAAAATTATTTGTTTATGCTCCATCCAACACAACATGAGCTGTAGGATGGTAACTACAAACTCTGCAACCTTCTCTTTTTACTGCCCATAATGAGTGATACGTCTCCAACGTATCTATAATTTTTGATTGTTCCATGCTATATTATATCCTGTTTTGGACATTATTGGGCTTTATTATACACTTTTATATTATTTTTGGGACTAACCTATTAACCGGAGGCCCATCCCAGAATTGTTGTTTTTGCCTATTTTAGGGTTTCGCAGAAAAAGAATATCAAACGGAGTCCAAATGGAATGAAACCTTCGGGAATGTGATTTTTGGAACGAACATGATCCAGAGGACTTGGACCCTACGTCAAGCAATCAACCAAGAAGGCACGAGGTAGGGGGCGCACCTACCCCCACAGGCGCGCCCTCCACCCTCATGGGGCCCATGTTGCTCCACCAATGTACTCCTTCCTCCTATATATACCCACGTACCCCCAAACTACCAGATACGGAGCCAAAACCCTAATTCCACCGCCGTAACTTTCTGTATCCACGAGATCCCATCTTGGGGCCTTTTCCGGAGCTCCGCCGAAGGGCGTACCGATCACAGAGGGCTTCTACATCAACACGATAGCCTCTCCGATGAAGTGTGAGTAGTTTACTTCAGACCTACGGGTCCGTAGTTATTAGCTAGATGGCTTCTTCTCTCTTTTTGGATCTCAATACAAAGTTCTCCCCCTCTCTTGCGGAGATCTATTCGATGTAATCTTCTTTTGCGGTGTGTTTGTTGAGCCCGATGAATTGTGGGTTTATGATCAAGTTTATCTATGAACAATATTTGAATCTTCCCCAAACTCTTTTATGTATGATTGGTTATCTTTGCAAGTCTCTTCGAATTATTAGTTTGGTTTGGCCTACTAGATTGATCTTTCTTGCAATGCGAGAAGTGCTTAGCTTTGGGTTCAATCTTGCGGTGTCCTTTCCCAGTGACAGTAGGGGCAGCAAGGCACGTATTGTATTGTTTCAATCGATGATAACAAGATGGGGTTTATATCGTATTACATGAGTTTATCCCTCTACATCATGTCATCTTGCTTAAAGCGTTACTCTGTTCTCTTGAACTTAATACTCTAGATGCATGTTGGATAACGGTCGATGTGTGGACTAATAGTAGTAGATGCAGGAAGGAGTCGGTCTACTTGTCTTGGACGTGATGCCTATATACATGATCATACCTAGATATTCTCATAACTATGCTCAATTTTGTCAATTGCTCAACAGTAATTTGTTCACCCACCATAATACTTATGCTCTCGACAGAAGCCTCCAGTGAAACCTATGGCCCCCGGGTCTATTTTCCATCATATTAATCTTCCAATACTTAGTTATTTCCTTTGCCATTTATTTTACTTGCATCTTTATTTCTATGTATCATAAAAATACCAAAAATATTGTCTTAT
This sequence comes from Triticum dicoccoides, assembly GCF_002162155.2. Lineage (NCBI taxonomy): Eukaryota > Viridiplantae > Streptophyta > Magnoliopsida > Poales > Poaceae > Triticum > Triticum dicoccoides. The sequence continues at coordinate 453,293,802 of NC_041386.1, read as the reverse complement.
CATATCTATCAGATCTCACTCTCATAGGTGACCGTGAAGGGATTGACAACCCCTTTATCGCGTTGGTTGCGAGGAGTTTATTTGTTTGTGTAGGTGCGAGGGACTCATGCGTGGCCTTCTACTGGATTGATACCTTGGTTCTCAAAAACTGAGGGAAATACTTACGCTGCTCTTCTGCATCACCCTTTCCTCTTCAAGGGAAAACCAATGCAGTGCTCAAGAGGTAGCAAGAAGGATTTCTGGCACCGTTGCCGGGGAGTCTATGCAAAAGTCAACATACCAAGTACCATTCACAAGCCCTTATCTCCCACATTACATTATTTGCCATTTGCCTCTCGTTTTCCTCTCCCCCACTTCACCCTTGCCGTTTTATTCGCCCTCTCTCTCTCCGTCCTCCCTCTCTTTCTCTATTCACCTCTTTTTGCCCGTTTCTTGTTTGCTTGTGTGTCAGATTGCTTGCTTGTCACGATGGCTCAAGATAATATCAAATTGTGTGACTTTACCAATACCAACAACAATGATTTTATTAGAACTCCGATTGCTCCTCTTACCGATGCTGAATCTTGTGAAATTAATGCTGCTTTGCTGAATCTTGTCATGAAAGATCCGTTTTCCGACCTTCCTAGTGAAGATGCCGCTACCCATCTAAACAACTTCATTGATTTGTGTGATATGCAAAAGAAGAAATATGTGGACAATGATATTGTTAAATTGAAGCTATTTCCTTTTTTGCTTAGAGATCGAGTTAAAGCTTGGTTTTCGTCTTTGCCTAAAAATAGTATTGATTCGTGGAATAAGTGCAAAGATGCTTTTATCTCTAAGTATTTTCCTCCCGCTAAGATCATCTTTCTTAGAAACGATATTATGAATTTTAAGAAACTTGATCATGAACATGTTGCACAAGCTTGGGAGAGGATGAAATTAATGATACATAATTTCCCTACACATGGTTTGAATATGTGGATGTTTATACAAAATTTTTATGCCGGATTGAATTTTGCTTCTAGAAATCTTTTAGATTCGGCTGTGGGAGGCACTTTTATGGAAATCACTTCAGGAGAAGCTACTAAACTCCTAGATAATATTATGGTCAATTATTCTCAATGGCACACTAAAAGATCTACTAATAAGAAAGTGCATGCGATAGAAGAAATTAATGTTTTGAGTGGTAAGATGGATGAACTTATGAAATTATTTGCCAATAAAAGTGTTTCTTCTGATCCTAATGATATGCCTTTGTCTACTTCGATTGAGAATAATAATGAATCTTTGGATGTGAATTTTGTTGGTAGGAATAATTTTGGTAACAACGCGTATAGAGGAAACTTTAATCCTAGGTCGTATCCTAGTAATTCCTCTAATAATTATGGTAATTCCTACAACAATTCTTATGGAAATTTTAATAAAATACCCTCTGATTTTGAATCTAATATTAAAGAATTTATTACCTCGCAAAAGAATTTCAATGCCTTGATTGAAGAAAAATTGCTTAAGATTGATGAGTTGGCTAGGAACGTTGATAGAATTTCTCTTGATGTTGATTCTTTGAAACTTAGATCTATTCCTCCTAAGCATGATATCAATGAGTCTCTCAAAGCCATGAGAATGTCCATTGATGAGTGCAAAGAAAGAACCGCTAGGATGCGTGCTAAGAAAGATTGCTTTATAAAAGCGTGTTCTTCTAATTTCCATGATAATAAAGATGAAGATCTAAAAGTTATTGATGTGTCCCCTATTAAATCTTTGTTTTGTAATATGAATCTTGATAATGATGGGAATGAATATGATCCACCTTTACCTAGAAGGCGTTCCAAAAATTCAAAGTCTTTAGATCTTGGTGCTAAAATTGTTAAAAGTGGGATTGAAGAAGTCAAAACTTTAAATATTAATGAACCCACTATTTTGGATTTCAAGGAATTTAATTATGACAATTGCTCCTTGATAGATTGTATTTCCTTGTTGCAATCCGTGCTAAATTCTCCACATGCTTATAGTCAAAATAAAGCCTTTGCCAAACATATCGTTGATGCTTTGATGCAATCTTATGAAGAAAAACTTGAGTTGAAAGTTTCTATCCCTAGAAAACTTCATGATGAGTGGGAACCTACTATTAAAATTAAGATTAAAGATCATGAATGCTATGCTTTGTGTGATTTGGGTGCTAGTGTTTCCACGATTCCAAAGACTTTGTGTGATTTGCTAGGTTTCCGTGATTTTGAGTGTCGGTGTCAAAACCGGCGGATCTCGGGTAGGGGGTCCCGAACTATGCGTCTAGGCCAGATGGTAATAGGAGGCAGGGGACACGATGTTTTACCCAGGTTTGGGCCCTCTTGATGGAGGTAAAACCCTACGTCCCGCTTGATTAATATTGATGATATAGGTGTTACAAGAGTAGATCTACCACGAGATCAGAGAGGCTAAACCCTAAAAGCTAGCCTATGGTATGATTGTATGTTATGATTGTCGTCCTATGGACTAAAACCCTTCGGTTTATATAGACACCGGAGAGGGTTAGGGTTACACAAGGTCGGTTACAAAGGAGGAGATATCCATATCCGTACTTCCTAGCTTGCCTTCCACGCCAAGTAGAGTCCCATCCAGACACGAGACGTAGTCTTCAATCTTGTATCTTCATAGTCTAATAGTCCGGCCAATGGAGATAGTCTGGCTGTCCGGAGACCCCCTAATCCAGGACTCCCTCAGTAGCCCCTGAACCAGGCTTGAATGACGATGAATCCGGTGCGCAGTATTGTCTTTGGCATTGCAAGGCGGGTTCCTTCTCCGAATACATCACAGAAGAATTTGAATACGAGGATAGTGTCCGACCCTGCAAAATAAGTTCCGCATTCCACCGTAGAGAGAATAATATTTTCGCAGATCTAATTTGCTGGCTTGTTTAGGCAGTATGACGTTATGTCATGGCCTGGTGATTATTCAAACCGTTTCTTTTAACCAGCCCCGCACATAACGCGAGGCAGGTTTTCGACATGTCTTGTCAAAGCAGAGATCGTGTCCCCTTATTACGGGATTCTCATCCATACGGGCGTGGGTAACCCAACCGTGCCATCAATTGCGGCGCTTGGAGGATAAGCGAGTTTTACCAGGCAAGTGGGGACGCTTAATTTCGTCCGCCCATATAAAGGGATAAGGATCCACCTTTGTATCCACGCCTTCTTCCTCCTTTGCTCATCCGTTTTCGTGCACTCGAGCTCTAGCGCCCAAGTCCGCACTTCCCACCTCAACCTTCTCCAATCATGTCCGGAGCGGGAGGCAAGTGGATGGTCTCCTCCGTCATGGAGGGAGACATCAAGGAACTAAGGAGAGTCGGATAACTGCCCGACGACATCGCGCACCGGCTCCCAGATGAGGGGCAGCTCATCCCCACCCCCAGGCCCCATGAGAGGGTAGTATTCCTCACCCATTTCCTCCGTGGACTGGGATTCCCTCTCCATCCATTCGTCCGGGGGCTCATGTTCTATTACGTCCTGGATTTCCACGATCTAGCCCCGAACTTCTTCCTCAACATCTTGGCGTTTATCATCGTGTGCGAGGCCTTCCTCCGCATCAAGCCCCACTTCGGCTTATGGCTGAAGCCCTTCAATGTCAAGACGAAGGTGGTGGGCGGCCGCCAGGCGGAGTGCGGAGGCGCCATGGTGGGCAAGATGCCCAACATAACATGGCTCGAGGGCTCCTTTGTGGAAACCATAAAGGGGTGGCTATCAGGGTGGTTCTATATCACCGAGCCGCGCGACCCTGCATGGGTAGCGGCCCCCGAGTTCCGATCTGGCATCCCCATGCGGCTCACCTCCTGGAAAGAGAAGGGCCTGTCCTGGGGTAATTTGAAAGAGCTGACCGGACTCCAAACATGTATTCAAAACATGGTGGACAAGATGCTCAAGCTTGTCAATATAGTCCAGGTTATGCTCATCCACCGGATACTCCTGTGCCAATAACGGGAGTTCACCTTGTGGGAGTTCAATCTGGCGCAGCACCGAACTCTGAACAGGCTCTTCGACACGACTCATGAAGACGCCTGGAGGGTGCTGTTCAAAAGTGCCGAGGCCCCTCCCCCCATTACTGAGGATCGCGGATTCAGCGCGAAGCGCCAAGCCAGTGCGGTAAGCTGCTTTACCTTTCATAGGATACTTATTTTTTATATAGATTGACTCTATGCGGGATCTAAACTCCCGTACCCTTGACAGGACTGGCAGAAGATGGCCGAACAAATCGACTGTCCGGCTCCTTTGCCCGAAGGCCCCGCAGACGCTCTTCTGGCGAAGATGCTGACTCCAGCCCCTTATAAGGTGCCGGAGAAGACCAAGAAGGCCAAGGGAGCTCGAAAGAGTTCCCGACGCGAGGCGTCGTCAGACTCACCGTCCGATGACTCTGCGGCGCACTCTTCCCCCGAAGACAAGGAAGAAGAAGATGCTCCCCCACTGACTGGGGGAGACAGAAAAAGGAAGGCCGCCCCAACTGGGGGGGGGGGCGAAGGGTCCAAGAAGGGAAGGACTCTCCTTCCGAACAGCTCCACCGCCGCCGATGAAGGCGACGCCGAGTGGTCGCCCAGGGCCAAGCCCCCGGGGAGATCGTAAGTATTCGGATACCAAAGTAACCCATAAGATTCCTTGGTCGCACTGCTTTCCCTAATCGCCGAACATAATTACGCAGGCCGCCACGAGCCAATATCGAGGTATCACCGGATGGCTCCCTGAGCTCGTCGGACATGGATAGCGATCCGGTCCCGACCGCCACCTCCCCTCATCCCGTCGATGATGCCGAGGTGTTGTCTCAAGAGGCACCGGATCGAGGGGAGATAGTCCCGGAGGTGCCTCAAGGCGACCTTCTGGACTCCGGAAGCCGAGGGGACGGGGCCCCCGAGAGCTCCGAGTTCGGCCCTCGGCCGAACACCGTGCCGGACCCTCCAGCAGTTCTGGGCTCGGGCAGGCGGTCTCCTTCTAAGAGGGGCCAGACGCCTGTGCCGGTGACCTCTGTCCGTCCAGAGGCACCGGACAATCTACTGGAAGCACTTCGCAGCGCTTCCATCGACGAGGAGCACCACACTATCATGAGTGCGGTGATCCAGAAGGTTCAGTCCGCCAAGAGCGGATTGACTGAAGCTTGTGCCAGCCTTTTAATAGGCTTTGAGGTAAGTGTTTTAAAATGTAGTAGAAATATTACCGCATAGACAGTAGGCCCTGATGCTTTGTTTGGTGTTCACAAAGAAAACCTGAACAGAGGATCAAATAATATCGTAGGAGTCTAATATAAGTATGTCAATATGCATATGCAGGCTTCGCTGCTGGCGTCTGCCGCACTAACTGCGGAGGTCGCCGTACTGAAGCAGGACCTCGAGGGGTCCAAGAAGGAGCTCGGCCTTGCCAAGAGGCAGCTCGAGGAGGACAAGGGTAAGTAATACCCCGTCTATAGATATGTATAAAAAAGGACACGATTGCAAAATGACAGGATCATTGTATGTTTGCTAGGGGCCACGACTGAGGTGGCGACCCTGAAGCAAGCGCTGACCAAGGCCGAAGATACAGCAGTCAAGGATCACACCGAGCGAGAGAAGCACGAGGCTCGGGTGGGCGAGGTGTAGCAAGAGCTCCAGGCTCTCGTGACGAAGCACGAGGCGTTTGAGCTTGACTTGAAGACGCGCAAGTCTGAGCGTGCCGCGGCCCGTGAGAGCGCAAAGAGTGCAAAGGCCGAGGCCCAGAAGGCCCTCCAAGAGATCGACACGATGAAGAAGATAGCGGCGGGTAAGGCTTTCTATATGCAAAGCAAGCATGTAAAAGTAAATTACCGATTACTTACCCGGATCCGGAGCTCTTCAGGAGCATTCGCAGATTTGCCCCGCAGTGTGTCCGATGCCGCACAATTTTACCAGGCCGAGGACGGAAGCTCGACGGAGAAGCTGTTCTGGTCTCAGTATGCTGAGGCCGTACATCCGGTGCCGATGAGCGACCAGCTGAAGCAGATGGTCGAGCTACATAAGGCGGCCGATCAGGCCATGAAGGGCTTTATAGTCCGGCTGTGGCCTGGCGACGCCCTTCCGAACAACTTCTTCGGCCTGGTGAGGCGGCTTGTGGATGCCTGCCCATGGCTGGAGGTCGTCAAGCGATCCGTCTGCATTGAAGGTGCACGTCGGGCTTTCGCCCGTGTAAACATGCAGTGGGTCAAGCTAGACACCGTGAAGCTGATCAAGGAAGCGCCGCCGGAGGGCAAGGAGCACCGCCACCCCGAGATGTACTACGAGGGTGTTCTGCCGGGTGCCCGTCTTATCGCGGATGAGTGTTCAAAAGATGTAATATTTGAATGAGACTTGCTCGTTTTATCCTGTATGTATGAAAACTTGTTTCATATGCGCTATGCAACGCTTGTTTGAATTTAAAATATTACCTTCTGTTTGGCTGTTTATCCAATCTGAGAGATGGCTAGTCCTCGGCTTCTGCCCCCATGCCACGAGTGCTGGGGTGTTCGGGATAAATCTAAGCACTCTTGTCCCATATTTGGGTCCTTCGAGGGAGGTGGTCAGCACAACGAACAAGGCAACCAGACTAATAATGCTTTATCACTCTCACTTAGCCATAGAATTCTATAATTTTAAATTTTGGCGAAGCCCCTGGTATTCGGAAGGCCGAATTCGGGGCGCGATACACGCCTATAAGCCGGACTGGGCTGGCCCCTCGCCCTAAGCGGCATAAGTCTTTAGGGACTCGAAAAAAACCTCGCCGAATAGCGACCAGTCTCTCGCCTTATCATGACAGTCAGTTTTAGCTTTCTCTACTGAGGTGCTCAGCCCGGCAGAACCGGGGCACAATCGCAGTAGTTCTCCTAGCGCTACCTTAGCCGATAGAGCGGAACATAAGGTACCAAAACATAGGAGCCGGGCAAACCCAACATTTGACCAAAGACATGATTCGGAGCTGATGCATATAATGCTATAAGTTCGGGGTGCCGCACTTGTGAAAGTGTTCGGACTTTTCACACCGCATTATGGGGTACGTAAGCCCCTGGTGTATTGGCCGTACCAGAGTGTACTGTTGCAAGGCGTCATTAATGAACACACACACACACACACACACACACACACATATATATATATATATAACAAGAATGCAATAATAGTCGTAATGTCATGCATTGTTTATTGAAAAATTGCGTTAAAGTGGAGTGATACAGATAGTGCGATAAGCAAAGAGTAGGACTATGTCCCTTCCAAGGGCAAGCTGAGGAATGATATGAAATCAATATTTCGCTCGTTACTGTAATCAACCTGGGAATTCCGTGGTATAACGTAGTTGTCTGCCTCCTTGGTTGCTGCATCATGTGTTCGGCAATAGTGCTGCCGGATAGTGTTTCCAGAGATTAAGGTCCTGAAAGAAAAAGAAAAATAACCGAACGGGAAGCCCCTAGTGCGGTTTAGGCCGCGTCTTTGGGGCGTGCCGTAGTTGTGCCCCCCTCCCCACCTATGCCCATGGTATTTTTAATGCGTAATTATGTACGCGCGGCACGAGTTTCGCCGCTGGGCTGGGATCAGGGTGGCCGCCGTATTGCTACGCGAGCTCAGATCGCGCTAGGCGGTCTATTTGTCGATTGCCCTGAGCACGCTTGAAGGTGTCCGGGCTTTGCAATGCCGAACTGGTTGATTGCCTTGAGAGGCTGCTTTGCGCTTCTATTGCGAGGGCCGCGGTGTGCTCCTCTGTTAGGAGGGAGCGCTCTGTGTTCCCATTGACTGTAATGACTTTGCGAGGTCCTGGCATCTTGAGCTTGAGGTATGCATAATGCGGTACCGCATTGAATCTAGCAAATGTGGTTCGCCCGAGCAGCGCGTGATAACCACTGCGGAACGGGACTATATCAAAGATTAACTCTTCGCTTCGGAAGTTATCCGGGGATCCGAAGACCACTTCTAGTGTAATTGAGCCTGTGCAATGGGCCTCTACGCCTGGAATGACGCCCTTAAAGGTCGTTTTTGTGGGTTTGATCCTTGAGGGGTCTATACCCATTTTGCGCACTGTGTCCTGATAAAGCAGGTTCAGGCTGCTGCCGCCGTCCATAAGGACTCGAGTGGGGTGAAATACATTGATGATTGGGTCTAGGACCAGTGCAGCAAATCCGCCATGACGAATACTAGTGGGGTGGTCCCTGCGATTGAAGGTGATCGGGCAGGAGGACCAAGGGCTGAACTTTTGGGCGACTGGCTCCAACGCATATACGTCCCTGAGCGCACGCTTCCGCTCCCTCTTGGGGATGTGTGTTACGTATATCATGTTCACCGTCCGCACTTGCGGGGGAAACCTCTTCTGTCCTCTAGTGTGCGGCTGCCGGGGTTCCTCCTCGTCATTGCTATGCGGCCCCTTGTCCTTGTTTTCGTCAATTAACTTGCCGACCTGCTTGAACACCCAACAATCCCTGTTGGTGTGATTGGCTGGCTTGTCTGGGGTGCCGTGTATTTGACACGAGCGATCGAGTATACGCTCCAAGCTGGATGGACCCGGCGTACTTTGTTTGAATGGCTTTTTCCGCTGACCGGGTTTAGAGCCTTTGAATCCGGCATTGACTACCGTATCCTCAGTATTTTTGCTGTTAATGCGGCGCTTATGCTTGTTGCGACGTGACCTGCTATTGCCGTCCTTGGTATCTGAGGTACCATGGTTCTTTGATATGTTATTACTGCGAGCCAGCCAGCTGTCTTCTCCCGCACAAAAGCGAGTCATGAGCATCGTGAGAGCTGCCATAGATTTCGGCTTTTCCTGACCAAGGTGCCGGGCTAGCCACTCGTCTCGGATGTTGTGCTTGAAAGCCACTAAGGCCTCCGCATCCGGACAATCGACGATTTGATTTTTCTTTGTAAGGAACCGAGTCCAGAATTGCCTGGCCGACTCTTCTGGCTGCTGAATTATGTGGCTCAAATCATCGACGTCTGGTGGTCGCACATAAGTGCCCTGAAAGTTGTTGAGGAATGCGGCTTCCAGATCTTCCCAACAGCTAATGGAGTCCGCTGGCGAGCTGTTATGCCAATGCCGCGCTGGTCCTTTGAGCTTTAGTGGGAGGTATTTGATGGCATGTAAGTCATCACCGCGGGCCATGTGGATGTGGAGGAGGAAGTCCTCAATCCATACTATGGGATCTGTTGTGCCGTCGTATGATTCAATGTTTACAGGTTTGAAACCTTCTGGGAATTGATGTTCCATTACTTCGGCTGTGAAGCATAAGGGGTGTGCGGCGCCTCTGTATTGGGCTATATCTCGACGCAGCTCGAATGGGTCTTGCCCGCTGTGTTCGGCCCGGCCGGATTTGCTTTTACTGTATCCGGCGTGACGTTTGTCGTCTCGCAGAGTGGTGCACCCTCATGATCTGTAGATCGATCTTGAATGCTTTGCCTTGTCCTCCAATATGTCTCGCAGGTCTAGCGTATCTCCCCATGCCTTTTTATTTGAATGGCGTTGGGGTGGAGGCTGAGCTTTTGGCTGGAATGCCTCTCTATCGCGGCCACGAGGTGGCCGATCAGCCGTGTCATATGCTTCTTCCTCCAGTCGGGGTAGTAACCTGCGCCTTGGGTAACTCTTGGAGGGGCGCTCGAGTTTATATTCCTCGGCCGCGAGGACTTCAGTCCATTTGTCAGCTAGCAGATCTTGATCAGCTTGAAGCTGCTGCTGCTTTTTCTTCAGGCTATTTGCCGTGGCCATAAGCCGGCGCTTGAAGCACTCTTGTTCGACGGGATCCTCCGGGACGTCGAATTCATCGTCGCCGAGGCTTGCCTCGTCTTCGGAGGGGGGGATGTAATTTTCATCCTCCTCCTCTCCATCTGCCGCTCTCTCAGGAGAGCTGGCTCCTTCATCCTCCTGCTCTAAATCTTGCTGGAGGGGATTGTTGTTGTCTTCGGCACTGTCCGGAGTATTATTATCTCCTGTGCTGGTATCACCACTTTTGCTTTGGCGGGACTTAGAGCGGCGCCATTGACATCGGTGCTTGGGTTGCTTCTTGGAGGGGTCATCCTCCACTATCTCGTCGCCATTGCCTTCATTCGGTGTATCCACCATGTATATGTCATATGACGAGGTGGCTTTCCAGTGCCCTATAGGTGCTGGTTCATGTTCGTCTCCTACATCGTCGTCCATACCATCAATGTCTTCAGAGTCGAAGTCGAGCATGTCGGTTAAATCATCGACAGTGGCTACGAAGTGGGTGGTGGGTGGGCGTCGAATTTCTTCGTCGTCCGCATCCCAATCCTGTTGGCCATAATCCGGCCAGGTCTCTCCTAACAAAGAGAGAGACCTTAGTGAATTCAGAATGTCGCCAAAGGGCGAGTGCTGAAAGATATCTGCGGCGGTGAATTCCATGATCAGCGCCCAATTGGATTCAATTGGCAGGGGCGCGGGCGGTTCAGAGTCAGAAAAAGAATCCGGCACCTTGGAGTCACGGGCTGCACAGAGGATTATGCTGGTGTTTGACTCGATCGCCATTGAGATTGCAGCCCCTGAGGCGGTGTCTAACCACCTGTCCTCAATTGGCACAGCTGGCTCCGAGTTAAGGGTCGGAGCTGGTGCGGGCGTGGCCTCTGGGGTACTGTTCGGCGGCAGAGCTAGGTGATACCCATCGCGACAGTGCGGCGCGCCTCGCTGTGGCTCGAATCCATCGAAGATCAAGTTTCCGCGGATGTCGGCCGTGTAGTTCAAACTTCCAAATCTGACCTGATGGCCAGGGGCGTAGCTTTCCATCTGCTCCAGATGGCCAAGCGAATTAGCCCGTAGGGCAAAGCCGCCGAATACGAAGATCTGTCCGGGGAGAAAAGTCTCACCCTGGACCGCATCGCTATCGATGATAGTAGGAGCCATCAAGCCTAACGGCGACGACACAGAGGAACTCTCAATGAAAGCACCAATGTCGGTGTCAAAACCGGCGGATCTCAGGTAGGGGGTCCCGAACTGTGCGTCTAGGCCGGATGGTAACAGGAGGCAGGGGACACGATGTTTTACCCAGGTTCGGGCCCTCTTGATGGAGGTAAAACCCTACGTCCTGCTTGATTAATATTGATGATATGGGTGTTACAAGAGTAGATCTACCACGAGATCAGAGAGGCTAAACCCTAAAAGCTAGCCTATGGTATGATTGTATGTTATGATTGTCGTCCTACGAACTAAAACCCTTCGGTTTATATAGACACCGGAGAGGGTTAGGGTTACACAAGGTCGGTTACAAAGGAGGACATATCCATTTCCGTACTGCCTAGCTTGCCTTCCACGCCAAGTAGAGTCCCATCCAGACACGATGCAAAGTCTTCAATCTTGTATCTTCATAGTCTAATAGTCCGGCCAATGGAGATAGTCCGGCTGTCCAGAGACCCCCTAATCCAGGACTCCCTCATTGAGGATTGCTCTTTAAACTTGCACCTTGCAGATTCCACTATTAAGAAACCTATGGGAAGAATTAATGATGTTCTTATTGTTGCAAATAGAAATTATGTGCCCGTGGATTTTATTGTTCTTGACATAGATTGCAATCCTTCATGTCCTATTATCCTTGGTAGACCTTTCCTCAGAATGATTGGTGCAATTATTGATATGAAGGAAGGGAATATTAGATTCCAATTTCCATTAAGGAAAGGCATGGAACACTTCCCTATAATGAAAATTAAATTAACTTATGAATCTATTATGAGAGCCACTTATGGATTGCCTTCCAAATATGGCAATACCTAGATCTATCTTCGCTTTTATGCCTAGCTAGGGGCGTTAAACGATAGCGCTTGTTGGGAGGCAACCCAATTTTATTTTTATTCCTTGCTTTTTGCTCCTGTTTAGTAATAAATAATTTATCTAGCCGCTGTTTTGGTTGTGTTTTTTGTGTTTAATTAGTGTTTGTGCCAAGTAGAACCGTTGGGAAGACTTGGGGAAAATCTTTTTAATCTTGTTGTAAAAAACAGAAACTTTAGCGCTCACGAGAACTGCTGCCATTTTTATTAGGAAAGTGATATTTAGTTAATTCTTTTTGCAGATGATTAATAGATAAATTCATCACGTACAGAAATGTATTTTAGAATTTTTGGGGTTCCAGATCTTGCGTTAGCTACATATTACTACAGACTGTTCTGTTTTTGATGAATCTATGGCTAGTAAAATATATGGCTAGTAAAATATATGACTGTTCTGTTCACGTACAGATATTTAGTTAATTCTTTTTGCAGATGATTAATGTTTTTCGTGTGTTGTTTGCTTATTTTGATGAATCTATGGCTAGTAAAATAGTTTATAAACCATAGAAAATTTGGAATACAGTAGGTTTAACACCAATATAAATAAAGAATGAGTTCATTACAGTACCTTGAAGTGGTGTTTTGTTTTCTTTCGCTAACGGAGCTCACGAGATTTTCTACTTTAAGTTTTGTATTGTGAAGTTTTCAAGTTTTGGGTAAAGATTTGATGGATTATGGAACAAGGAGTGGCAAGATCCTAAGCTTGGGGATGCGCATGGCACCCCCAAGATAATCTAAGGACACCTAAAAGCCAAAGCTTCGGGATGCCCCGGAAGGCATCCCCTCTTTCGTCCACTTCTATCGGTAACTTTACTTGGAGCTATATTTTTATTTACCACATGATCTGTGTTTTGCTTGGAGTGTCTTGTATTATTTGAGTCTTTATTTGTTAGTTTTCCACAATAATCCTTGCTGCACACACCTTTTTGAGAGAGACACTCATGATCCGGAAATTGTTAGAATACTCTATGTGCTTCACTTATATCTTTTGAGTTATATAGTTTTTGCTCTAGTGCTTCACTTATATCTTTTAGAGCACGTTGGTAGATTTGTTTTATAGAAACCATTGTTCTCTCATGATTCACTTAGATTATTTTGAGAGTCCTACAAAACAGCATGGTAATTTGTTTTAATTATGTTAGGCATTCAAGATTAATAATAAAATTTTCTTATGAGTGTGTTGAATACTATGAGAAGTTTGAAACTTGATAATTGTTTTGAGATATGGAGATGGTAATATTAGAGTCGTACTAGTTGAGTAGTTGTGAATTTGAGAAATTCTTGTGTTGAAGTTTGTGATTCCCGTAGCATGCACGTATGGTGAACCGTTATGTTAAGAAGTCGGAGCATGATGTATTTATTGATTGTCCTCCTTATGAGTGGTGGTCGGGGATGAGCGATGGTATTTTCCTACCAATCTATCCCCCTAGGAGCATGCGCGTAATACTTTGCTTCGATAACTAATAGATTTTTGCAATAAGTATGTGAGTTCTTTATGACCAATGTTGAGTCCTTGGACTATACGCACTCTCACCCTTCCACCATTGATAGGCTCTCTAATACCGTGCACCTTTCGCCGGTATCATACACCCACCATATACCTTCCTCAAAACAACAACCATACCTACCTATTATGGCATTTCCATAGCCATTCCGAGATATATTTCCATGCAACTTTCCACCATTTCGTTTACTATGACACACTCCATCATTGTCATATTGCTTCGCATGATCATGTAGTTGACATTTTAGTTGTGGCAAAGCCACCGTTCATAATTCTTTCATATAAGTCAGTCATGCATCATTGCTATCCCGGTACACCGCCAGAGGCATTCATATAGAGTCATACTTCGTTCTAGTATCGAGTTGTAATCATTGAGTTGTAAATAAATAGAAGTGTGATGATCATCATTCATAGAGTATTGTCCCAAAAAAAGGCCAAAGAAATAAGGCCAAAAAAAGAATAAATAAAAAAGGTGTAATACTACTATACTTTTTTCCACACTTGTGCTTCAAAGTAGCACAATGATCTTCATGATAGAGAGAATCCTATGCTATCACTTTCATATACTAGTGGGAATTTTTCATTATAGAACTTGGCTTGTATATTCCAACAATGGGCTTCCTCAAATGCCCTAGGTCTTCATGAGCAAGCAAGTTGGATGCATACCCACTTAGTTTCTTTTTGTTGAGCTTTCATATACTTATAGCTCTATTGCATCCGTTGCATGGCAATCCCTACTCACTCACATTGATATCCATTGAGGGGCATCTACATAGCCCATTGATACGCCTAGTCGATGTGAGACTATCTTCTCCCTTTTTGTCTTCTCCACAACCACCATTCTATTCCACCTATAGTGCTATGTCCATGGCTCACGCTCATATATTCCAACAATGGGCCTCCTCAAGTGCCCTAGGTCTTCGTGAGCAAGCAAGTTGGATGCAGACCCACTAGTTTCTTTTGTTGAGCTTTCATACATTTATAGCTCTAGTGCATCCGTTGCATGGCAATCCCTACTCCTTGCATTAATATCAATCGATGGGCATCTCCATAGCCCATTGATTAGCCTCGTTGATGTGAGACTTTTTCCCTTTTTGTCTTCTCCACATAACCCCCCTCATTATACTCTATTCCACCCATAGTGCTATGTCCATGGCTCGCGCTCATATATTGCGTGAAAGTTTATAGGTTTGAGATTACTAAAGTATGAAACAATTGCTTGGCTTGTCATTGGGGTTGTGCATGATTTGAATACTTTGTGTGGTGAAGATGGAGCATAGCCAGTCTATATGATTTTGTAGGGATAACTTTCTTTGGCCATGTTATTTTGAAGAGACATAATTGCTTAGTTAGTATGCTTGAAGTATTATTATTTCTATATCAATATTAAACTTTTGTCTTGAATCTTTCGGATCTGAATATTCATACCACAATTAAGAGAATTGCATTGAGATTATGCCAAGTAGCACTCCACATCAAAAATTCTGTTTTTATCATTTACCTACTCCAGGACGAGCAAGAATTAAGCTTGGGGATGCTTGATACATCTCCAACGTATCTATAATTTTTGATTGTTCCATGCTATATTATATCCTGTTTTGGACATTATTGGGCTTTATTATACACTTTTATATTATTTTTGGGACTAACCTATTAACCGGAGGCCCAGCCCAGAATTGTTGTTTTTTGCCTATTTTAGGGTTTCGCAGAAAAAGAATATCAAACGGAGTCCAAACGGAATGAAACCTTCGGGAACATGATTTTTGGAATGAACATGATCCAGAGGACTTGGACCCTACGTCAAGCAATCAACCAGGAAGGCACAAGGTAGGGGGTGCGCCTACCCCCAGGCGTGCCCTCCACCCTCGTGGGGCCCACGTTGCTCCACCGACGTACTCCTTCCTCCTATATATACCTATGTACCCCCAAACTATCAAATACGGAGCCAAAACCCTAATTCCACTGCCGTAACTTTCTGTATCCATGAGATCCCATCTTGGGGCCTTTTCCGAAGCTCCGTCGGAGGGGGTATCGATCATGAAGGGCTTATACATCAACACCATAGCCTCTCCGATGAAGTGTGAGTAGTTTACTTCAGACCTATGGGTCCATTGTTATTAGCTAGATGGCTTCTTCTCTCTTTTTGGATCTCAATACAAAGTTCTCCCCATCTCTTGTGGAGATCTATTCGATGTACTCTTCTTTTGTGGTGTGTTTGTTGAGACCGATGAATTGTGGGTTTATGATCAAGTTTATCTATGAACAATATTTGGATATTCTATGAATTCTTTTATGTATGATTTGTCATCTTTGCAAGTCTCTTCGAATTATTAGTTTGGTTTGGCCTACTAGATTGATCTTTCTTGCAATGGGAGAAGTGCTTAGCTTTGGGTTCAATCTTGCGATGTCCTTTCCCAGTGATTGTAGCGGCAGCAAGGCACGTATTGTATTGTTGCCATCGAGGATAACAAGATGGGGTTTATATCATATTGCATGAGTTTATCCCTCTACATCATGTCATCTTGCTTAAAGCGTTACTCTGTTCTCTTGAACTTAATACTCTAGATGCATGCTGGATAGCGGTCGATGTGTGGAGTAATAGTAGTAGATGCAGGCAGGAGTCGGTCTACTTGTCTTGGGCGTGATGCCTATATACATGATCATACCTAGATATTCTCATAACTATGCTCAATTCTGTCAATTGCTCAACAGTAATTTGTTCACCCACCGTAATACTTGTGCTATCGGCAGAAGCCTCTAGTGAAACCTATGGCCCCTGGGTCTATTTTACATCATATTTATCTTCTAATACTTAGTTATTTGCTTTGCCATTTATTTTACTTGCATCATTATTTCTCTTTATCATAAAAATACCAAAAATATTATCTTATCATATCTATCAGATATCACTCTCGTAGGTGACCGTGAAGGGATTGACAACCCCTTTATTGCGTTGGTTGCGAGGAGTTTATTTGTTTGTGTAGGTGCGAGGGACTCGTGCGTGTCCTCCTACTGGATTGATACCTTGGTTCTAAAAAACTGAAGGAAATACTTACGCTGCTCTGCTGCATCACCCTTTCCTCTTCAAGGGAAAACCAACGCAGTGCTCAAGAGGTAGCAATGAGTTGTTAGACAACTATGTCTGAATCTTTTTCGTTCGCAGTGGTTCCCGAAGCAGTTCACTCAAGATTACCTCACAAAGTACATGATTGGTGGACATGCAATGAAGGTTAAAGTATTTCATCCAGACTACAATGAGCATCGAGAAGTGATACGTCTCCAACGTATCTATAATTTTTTATTGCTGCATGCTATATTATCTACTGTTTTGGACATTATTGGGCTTTATTATCCACTTCTATATTATCTTTGGGACTAACCTATTAACCGGAGGCCCATCCCAGAATTGTTGTTTTTTGCCTGTTTTAGGGTTTCGAAGAAAAGGAATATCAAATGGAATGAAACCTTCGGGAACGTGATTTTCTCAATGAACAAGACCCGGAGACTTGGACCCTACGTCAAGAAAGGAAACAGGAGGGCACGAGGTAGGGGTGCGCACCCACCCCCACCAGGCGCGCCCTGCACCCTCGTGGGCCCCCTGTTGCTCCACCGACATACTCCTTCCTCCTATATATATCCACGTACCCCCAAACAATCAGATACGGAGCCAAAACCCTAATTCCACCGCCGTAACTTTCTATATCCACGAGATCGCATCTTGGGGCCTGTTCCGAAGCTCCGCCGAAGGGGAATCGATCACGGAGGGCTTCTACATCAACACCATAGCCCCTCCGATGAAGTGTGAGTAGTTCACCTCACACATACGGGTCCATAGTTAGTAGCTAGATGGCTTCTTCTCTCTTTTTGGATCTCAATACAATGTTCTCCCCCTCTCTTGTGGAGATCTATTCGATGTAATCTTCTTTTTGCGGTGTGTTTGTTGAGGCCGATGAATTGTGGGTTTATGATCAAGTCTATCTATGAATAATATTTGAATCTTCTCTGAATTCTTTTATGTATGATTAGTTATCTTTGCAAGTCTCTTCGAATTATTAGTTTGGTTTGGCCTACTAGATTGATCTTTCTTGCAATGGGAGAAGTGGTTAGCTTTGGGTTCAATCTTGCAGTGTCCTTTCCCGGTGACAGTATGTAACATCCCAAATTTTTAATTTGGAATTTTTACATTAGATCATCATGCATATCATATTTTATTTTGCATTTTGGTTGATCCTAGAAATTCTATGCAACTCAATGACCCACGGAGAGAGTTGGGGATTTCGTTATTTTCATATTTGAGTTCTCTCAAATTTTGAGAATAGGATCATTTGATTTTATTTATTTTATCATCAATTATTTCTATTACAAAAATATGAGAGAGAGAATAAAATGACTTTCCCAAAATAAAGAAATATTGAGGATTTAATAATAAAATCAAATAAGATTTATTTTCGGAGTTTTTCGGTGTTTTATTTGAATTTAGGAAAAATGTGCGTTTTTCAAAATTGCATTTAGGGCCCAAATAAATGTTCACCTTGTGCGGTTTGATTTTAGAAGCCCGTGAAAATTTATTTCAGAATTTTTGGAGTCCATTTAGTATTTCTTTTTATTTTTCTTCCGAGCGGAATAATTAAAAAAACAAACCGACTTCGGGCCGTACCCGAGCGGGACACCGCCCGGGGGCAGCCTTTAAATAGCGCCGCCCCGAGCCGCCCCAGCCCATCAGCCCCGCCTCGATCCGCGCGCGCCGTCATCCGGCGCCGCCGCCGCCGGATTCCGCCGCCCGAGGTTCGTCGCGCATCGTTTTCCGTGCCAAAAAAGAGAAAAAAATTCGGCGTTCGTCGTTTTTCTTTTTCTCGGATTAAATCCGCGATTTTTCAGATCGTGATTCCTGATCCGATTTTCGTTTTAGTTTATCTTTTCGCTCGTTTATCGGAATCAGGCGATTCAAGCGCCTAGAGTTTCGTTTCGAAACCCTTTATCCGTTTAACCAACTTAAACAAGATTTTGCTACTGTAAAAGTTTCCCTAGATCCATATTACTAAAACGAAGTTGTTTTCTTTCGCCGTTTGACTTTCGTTGTTTCGTTCGATTTGATTCTTTTTGCCAACCGGAGTTCTTAAGTTGAACCTTCTGGTTAGATCTCTTATTTGAGTTTTACCTGTGCATTAGATGAGTACTTATTGTATGCTTGTTTGTTTGTCTATGATAGAATACCCGGAGTGCGCCGGCGAATCGTTAGATTTCGCGGATCATCAGCAAGGCAAGTAACACTTTGATCATACCTTTTCTACTACCCAGTTTTATTGCATTAGATCAATCCTCACACATTGCATGATTAGAATCTAATTAGATTGTGGGATGGGAAGTAGATGAGGTAGTACCTATTACCTGTTTATTATCAAACCTTTGGGAGTTACTTCTACGTTTGCTTATTATTGCTATGCTATGCTAGTAGACGTGGATTGGGTGAGTGATATCCATGACAGATGTGAGTTTGTTAATTAATGGTTTATCTAAGGTGGCAACTTAAACACACATCTGGGTGGATTGAGGCACCTGGGTATTCCAGGACTTGCCTGTTTTCTTTTGGACCACCACCCGGGCTCAAAGGTATCATGAGACTATTCATACTAGAAACTTCCGTGTGCAGCCACAAGCTATTATGGGCTCTAGCATAGTTGACTAAGTTGTGCGAACTCTTATAGTGGTAGACTAGCAGATGTAGGGGATGTAGGTGGTACGGTCTACCCGATCATAAGGTGCTAGCGCTTCTGAAAGACTATGTCTCGGTCATCCGTCTTCTCAAACACCATGTAGTGCAAGAAACGAAACGGAGGCGATCGAGTCTTGTGGGGAAAAGTGCGCAAACCTCTGCAGAGTGTAATAAACTAATCATGGTTAGCCGTGTCCCCGGTTATGGACATCTTGAGTATCTAGTACCTGGATTTTCATGTGAATCTCAACATGTTACTCTAAATTAATTTTGTTGGGTTATGTTTAATGACGATGCTTAATTGGGATTGAGAATGATGTCAACCATTCTCAATGTTTAACAACCACCATGATAGTAATTAAATTTTATTCCTTTGAAGTAGGGAAAAAATTGGCTTCACGCAAAATTGTAACCATAGAGCTTTCCACCAGCCAAATATGCATATAGTATAGCTGTTTCATTCCATTACTCTCTATGTGTTACCTTGCCAGCGTATTCCATGTGCTGACCCGTTTCGGGCTGCAACGTTAATGTTGCAGACTCTTCGGACAATGATTAAGGAGTCTTTAGGTCGTGGTTCTATACTCAATGATGCCGTTGGAGTTGATGGACTCACTTATCTTCCAAGCCTTCCGCTGTTATCGTTATTAGATGGCCTTAAGCCATATTTATTTGTAATAAGTTCTCTATGGAGACATTCAATGTAATAAGTGTGTGATTGCTACTCTGCTATAAATCCTCCGAGTACTGTGTGGTGTCAGCATTACTGATCCAGGGATGACACCGGAGCACAGAGATCAGACTGTTTGAGGTCTGGTCGCTATAGAGATGGTATCAGAGCCCACGCTGACTGTAGGACACGACCACTAAGTTAGAGACCTAGATCACTATTCACTCTCTTCTCTTCTGACCTCTCATCTTTTCTACTCTTTAGGATGGCAGATGCAAGGAACAAGTTCACGCAACCGGATGAAGATACACCCTTTGGACGACACTTGAAGGAAGTCACTAGATACCTGAACATAGGAGTACCAAGATTCACGGGAACCTACAACGCCACTTTACCAGAAGAAGAGCGCTGGATGATTCAAGTTCAAGTTCCAGGAAGGACGTTCATGCTAGTCACTAAGTCCATAGAGTTTTCTTTTGATGCACCAACTTGGAGTCTAGGAAAGAGCATGGCAGCTCACATTGCCATGGGACGCATTGGAGAAGTCTACCGCAAGGATCTCAAGGATACTATCTACCAGATTTGTGGGCGCCGAGATGAGCACTAGGAGATGATCAGCACCAGGAAGGATAGATCAATTGCAGCTTTTATCCAGGAGCTAAACCAACACATTCGACGACAGGAGAACCAGATGTGCACCGACATGATAGATCTGAAGAAGGCTAAGACTAGAATCAAGGGACTGGAGGAAGAACTCAAGGCTACACGAGAAGATTATGAAGAAGAAATTGAAGTATTGGTGGAGAAGAATGACGACCTGATCAAGAAGATTGGAATATTTATGGGAGACCCAACGCCAGTAGATGAAGACGAAGAACCCCAGGAGATTAGCCCGGAAGACTACATCATCATCGACGGCACCGACTCGGAAGAAGATAGTAGCGATGATGACTATGTTGATGAAGCTGGAGCAGATATTATGGAGTCAATGACCGTAGAATATTTCTAGTAGACCACCTCATCAGTAGTAGTAGTCCACCATGTAAATATAGTAGTCTGAGCACTTTTGCGATAGTTAGATCGATTGTATGCCTTTGTTTGATTGATTGAAGTGAATTGTTTGCTTTTGCCTCATGTGCATATGGGTAGTGTTTTCTCTTTAGACCCCCTCTATTCTTATATCTCATCTTTTCTAAACCCTTAGATGCCTGTGAGACGTGACCCTGGATTTGCCTTTCCACCGGAGATCACCCAGTTGATCCAGCAGTAGAACACATTGATGCAGTTGCTAGTCCAGAATCAGAATCAGGGGAACAACAACAACAACCCACCACCACCACCACCTGTTGACCACTTAGCCCATTTTCTTAGGCTGAATCCGCCAGTGTTTTCTAGTAGCACCGAGCCGATAGTAGCAGATGATTGGCTCTGCAAGACAGCTAGGGAGTTGACCACAGCAGGATGCACAGATGCGGAGAAGGTGAAGTTTGCCGCACATCAGTTAGAAGGACCCACAGCATCATGGTGGGAGAATTTCACAGCCACTTTCCCTGTAGACACTATCACATGGGACCAGTTTCAGCAGGCTTTTCATACTGCACATGTTTCAGCAGGAGCTATGGCCATGAAGAAGCGTGAGTTTCGCAACTTGCGCCAAGGAGGAAGGACAGTTGGCCAGTATGTGGAGGAATTTAGTAAGGTAGCACGTTATGCCCCAGATGACGTCGCTACGGATGCAGCTAAGCAGGAGAAATTTCTGGAAGGACAGAATGATGAGTTGAGCATGTAGTTGATGGTAGCAACCTTCAACAACTACCAGGAGTTGGTAGATTGTGCTCTTATGATTGAAGGGAAGCAGCAGCAAATGGAGAATCGCAAGAGGAAGTATGGACAAGGAAAGTACAATTCAGGAGCTCAGCGGAAGCCACGTTTTACCCCTAGACCGGGAGGACATTTTTAGCATACCCATGGAGTAGGTAGCTCGCACAAACACAATGGCACCAAGAATGGTAATGGCAATGGAGGAAGCAACGGCCAGAATCGCACCAACCCCTCAACCCCAGCCAAGAAGGACTTGAGCCAAGTCACTTGCTTTAAGTGTTCGAAGACAGGACATTATGCAAATGAATGTCCTGAATTACAAAATGGAAATAGCAATGGAAGTTCTGGAAAGAAGCCGAACCCTGTCAATAGGGGACAAGTGAACCACGTTACCGTGGAGGAGGTTGAAGCTCAGCCCGATGCAGTAATAGGTAAGTTTTTGGTTAAGTCATTTACTGCACTCGTTCTTTTTGATACTGGCGCATCGCATTCATACATCTCAAGGGGATTTGTGGATAAGTATAACCTACCAACCCAAGCCCTTAGGTCACCCATGTTAGTAACCTCGCCCGGAGCAGAGCATGTGGCTAGTCTATGGTGTGATCGGTTACCATTAAGGATTGGTAACTATGTTTTTCCCTCAGACCTAATAGTATTGGAATCTCAAGGATTGGATGTGATATTAGGCATGGATTGGTTATCAAAGTATGAAGGGAATATTGAATGTGCTAGTAAGTCAATTTTGCTTATCACACCAGAAGGGAGAAGGATCAAGTATGTATCCCGGCATGTGCTAAAGAGGACTCAAGTAAATTGCCTAACAGGAGTTGTGCAGGAGGAAGTACTAGTGGCAAGGGATTTTCCTGATGTATTTCCATAAGAGTTGCCAGACATGCCACCGGATAGAGATATTGAGTTTTTGATTGAGCTATTGCCAGGCATAGGGCCAATATCAAAGAGACCATATAGGATGCCAGCAAAGGATTTGGTGGAAATTAAGAAGCAGATTAAGGAGTTACTGGATAAGGGATATATTCGCCCAAGTTCTTCACCTTGGGGATCGCCAGTACTTCTAGTGGAGAAGAAGGATGGATCGTTAAGGATGGTTGTTGATTATCGAGGATTGAATGAAGTAACGATCAAGAACAAGTACCCACTACCAATGATCAACGATCTGTTTGATCGATTGCAAGGAGCTAAGGTATTTTCCAAGATCGATCTGCGATCAGGATACCACCAGTTGAAGATTCAAGAACAGGATATTCCGAAGACAGCTTTTACCACTAGGTATGGGCTGTACGAGTATATCGTTATGTCATTTGGTCTGACTAACGCACCTGCCTATTTTATGAACATGATGAACAAAGTGTTTATGGAGTTTTTGGATAAGTTCGTCATAGTGTTCATTGATGATATCCTGGTTTATTCGAAGAATGAAGAGGAACATAAGGATCATTTGTGTTTGGTACTTGGAAAGCTCAGAGAACATCAATTATATGCCAAGTTCAGCAAATGTGAGTTTTGGTTGAAGGAAGTAGGATTCCTCGGACATGTTATATCTGGAGAAGGTATAGCAGTAGATCCCGCCAAAGTTGAAACCATGACCAAGTGGGAAGCCCCAACAACAGTTGGAGAGATCCGGAGTTTTCTTGGACTCGCAGGATACTACCGGAGATTTATTGAGAATTTCTCAGAGATTGCGAAGCCTATGACGGAGTTATTAAAGAAAGATACCAAGTTCATATGGACAGAGGAATGTGAGGCTAGTTTCCAGGAGTTGAAGGAACGTTTGGTTACCTCACCAGTGTTGATTTTGCCAGACCAGACCAAGGATTATGAGGTGTATTGCGACGCTTCACGTCGAGGACTTGGAGCAGTGCTTATGCAGGAAGGGAGAGTTGTTTCATATGCCTCAAGACAACTGAAGCCTCATGAGTTGAATTATGCTAGGCATGATTTGGAGTTAGCAGCCGTAGTGCATGCATTGAAAACATGGAGACATTTCCTCATTGGAAATCATTGTGAGGTGTACACGGATCATAAGAGTTTGAAGTACATATTCACGCGGAAGGAGTTGAATCTCAGACAAAGGAGATGGTTGGAGCTTATCAAGGATTATGATATGAAATTGCATTATCACCCCGGAAAGGCTAATGTAGTAGCAGACGCATTAAGCCGCAAGAGCCATGTCAATACGTTAATGACGGGAGAAATACCAAGGGAGCTAGCCGAAAATCTCCGTGAACTATGTTTGGAAATAGTTCCGAGAGGCTATGTAGAAGCATTGGAGATTCAGTCAACCTTGATAGATAAAATCAGGGAAGCTCAGAAAGCTGACAAAGAGATTGCCGCTATAAAGGAGAAACTGAGCAAAGGTAAAGCTAAAGGATTTCGTGAGGATGAGCACGACACCCTATGGTTTGAAGACCGTGTTTACGTGCCCAATGACCCAGAGATCAGGAAGTTGATTTTGCAAGAGGCACACGACTCACCATATTCAATTCACCCAGGAAACACCAAGATGTATTTGGATTTGAAGGATATTTTCTAGTGGACCGGAATGAAGAAGGATATTGCGGAGTATGTAGCAGTTTGTGATGTATGTCAGAGAGTAATGGCAGAGCATCAGAAGCCAGCAGGATTATTACAACCATTGCTGATACCCGAATGGAAGTGGGATAAGCTAGGCATGGATTTTATCACGGGATTGCCCAGGACTCGTTCAGGCTATGACTCGATTTGGGTTGTAGTTGATCGATTGACGAAAGTAGCTCATTTCATCCCAATAAAGACCACTTACACCAGTGCTAAGTTGGCAAAGATATACATGACCAGGATCGTATGTCTGCATGGAGTTCCAAGGAGTATCGTGTCAGATAGAGGAACCCAGTTTACCTCAAAGTTCTGGAAGCAGTTGCACGAAACTTTGGGAACCAGGCTAGAATTCAGTACAGCTTTTCATCCACAGACAGATGGACAGACCGAGAGAGTCAATCAGATTTTGGAGGATATGCTGAGAGCTTGTGCGCTAGATTACGGATCTAGTTGGGACGATAATTTGCCATATGCAGAGTTCTCTTACAACAACAGTTACCAAACTAGTTTGAAGATGGCCCCTTTTGAAGCTTTGTATGGAAGGAGGTGCAGGACACCGTTGTCGTGGGATGAAGTTGGAGACCGCCAGTTGTTTGATCCTGACTTGATTAAAGAGTCTGAACAGAAGGTGAAGTTGATTCATGATAGGCTCAAGGTAGCCCAGTCCAGACAGAAGAGTTATGCAGATTCTAAATGCAAGGAGACAGTTTACGAAGTTGGAGATAGAGCTTATCTTCGAGTATCACCACTTCGGGGAACAAAGCACTTTGGAGTTAAAGGGAAGTTAGCACCACGATTTGTAGGACCATATCGAGTTTTGGAACGTATGGGAGAAGTAGCCTACAAGTTGGAATTGCCCGAAGGATTGTCAGGAGTACATGATGTGTTCCATGTTTCTCAGTTAAAGAAATGTCACGCGGAGATGGCTGACATACCGTTGAGAGAGATAGTGCCGTTGGAAACTATTCAGTTGGATAACGATTTGACCTACGAGGAGAAACCAGTTAAGATCCTCGAGTTTGCCAGCCGAGTTACCCACAGCAAGGTTATCAGGTTTTGCAAGGTTCAGTGGAGCCACCACACAGAGGATGAAGCCACCTGGGAGCGAGAGGAAGATTTGCTCAAAGACCACCCTCACCTATTTTCTAGCCAACCCGAATCTCGAGGGCGAGATTCATCTTAAGGGGGGTAGGTTTGTAACATCCCAAATTTTCAATTTGGAATGTTATACATTAGATCATCATGCATATCATATTTTATTTTGCATTTTGGTTGATCCTAGAAATTCTACACAACTCAATGACCCACGGAGAGAGTTGGGGATTTCGTTATTTTCATATTTTAGTTCTCTCAAATTTTGAGAATAGGATCATTTGATTTTATTTATTTTATCATCAATTATTTCTATTACAAAAATATGAGAGAGGGAATAAAATGACTTTCCCAAAATAAAGAAATATTGAGGATTTAATAATAAAATCAAATAAGATTTTATTTCGAAGTTTTTCGGTGTTTTATTTGAATTAGGAAAAATGTGCGTTTTTCAAAATTGCATTTAAGACCCAAATAAATGTTCACCTTATGCGGCTTGATATTAGAAGCCCGTGAAAATTTATTTCGGAACTTTTGGAGTCCGTTTAGTATTTCTTTTTATTTTTCTTCCGAGCGGAATAATTAAAAAAATGAACCGACTTCGGGCCGTACCAGAGCGGGACACCGCCCGGGGGCAACCTTTAAATAGCGCCGCCCCGCCTCGATCCGTGCGCGCCGTCGTCTGCCGCCGCCGCCGCCGGATTCCGCCGCCCGAGGTTCGTTGCGCCTCATTTTCCGTGCCGAAAAAAGAGAAAAAAATCAGCGTTCATCGTTTTTCTTTTTCTCGGATTAAATCCGCGATTTTTCTGATCGCGATTCGTGATCCGATTTTCGTTTTAGTTTAACTTTTCGCTCGTTTATCGGAATCAGGCGATTCAAGCGCCTAGAGTTTCTTCTCGAAACCCTTTATCCGTTTAACCAACTTAAACAAGATTTTGCTACTGTAAAATTTGCCCTAGATCCAGATTACTAGAACGAAGTTGTTTTCTTTCGCTGTTTGACTTTCGTTGTTTCGTTCGATTTGATTCTTTTTGCCAACCGGAGTTCTTAAGTTGAACCTTCTGGTTAGATCTCTTATTTGAGTTTTACCTGTGCATTAAATGAGTACTTATTGTATGCTTGTTTGTTTGTCTATGATAGAATACCCGGAGTGTGCCGCCTGTTACTTCGAATCGTTAGATTTCGCGGATCATCAGCAAGGCAAGTAACACTTTGATCATACCTTTTCTACTACCCAGTTTTATTGCATTAGATCAATCCTCACACATTGCATGATTAGAATCTAATTAGATTGTGGGATGGGAAGTAGATGAGGTAGTACCTATTACCTGTTTATTGTCAAACCTTTGGGAGTTTCTTCTACGTTTGCTTATTATTGCTATGCTATGCTAGTAGACGTGGATTGGGTGAGTGATATCCATGACAGATGTGAGTTTGTTAATTAATGGTTTATCTAAGGTGGCAACTTAAACACACATCTGGGTGGATTGAGGCACCTGGGTATTCCAGGACTTGCCTGTTTTCTTTTGGACCGCCACCCGGGCTCAAAGGTATCATG
The DNA here is from genome assembly GCF_002162155.2 of Triticum dicoccoides. Taxonomy (NCBI): domain Eukaryota; kingdom Viridiplantae; phylum Streptophyta; class Magnoliopsida; order Poales; family Poaceae; genus Triticum; species Triticum dicoccoides. The sequence goes on along the minus strand of NC_041386.1, from coordinate 453,267,094 downwards.
AGACTATTCATACTAGAAACTTCCGTGTGCAGCCACAAGCTATTATGGGCTCTAGCATAGTTGACTAAGTTGTGCGAACTCTTACAGTGGTAGACTAGCAGATGTAGGGGATGTAGGTGGTATGGTCTACCCGATCATAAGGTGCTAGCGCTTCTGAAAGACTATGTCTCGGTCATCCGTCTTCTCAAACACCATGTAGTGCGAGAAACCAAACGGAGGTGATCGAGTCTTGTGGGGAAAAGTGCGCAAACCTCTGCAGAGTGTAATAAACTAATCATGGTTAGCCGTGTCCCCGGTTATGGACATCTTGAGTATCTAGTACTTGGATTTTCATGTGAATCTCAACATGTTACTCTAAATTAATTTTGTTGGGTTATGTTTAATGATAATGCTTAATTGGGATTGAGAATGTTGTCAACCATTCTCAATGTTTAACAACCACCATGATAGTAATTAACTTTTATTCCTTTGAAGTAGGGAAAAATTGGTTTTACGCAAAATTGTAACCATAGAGCTTTCCACCAGCCAAATATGCATATAGTATAGCTGTTTCATTCCATTACTCTCTATGTGTTACCTTGCCAGCATATTCCATGTGCTGACCCGTTTCGGGCGGCAACGTTAATGTTGCAGACTTTTCAGACGATGATTAAGGAGTCTTTAGGTCATGGTTCTATACTCAATGATGCTGTTGGAGTTGATGGACTCACTTATCTTCCAAGCCTTCCGCTGTTATCATTATTAGATGGCCTTAAGCCATATTTATTTGTAATAAGTTCTCTATGGAGACATTCGATGTAATAAGTGTGTGATTGCTACTCTGCTATAAATCCTCCGAGTACTGTGTGGTGTCAGCATTACTGATCCAGGGATGACAGCGGAGCACAGAGGTCAGACTGTTTGAGGTCTGGTCGCTACATAGTAAGGGCAGCAAGGCATGCATTGTATTGTTGCCATCGAGGATAACAAGATGGGGTTTTCTTCACAGTGCATGAGTCTATCCCTCTACATCATGTCATCTTGCTTAAGGCGTTACTCTGTTTTTAACTTAATACTCTAGATGCATGCTGGATAGCGGTCGATGAGTGGAGTAATAGTAGTAGATGCAGGCAGGAGTCGGTCTACTTGTCTCGGACGTGATGCCTATATACATGATCATACCTAGATATTCTCATAACTATGCTCAATTCTGTCAATTGCTCAATAGTAATTTGTTCACCCACCGTAGAATACTTATGCTCTTGAGAGAAGCCACTAGTGAAACCTATGGCCCCCGGGTCTATCTTTATCATATTGATCTCCTACTACTTAGTTATTTCCTTTTCTATTTACTTTGTCTTTATCTTACTTCGCATCTTTATCATAAAAATACCAAAAATATTATCTTGTCATATCTATCAGATCTCACTCTCGTAAGTGGTCCTATAGGGATTGACAACCCCTATTTGCATTGGTTGCGAGGATTTATTTGTTTTGTGCAGGTGCGAGGGACTTGCGCGTAGCCTCCTACTGGATTGATACCTTGGTTCTCAAAAACTAAGGGAAATACTTACGCTACTTTGCTGCATCATCCCTTCCTCTTCGGGGAAAACCAACGCAGTGCTCAAGAGGTAGCAAGAAGGATTTCTGGCGCCGTTGCCGGGGAGGTCTACGCAAAAGTCAACATACCAAGTACCCATCACATATCCTTATCTCCCGCATTACATTATTTGCCATTTGCCTCTCGTTTTCCTCTCCCCCACTTCACAATTGCCGTTTCATTTGCCCTCTCTCTCTATCAGTCCTCTCTATTTGCCTCTTTTTGTTCGCTTGCTTTTTGTTTGCTTGTGTGTTAGTTTTCTTGCTTGTCACGATGGCTCTACCTAAATTTGGTGACCTTCACCTTAAAAGATTAGAAGAGATCGAAAGCAATGTCAGGAGTTTCATGGTCTTGCAATTTGAACATAATAGTTTCTTCAGAAACGAGTTTAAAGAACAGAAAAGTTTTATGAGTTTTATGAATAAAGAGCTTGATGATATGTCTAAAGAATTCGATGGTTTAAGATCCCAAATTGCTCATCCTGAGAAATTATCTGCTGAAATTTCGGATAGGCAGGTTACCTTAGTTAATAAGATGGCCGCTAAACCAGATTGCTATGAAAATAAAGATGAAGATCTAAAAGTTATTGATGTGTCACCTATTAAATCTTTGTTTTGCAATATGAATCTTGATAATGATGGGACTGAATATGATCCACCTTTACCTAGAAGGCGTTCCAAGAATTCGGAATTTGTTGATCTTGATGCTAAATTTGATGAAAGTGGGATTGAAGAAATTAAAACCCTAGATGTTGCTATACCCACTATTATGGATTTCAAGGAATTTAACTATGAATTTTGCTCTTTGATTGATTGTATTTCCTTGTTGCAATCCGTGCTAAATTCTCCTCACGCTTATAGTCAAAATAAAGCGCTTACTAAACATATCGTTGATGCCTTGATGCAATCTTATGAAGAAAAACTTGAATTAGAAGTTTCTATCCCTAGAAAACTTTATGATGAGTGGGAACAAACTATTAAAATTAAAATTAAAGATCATGAATGCTATGCTTTATGTGATTTCGGTGCTAGTGTTTCCACGATTCCAAAGACTTTGTGTGATTTGTTAGGTTTCCGTGATTTTGATGATTGCTCTCTAAACTTGCACCTTGCGGATTCCACTATTAAGAAACCTATGGGAAGAATTAATGATGTTCTTATTGTTGCAAATAGGAATTATGTACCCATAGATTTTATTGTTCTTGACATAGATTGCAATCCTTCATGTCCTATTATTCTTGGTAGAGCTTTCCTTAGAACGATTGGTGCAATTATTGATATGAAGGAAGGAAATATTATATTCCAATTTCCATTAAGGAAAGGCATGGAACACTTCCCTAGAAATAAAATTAAATTACCTTATGAATCTATTATGAGAGCCACTTATGGATTGCCTACCAAAGATGGCAATACCTAGATCTATTCTTGCTTGTTATGCCTAGCTAGGGACGTTAAACGATAGCGCTTGTTGGGAGGCAACCCAATTTTCTTTTTATTCCTTGATTTTTTATCCTGTTTACTAATAAATAATTTATCTAGCTTAGGTTTTGGTTGTGTTTTTTTTGTGTTTAATTAGTGTTTATGCCACGTAGAACCGTTGGGAAGACTTGGGGAAGTCTTGTTGAACTTGCTGTAAAAAACAGAAACTTTAGCGCTCACGAGAACTTCTGTCATTTTTATTTGGAAAGTGATATTTAGTTAATTATTTGTTAAGATGATTAATAGATAAATTCCACACGTCCATAAATTTATTTTAGAATTTTTGGGGTTCCAGATCTTGCGCTAGCTACAGATTACTACAGACTGTTCTGTTTTTGACAGATTCTGTTTTTCGTGTGTTGTTTGCTTATTTTGATGAATCTATGGCTAGTAAAATAGTTTATAAGCCATAGAGAAGTTGGAATACAGTAGGTATAACACCAATATAAATAAATAATGAGTTCATTACAGTACCTTGAAGTGGTCTTTTATTTTCTTTCGCTAACGGAACTCACGAGATTTTCTACTTTAAGTTTTGTGTTGTGAAGTTTTCAAGTTTTGGGTAAATATTTGATGGATTATGGAACAAGGAGTGGCAAGAGCCTAAGCTTGGGGATGCCCATGGCACCCCCAAGATAATCTAAGGACACATAAAAGCCAAAGCTTGGGGATGCCCCGGAAGGCATCCCCTCTTTCGTCTACTTATATCGGTAACTTTACTTGGAGCTATATTTTTATTTGCCACATGATATGTGTTTTGCTTAGAGCGTCTTGTATGATTTGAGTCTTTGCTTGTTAGTTTACCACAATCATCCTTGCTGTACACACCTTTTGAGAGAGCCATACATCATTTGGAATTTGTTAGAATACTCTATGTGCTTCGCTTATATCTTTTGAGTTATATAGTTTTGCTCTAGTACTTCACTTATATGTTTTAGAGCATGGTGGTGGATTTGTTTTATAGAAACTATTGATCTCTCATGCTTCACTTAGATTATTTTGAGAGTCTTAATATCATGGTAATTTGCTTGAAATCCTAATATGCTAGGTGTTCAAGATTAGTAAAATTTTCTTAAGAGTGTTTTGGATACTAAGAGAAGTTTGATGCTTGATGATTGTTTTGAGATATGTAGGTAATAATATCAAAGTCGTGCTAGTTGAGTAGTTGTGAAATTGAGAAATACTTGTGTTGGAGTTTGCAAGTCCCGTAGCATGCACGTATGGTAAACGTTATGCAACAAATTTGGAACATGAGGTGTTATTTGATTGTCTTCCTTACGAGTGGCGATCGGGGACGAGCGATGGTCTTTTCCTACCAATCTTCCCCCTAGGAGCATGCGCGTAGTATCAAGGTTTCTGATGACTTGTAGATTTTTGCAATAAGTATGTGATTTCTTTATGACTAATATTTAGTCCATGGATTATACGCACTCTCACCCTTCCATCCTTGCTAGCCTCTTTGCTACCGTGCATTGCCCTTTCTCACATTGAGAGTTGGTGCAAACTTCGCCGGTGCATCCAAACCCCGTGATATGATACACTCTTTCACACATAAACCTCCTTATATCTTCCTCAAAACAGCCACCATACCTACCTATTATGGCATTTCCATAGCCATTCCGAGATATATTGCCATGCAACTTTCCATCATTCAGTTCATCATGACACATTTATCATCGTCATATTGCTTAGCATGATCATGTAGTTGACATAGTATTTGTGGTAAAGCCACCGTTCATAATTCTTTCATACATGTCACTCTTGGTCCATTGCATATCTCGGTACACCGCCGGAGGCATTCATATAGAGTCATCTTTTGTTCTAGTATCGAGTTGTAAATAAATAGAAGTGTGATGATCATCATTTTCTAGAGCATTTCCCAAGTGAGGAAAGGCCCCCAAAAAAGAAAAGGCCCCCAAAAAAGAGAAAGGCCATGAAAAAGAGGAAAGGCGCAAAGAAAAAAAAGAAAAAAAATGAGAGAAAAAGAGAGAAGGGACAATGTTACTATCCTTTGCCACACTTGTGCTTCAAAGTAGCACCTTAATCTTCATGTTAGAGAGTCTCTTGTTTTGGCACTTTCATATACTAGTGGGAATTTTTCATTATAGAACTTGGCTTGTATATTCCAACAATGGGCCTCCTCAAGTGCCCTAGGTCTTCGTGAGCAAGCAAGTTGAATGCACACCCACTAGTTTCTTTTGTTGATCTTTCATACATTTATTGCTCTAGTGAATCCGTTGCATGGCAAGCCCTACTCCTTGCATTAACATCAATCGGTGGGCATCTCCCTAGCCCATTGATCAGCCTCGTTGATGTGATACTTTTTCCCTTTTTGTCCTCTCCACATAACCCCCCTCATTATATTCTATTCCACCCATAGTGCTATGTCCATGGCTCGCGCTCATATATTGCATGAAAGTTTATAGGTTTGAGATTACTAAAGTATGAAACAATTGCTTGGCTTGTCATGGGGGTTGTGCATGATGAGAGCATTCTTGTGTGACGAAGATGAAACATGACTAAACTATATGATTTTGTAGGGATGAACTTTCTTTGGCCATGTTATTTTGAGAAGACATAATTGCTTAGTTAGTATGCTTGAAGTATTATCATTTTTATTTCAATATGAACTTTTGTCTTGAATCTTTTGGATCTGAATATTCATACCACAATTAAGAAGAATTACATTAAAATTATGCCAAGTAGCACTCCGCATAAAAAATTCTGTTTTTTATCATTTACCTACTCGAGGACGAGCAGGAATTAAGCTTGGGGATGCTTGATACGTCTCCACGTATCTATAATTTTTGATTGCTCCATGCTATATTATCTACTGTTTTGGACATTATTGGGCTTTATTATCCACTTTTATATTATTTTTGGGACTAACCTATTAACCGGAGGCCCAGCCCAGAATTGTTGCTTTTTGCCTGTTTTAGGGTTTCGAAGAAAAGGAATATCAAATGGAATGAAACCTTCGGGAACGTGATTTTCTCAACGAACAAGACCCGGAGACTTGGACCCTATGACAAGAAAGGAAACAGGAGGCCACGAGGTAGGGGGCGCGCCCACCCCCACCAGGCGCGCCCTCCACCCTCTTGGGCCCCCTGTTCCTCCACAGACGTACTCCTTCCTCCTATATATATCCACGTACCCCCAAACAATCAGAGACAGAGCCAAAACCCTAATTCCACCACCGTAACTTTCTGTATCCACGAGATCCCATCTTGGGGCCTGTTCCGGAGCTCCGCCGAAGGGGGCATCGATCACGGAGGGCTTCTACATCAACACCATAGCCCCTCCGATGAAGTGTGAGTAGTTCACCTCAGACCTACGGGTCCATAGTTAGTAGCTAGATGGCTTCTTCTCTCTTTTTGGATCTCAATACGATGTTCTCCCCCTCTCTTGTGGAGATCTATTCGATGTAATCTTCTTTTTGCGGTGTGTTTGTTGAGACCGATGAATTGTGGGTTTATGATCAAGTCTATCTATGAATAATATTTGAATCTTCTCTGAATTCTTTTATGTATGATTGGTTATCTTTGCGAGTCTCTTCGAATTATCAGTTTGGTTTGGCCTACTAGATTGATCTTTCTTGCAATAGGAGAAGTGCTTAGCTTTGGGTTCAATCTTGCGGTGTCCTTTCTCGGTGACAGTAAGGGCAGCAAGGCACGTATTGTATTGTTGCCATCGAGGATAACAAGATGGGGTTTTCTTCATATTGCATGAGTCTATCCCTCTACATCATGTCATCTTGCTTAAGGCGTTACTCTGTTTTTAACTTAATACTCTAGATGCATGCTGGATAGCGGTCGATGAGTGGAGTAATAGTAGTAGATGCAGGCAGGAGTCGGTCTACTTGTCTCGGACGTGATGCCTATATACATGATCATACCTTGATATTCTGATAACTATGCTCAATTCTGTCAATTGCTCAACAGTAATTTGTTCACCCACCGTAGAATACTTATGGTCTTGAGATAAGCCTCTAGTGAAACCTATGGCCCCCGGGTCTATCTTTATCATATTGATCTCCTACTATTTAGTTATTTCCTTTGCTATTTACTTTGTCTTTATCTTACTTTGCATCTTTATCATAAAAATACCAAAAATATTATCTTATCATATCTATCAGATCTCACTCTCGTAAGTGACCCTATAGGGATTGACAACCCCTATTTGCGTTGGTTGCGAGGATTTATTTGTTTTGTGCAGGTGCGAGGGACTCGCGCGTAGCCTCCTACTGGATTGATACCTTGGTTCTCAAAAACTAAGGGAAATACTTACGCTACTTTGCTGCATCATCCCTTCCTCTTCGGGGAAAACCAACGCAGTGCTTAAGAGGTAGCAAGAAGTCATAATGAAGACAGTGAAGGATGGACGGGAAGCCATCACAAGGGGTTGGCCTAGAGTCATGCACACATTACGCATGGAGGAGGGCACAATATGGGCATTCCGATTCACCTTCTCTAGCAACCAGAATGTCTTTCGCCTCTCTCTTTACAGTCTTTAGTACAACTGTGGTTCATCATTCTTTACTTGGTGCTTCTATAGTTCTTTAGTGTATGTACCTATGCATCGAATTAAGCATTCATGGTTGAACCTATATTTGTAATAAACATGGTTGGGTATGAAATAACTGATGGCCTACTTTCAAATTCAAAACATGTGATTTTAAAATTAGGGATTAATTAAGGGTTACACTGAACACGGTTTGCGAAAGCGAAACGTCTATGATAGACCTGGAGATCAAACACGTTTCTAGGATCCACTACGTGTGCGATCCATCTCCACTTCACACACGATCAGCCAAGAAAAAATGTGTGCAACTAACAACAACATCACACACAGTTCTTTCTTATTAAATGTTTGCGATAATCACCTTATCATGCACGCTTCGAAATTATCGACTGTTTGTGATGTTGTGCGCATCGCAAACGTTTGGGCATAGAAGAACGCTTGTGATGTACATACTAACGGAAACATATTCCTTGGATTGACTGTGTGGAATGTACATACGAATGGAAACGTTTAGTGGGGACTGACTTTGTGGGATGTACTTATGACCGGAAACAATTTTTCCTGTATAATTGTATTTTTAGCACTATTGTATGTATAACTGTATTTGAGCGCTGGCCGGTTGCACACGATCTCATTTTGCCGAGTGTGTGTGCCAGGAGGGCATATCCCCAACGGTTTTTGGGTCGTGTGGTAAGGACCCCCTATCACCGTCACTCACTTGGCGACGGTTCCGAATGCCCTCGCGGAAAGGGGTTAAAAACCATTTGTATAGCACCGACGCGTACCAGTGTCGACACCGTGGGTCGCCGACAAACGTTGAGATACTTGGTTTTGAAATTCCATTAAATCGAAAACTCGTCTAAAATTCATGAAACTTGGCATGCTATCATGGAATGGCACCAAAATGTTGTGGTAAACAAGTTGTCCCATTGGGGGCAGATTTGGGTATAAGCTTCTCACAAGCCAGAATTTCTCACAAGAAGCCTCATGCTTCTGGTAGGGGAACGTGTCACCTTTGTGGACGAAACGATATTCGTTGCCTCCTTTTGCTTTCAATTTTTTTCTAGTGTCAACATAGAACAACAGGATTATCTTTTAAATTCTGTAATTGGGGGGGGGGGTGTTTGGACAATTTTATAAATTAACTGAGTTTTCTAGGCATTTTATGTTCATAATTCAAATTTGAACTACATGCACATGCTCCAGTGCAGAAAAATGTGTTGAAAAATGAAATGTGTGTCTTTTGGTGCATGCTTAGGTCCCATGCAAGAAATGGGAATGAATTTGAAACACCTCGACACCGTCGCTCGGCCACAAACATTGAAATACATGGTTTTTAAATTCTAGTAATTCCAAAACTCGCCTGAAATACATGAAACTTGGCATGCTATCATGGAATGGCATGAACATGATGTGGTCAAAACAAATCCCATTTGGGTATAGGCTTCTCACAAACCAGAGTTCCTCAGAATAAGCCTCATGGTTCCGGTAGGGAACGTGTCATCTTTGTGTTTGAAACGATATCCATTGCCTCTCTTTCTTTCAATTTTTATCTAGTGTCAACATAGAACAACATGAGTGTCGTTTTAAATTTTGTACTTTTTTGCGATTTGTTAGGACATTTTTATACATTAACTGAGTTTTCTTGGCATTTTATGTGCATAATTCAAATTTGAACTACATGCTCATGCTCCTGCGCATAAAAATGGGTTGGAAAATAATGTGTGTCATTCGGTGCATGCTTAGGTCCCATGCTAGAAAAGGAATAAATTTCAAACACCTTGGCAATGTCGCTCGACCGCAAACATTGAGATATAGGGTTTTAAAATTATAGTAAATCCAAAACTTGTCTCAAATTCATGAAATTTGTCATGCTATCATGGAATGGCATCAACATGTTGTGGTAGAAAAATTGTCCCATTTGGGGTAGATTTGGGTATAACCTTCTCAGAAACCAAAGCTTCTCACACGAAGCCTCATGGTTCCGGTAGGGAACGTATGACCATTGTGGATGAAATGATATTGGCTGCCTCTTTTTTCTTTCAAATTTCCATCTAGTGGCGACATAGACCAACAGGAGTGTCATGTTAAAATTTCGATTTTTCTGGGTTCATTATGACATTTTTATAAATTAACCGAGTTTTTTAGGCAGTTTATGTGCATAATTCAAATCTGAACTACATGCACTTGCTCTAGTGTAGAAAATGGGTTGAAAAATCAAATGTGTGTCCTTGGGTGCATGCTCAGGACCCATGCAAGAAATAGGAATGAATTTCAAACACCTCAACACCGTTGCTTGCTGGCAAACATTGAGATACTTGGTATTTAAATTCTAGTAAATCCAAAACTTGTCTGAAATTCATGAAACTTGTCATCCTATCATGGAATGGCACCAACATGCTATGGTAGAAAAATTGTCCCATTTGGGGCAGGTTATGGTATACGCTCCTCACAAACCAGAGCTTCTCACAAGAAGCCTTGTGGTCCGGTGGGGAAGGTGTGTCACCTTTCCGGATGAAACAACATCTGTTACCCCTTCTTTCCTTGATTTTTTTCCAGATACAGCACACATCGACAGGAGTGTTATGTTAAATTTTGGAGTTATTCGGGGTTTTTTTTGGACATTTTTATACGTTAACCGAGTTTTCTAGGCATTTTATGTGCATAATTCAAATTTGAAATACGTGCACATGCTCCAGTGTAGAAAATTGGGTTGAAAAATCATATGTGTGTCCTTGGGTGCATGCTTAGGTCCCATGCAAGAAATGGGAATGAACTTCAAACACCTGGGCATCATGGCTCGGTCGATAACATTGAGATACTTGGTTTTAAAATTCTAGTAAATCCAAAACTCATCTGAAATTCATGAAACTTGGCATGTGCTATCATAGAATGGCACCACATGCTCTGTTATTTTTCATGTCCAATTTGATAGAAGGCGCATGAATTTGAAGGAAATATGCCCTAGAGGCAATAATAAAGTTATTATTTATTTCCTTATATCATGATAAATGTTTATTATTCATGCTAGAATTGTATTAACCGGAAACATAATACATGTGTGAATACATAGACAAACAGAGTGTCACTAGTATGCCTCTACTTGACTAGCTCGTTAATCAAAGATGGTTATGTTTCCTAACCATAGACAAAGGAGTTGTTATTTGATTAATGAGATCATATCATTAGTTGAATGATCTGATTGACATGACCCATTCCATTAGCTTAGCACCCGATCGTTTAGTATGTTGCTATTGCTTTCTTCATGACTTATACATGTTCCTATGACTATGAGATTATGCAACTCCCGTTTGCCGAAGGAACACTTTGTGTGCTACCAAACGTCACAACGTAACTGGGTGATTATAAAGGAGCTCTACAGGTGTCTCCAAAGGTACATGTTGGGTTGGCGTATTTCGAGATTAGGATTTGTCACTCCGATTGTCGGAGAGGTATCTCTGGGCCCTCTCGGTAATGCACATCACATAAGCCTTGCAAGCATTGCAACTAATATGTTAGTTGTGAGATGATGTATTACGGAACGAGTAAAGAGACTTGCCGGTAACGAGATTGAACTAGGTATTGGATACCGACGATCGAATCTCGGGCAAGTAACATACCGATGACAAAGGGAACAACGTATGTTGTTATGCGGTCTGACCGATAAAGATCTTTGTAGAATATGTAGGAGCCAATATGGGCATCCAGGTCCTGCTATTGGTTATTGACCAGAGATTTGTCTCAGTCATGTCTACATTGTTCTCGAACCATAGGGTCCGCACGCTTAACGTTACGATGACAATTATTATGAGTTTATGCATTTTGATGTACCAAAGTTAGTTCGGAGTCCCGGATATGATCACGGACATGACGAGGAGTCTCGAAATGGTCGAGACATAAAGATTGATATATTGGACGACTATATTCGGACACCGGAAGCGTTCCGGGGAAGTTTCGGATAAAACCGGGGGGTTACCGGAACCCCCCGGGGGGTTAATGGGCCTCATGGGCCTAAAGTGGAGAAGAGGAAGGGGCTGCCAGGGCAGGCCGCGCGCCCCCTCTCCCCCTAGTCCAAATTGGACAAGGAGGGAGGGGTGGAGCCCCCCCTTTCCTCCTCTCCTCCCCTCTCTCCTACTTGGACAAGGAAAGGGAGGGGAGTCCTACTCCCGGTAGGAGTAGGACTCCTCCTGCGCGCCTCCTCTAGGCCGGCCGCACCCCCCCTTGGATCCTTTATATACGGAGGCAGGGGGCACCCTAGAACACACAAGTTGATCTTCATGATCGTTCCTTAGCCGTGTGCGGTGCCCCCCTCCACCATGTTCCACATCGGTCATATCGTTGCAGTGCTTAGGCGAAGCCCTGCGCCGGTAGAACATCATCATCGTCACCACACCGTCGTGCTGACGGAACTCCTCCCCGATGCTTTGCTGGATCGGAGCCCGGGGAACGTCATCGAGCTGTACGTGTGCTAAGAACTCGGAGGTGCCGGAGTAACGGTGCTTGGATCGGTCGGATCGGGAAGACGTACGACTACTTCCTCTACGTTGTGTCAACGCTTCCATTGCGATCTACAAGGGTACGTAGATCATACTCTCCCCTCTCGTTGCTATGCATCACCATGATCTTGCGTGTGCGTAGGAATTTTTTTTGAAATTACTACGTTCCCCAACAGAATTAACATCCAACAAAGGCATTTTGAAAACAAATAGTTGTGTCGTTATATCTCAAATGTTTGTATAATTTAAATCGTGGGCGTTCTGTTAACCATTCACGCGACGTCACGCGTCAAACTTTTAATGGCTAGGAGGTGCCGTGTGGATAGTTGCTTGAGTAGACGGGAGGCATGTGAGTGCAGTCCACTGCGCAAGCTGGCCGAGAGGCGTGTAAGCAGTCCACTGATGTGCAGGCTCGTCGGGAAGCGTCCAAGTTGTACAGTGCACATGCTCATTGGGAAGCGAGCCCTTTGACTTCTATGGCTGTGCGCCCCCCTCGGCGTCCTGGGACTCCGCCCTTGACCACTACATCGTAGCTCCGCGAGTTATCGTCCTCCTGCACCGCGCCCGTCGATCGCGTGACGACAGGTTCTTTGATTTCCCAGTGAAGAACATTCTGAGCTGGCTTGAAAATTTCAACAATGGCGTCCCAGAGGACGACAACGACAACACCGGCGCAAAACGTCACCGCCGCAATTAGTATCTCGATCGTATGAATATAAATTCACAACGTTACTGAATGAAACCTATGGTTTGAATGTACATACTTATCAAATATATTAAAAAAACATTAGTGGTTTTCAAATTTAAAACACTCATCACAAACGATTTAGATAGAATACCCGTATGCAAACCGAGAGCTTTCTCAGTAAGCCAAGGGAAAATGTGCCGCGCAGGATTTGTGCATCTCTCCATTGCAAACGTTTTAGATAGAACACCTGTATGGAAAGTGAGAGCTATGGTCATTCCCCACTAAGACAAGGGAAAATTTGCCGCCCAGGATTTGTGCATCTCTTTATCGCAAACAGTTCAGATTGAACACGCTATGCAAAGCGAGAGCTATTGTTCCTTCGCCACTAAGCCAAGAGAAATTGCGACGTGCATGATTTGTATATCCTTCAACGCAATCGGTTTTTTCTGATGACGCGTGTGCAACCACGTAGAGACAATTTGGTAATATTTGCATCTGTCATATTGGGTATATTGCCATTTGTCAAACTGGAAAGATTGACATTTGTCGATCTATTAACCTTGCCCTTTTTCAACCTTGTAACCTTGCCATTTGTCAAAATTCGCAGCTAAAAATCACTAGCACTATCTAATTTTGCAACTAAAATTCAGTAAGCATAGATTTCATTCATAGATTAAGCAGTCATTCTTTATACAAATAGTTCAACTCGAGAGCTGACCCGACCAAACTTTTCCCCAATTGTTGCTAAGCACGTATTGAAATAGCTAGTTCAACTATATATACTAGCTAATTTTAAGTACATAGTACAGTTCAACCATATCTATAGCCAGATGAGCTGAACAAAATAGCCCCTAAATACTACTACTACGGAGGGGCACTGCACTACTTCCAGTAGCATCTCCTCTGCCGAGCGCGCTCAGTAAGAGGCAGAGGAGGAGGAGCCTACCGACGAGCTGGATAACTAGAATACGGTGCCTGCCGCAGCTGCACCTTTAGCGATGCTCACCTCGAATGCCCTTTGCCGCTCCAGACGACCCCTCTCAAAGCGGCAGGACTCCTCGTAGATCTCCTCATTTCGCGCCTCCCGGCGGCGTGTGCTGCGACCACGGTAGCTGTAAGATTCTTTGTGTGCTCGACGAGGCGCTCCTCCTTCTTCTCCTCCCACAGGAACTTGATGTAGCGCGCAAGGTCGTCGATGCACACACGGGGCCCCATCTCATCCTCCCGCCTTCGGACGGCGGTGGCGGAGCGGGTGATGACCCCGACGGTCGACGGTGGGTTGGCGGCCACGGTGGCCGGCGGTGGGTTGGCGGCCACGGTGACCGACTGTGGGGTGGTGGCCACAACGGGCACCTCCCGCCTTCGGGCCGTGATGGCGGAGCGGGTGATGACCACGATGGCCGATAGTGGGGGTGGCAACCATGACGGCCACCTTTCGACTTCGGGCCACGGTGGCGGAGCGGGCGATGGCCCTGGCTTTCGACGGGGTGATAGCAACGCTGGCCGACAACAGTTTCCGACGGGCAGCAACGGCGGAGCGTGTGGTGGGTGTTGTGTGCACACCCAACAGGGACGCCACGCGCACTACACTACGCCGGGACTGTGCCGCCGCCGCGTTGTAGCCTCCCAGCTGGAGCTGTCCTCTGATGATGGTGGAGTGGCCAAGCGATGATGACGGACCGGTGCCATTGGCAATTGCGGGAGAAGCAGACAAGATAAGCTATAGGGAGGAATGGGAAATGCGACACAGGACTCACCGGCCGTGAGCACTACAAAAAAATACACTTCTGTGATGATACGTGTTTGTCATAGTAGGTCACGTTTTTTGTCATGCATGTACATCCATGACGATTTTATGATAGAATCAAGATAGTCATACCTGTGCTGTTGTAGAAGTGTTCCATGACAATACCAAAATTATCATCACAAAAGTGTCCACTTCCATGACGATAAATGGCCTGTCATGGAAGTGCTTTCGTCAAGGGTAACCGACACGTGGCATCGACCGTAATGGGTCGACGTTAAGCTATCTGGTTCCAGTTTGGATCCGATAACCCGTTAACAGCCCGGACCAATGGGGATTTTCCACGTGTAAAATCATCATTGGCTGGAGGAAACACGTGTCGGCTCACCGTTGGGATAGATGTCATCCACTCATTGGACATAAGGCACCAATGATACGTCGACACGTGGCATGGCCCAACAGAGACCCATTCTTGTGAAAAGCCCGGTCCGTTTGACTTGGTCGAAAGATAGCGGGCCGGCCCATGGAAAGCCTATTAACGGCATGTTCACACAAAGCCCATTTACAGCCCGCTAACCCCAGGGTCCATTATGGCCTATCCGAATTAGGCCCAGTAGGGTCATCTGGGCCGTCCAATATGATTTCAGACCATTGTAACTTCCGGCCCATGTATGGCCCATGACGTCTTTCGGCCCATATGAGGCACTTTGTAACTCTTGGCCCATTAACGACCCATGGTGAAACTGGCCCGTAATGAACAATATATCGCTTTATACCCATTAATGGCCCATTATTCCATTGGGCCGTTTCAAGCCCATGTTATCTTTCGGCCTTCTCAGGGCCCATTTATTCTTAGGCTCATATCCAACATTCTGTTACTTACGGCCTGTTACTAGACTTTCTGCATGTGGGCCAAATTCAGCCTGTGGTTATGGTCGGCCCATTAATTCGTTGGGCCATTTTCATAGCGTCCTCAAATATGGTCGATTAACGACGGCCCGTTATGGTCAGCCCATGAACAGACGATTCCAACTCTAGCCCGTTTACGGCCCATAATGCGGTCCATTACTGGCCCATGTTTGGCCAATCGATCATATGACCCGTAGAAGGCCCATTGATGCTACTCCCGTAGAAGGCCCGTTGTTTCTACGACCCATGGAAGGCCCATTGTTTCTACGACCCGTAGGAGGCCCAGGGGTACTACAGTAAATATGTAGCCCATGGTTATTGTGGCCTAGTTTTAAAAAATAGGTTATTACGACCACTAGAAAACCACGAAAAAAGAACTGCACTAACTACAAGCAAACAAATAAACAAGACAACAAGGAAATAAATAAGCAAGCAACTTACACTAGGCTATAACGACTATTACACATATTACATCCATTGGGCATAAAAGTTCGCCACTAGTGCAAATATAGGGAACAAAGCAGCATATCACATACACTGGTTGTCAAAGTTGGCGACCAGTGCAAATAAACTCCACAGCAAAACAAGTCCAAAACTGAAACCACTTCAGAAGAGCTCAAGAAACAATATCCTAGGTACCCATAATGCTGGCGAGATGCTTAGCAAGCTTATTAACTTTCTCTTGTTTGGCGCTTAAATCCTCCAACACTTGCTGTTGCATAAGAAACTATGCATCTAAATTTTGCATGGACTTCCTCAGTCCTTCGGCTTCTTGCCGCAGCAAAGCTGACTGATGCCTTTCACCTTGTAGCTGAGACTGAAGAAGCCAAAGTGATTCAGGCAGCGAGTTTGAAGAGCTTGTGCCAGCGGTACTGGCCAGTAACTTGAACACTACATCAATGCAGGACTGTGGGGTTTTCTCACTATCTACAAGATCGTTTTTATCACCTTTCTTGGAGACCAACAGGGTTGACTCACTATCTCGAACCTTATCCGCATTACTTTCTCTACCATTGCATAGTGGGGTGCTCTTCTCCAATATTCTGTTTGCATACTACAAGAGAAACAAGCAGGCACATCACATATTTAGCATGTAGTATACGAAACTCATTTTGGTAAACCGGTTCAGAAGTAAGTTGGACAGGATAACAACATGAAAGAAACATATATCTATGTACTATGGTTACTGTATTGTCCATATCATTCTAGTTTATGTTGCCAAATCAAGATAGAGAGACAGTTCACCTCATATATTTTTAAGACACAATAGCATAGACAGAATATAAGTGTGAGAAACTACACAACATTGGCAACACTTGTAATGTGCATCACATCAAAACATAACTGTTTATACAACTAAAACTGAAATCAACATAGAGGAAGAAGTTAGAACAACAATCCAGTTAAAGAAATAGGTTTAAAACATACCTGTTGCGCCATTGGAGTTTCAATTGGATCCTTCAAATTCAGAAGTAGTTGGTATGAGTAAATACAGTGATGCAATAGCAAAGGAGTATGGACCATAGCTATGAAATCTGACCTGAGAACAGTTGCTCTTCTGCTTTAACCGTAGAGTTTGGGTTCGTTGTGGTGTTCTTCGTGCTTTGGGCATTGCAGTTGCTTTACAAACTACTCGTGTGGGGGTACTCTGTGGTGGACATGGTGCTGTGTCAAATAGAAGTGGGTTACTATCCGCTGTGGTTAGGGTTAGATGGGTTGTAGCTGGTTCTCTGTCCAACGGTGTAAGTGTGCAATCTGGAAGAGTCTCGATTATGTGTGGTGGGGCTAGTTCGTGGGGTAGTACAACCATGGTTCTATCTGCATCGACGGGTAGCACCATCTTTTGTGAAGAACATGTTTTTTCTCCCTTAGATACTGCCATCAGCCCCTCCAATTCAAATGGTTGATAAACAGGAAAAGAAATTGAATGTGCAGACATTGTATGATAGACAGATGTAGTAATTCACATATATGTTGTCTAACCAAACATGACAAATGACACAATTTCACATATATGATGCCTAACTAAACAGGATAGCATGACATAGTTTTAGATATATGATGGATATCTTAACATGATATAATGGCATAATTCAACATATGATGAGTATCTAAACAGGATGACATGACAAAACTATATGATGTCTTTCTAAAATAGGTTGGGATGAAATAATTCACATACATGTTGTCTAAGTATACAGGATGGCATGATATAATTGACATAATTGATTCATATACTAAGCAGCTGGCACTCGCATGTATGATCTCTAAACTAAGCAGATGGAATTCAATATTGTGCATATGATGTCTAAACTAAGCAATGCTAGACACCATATGCATGATATGAGAAATATGAACATTGCAACTTAGAGCATACACCTCAAGTGGGATATAGGACTAGTCATCTGTCTCTGAATCATCCTCTGAGGAGCTACCTATAACCATCAAGATATATGCTTCAATAGGTACCATTGCCTACTCTGAGGACCTTGTTTTCACTCCTGATTTTTCCATAACCGGCTCAAATGGCCGATACACATGAAGAGTAGTTCAATATATACAGATTGTCGACAAATGGAATACATAATGAAAAAAAGATGGCATGAGATAATTCAAATATATGATGCCTGGCTACATGGCGGTGCTTAATTCACATATATGATAACTGGCTGAAAAACATGGCATTGCATAATTCAGATATCTGATATAGAAAGCAAACATGAGGCATTCACACAAAGCATGTCTAATCTAAGCATATGGCATGGCAATGCAAGACACCATATGCATGATATGAGCAATATAACCCTGCCAAGTTAGAGCATGCACC